>NC_059296.1:9811937-9814437 GCF_017591435.1 Portunus trituberculatus
TTTCTCCTCCTCCTGCTCCTCCTCCTCCTTCTCCTCCTCCTCCTCCTCCTCCTCCTCCTCCTCCTCCTCCTCCTCCTCCTCCTCCTCCTCCTCCTCCTCCTTCTCCTCTTCCTCCCTTGCTTGTCTGCTTGCCTGCCTGCCTGCCTGCATAATATTCATAGTGGCACTGATTTCCAATGTTCCGTCGTGTAATGGAGGTAAAATCAATTTGCTTGGGCGGTATAACTCTGGGTAACAGCGCGGCTCACAAGCATTTGCGAAATTACCCTATCAATACTCGGGAACGGCGACTGCTAGACAATTATCAGAGGATGGAGAAGCTGCCGTGGATTGGACCTTATTGCCAGCCACGCTAGCCCACCAACCCGCCAGCCCACCAGCCCACGAGCTCTTGTCCAGTATTAATAATGCACCTGACACAGCCCACATTCGATTCCAAGTACATCGGCAACACTACCCGATTACAGTCTGGCAGGGGCGCGTCTAATGTATTGCAGTGGTCAGGGTTTAGGGTGTGCTGGACTGACTGACTGAGTGAAGGGTGGTTGGTGTTGGAGAAGCTGAGGTGACTGGAACGATCTCGGCTGTAATAATGATGAAGATGACGATACATTTAGTGACAGTGTGAAATACTTTTGGTTCTCTTGTTCATTTTACTTCTATTTTTTTGTCTTCTTTTTGTTTCTCTCTCTCTCTCTCTCTCTCTCTCTCTCTCTCTCTCTCTCTCTCTCTCTCTCTCTCTCTCTCTCTCTCTCTCTCTCTCTCTCTTTCGCTTCTTGTAGACTGCTTTTGATTAGTTTTCTAAGCTTGGATAGGATGATTACACGAGGAGCCTGTGTAGTTTCATGTATTCTTTCTTCCTTCTCATCATTTTCCTCTTCCTCTTCCTCTTCCTCTTTCTCCTCCTCTTGTTCATTCTCCATTTCTTAATCAAACACTGATTACGGACTGGTAGTGGTGGTGGTGGTGGTGGTGGTGTTGGTGGTGGTGGCGCTGTTGGAGTTCAGGAATCATATTAAAAAGCGTGTGTTTGGGTGCGCCAGTGCATCGAGGGGCATCACACGCTGCTGTTCCCGGAAGCTTCCCTGATGGCCGGAATTCATGAATCCAACTAGAGCAAATATCAAGCCAAATATTTTATACCCAACCGAAAAGAAATGAAATGTACCAGAAGCAAAGGGAAATATATATGCATTTTTTCCCAGCGTGTTGTTTGGATTCTGGCGAAATACTGAATGATGTTTCAAGGTAATTTGGAAACTGTAATTAATCAACTGAGCTTCAGACATGCTGTCCAAAAACTGGTACTTTTTACTCCGAGTTAGCTTTGATGGATCTCAGTGCAAGGTTTTGGCGACTCTTAAATATTAATGGTGTATATTTTGTGTTAGCTGTTTGTTTATTTTGTTTCTTTTCGGGAGGAGGGGCGGGAAGAGGAAGAGTAAAGGAGGAGTAAGGTGATGCTGGTTTGTCTTCTAACATAACGCACTTCACATCTAATAAGAGTGTATGTTAATTCAAGCTAGTTTTGTGGTACTCTTCTATCTAATTTTTATAATCTCCTTGATAAATCTACTCGGGAACCTTCTTAATTTTTATAAGTAACCATTTTCTTTTTTTGTCTATGTATATTATCCGAATCTTTTACTTTTCGGCGTCCAGTTACATTTTTTTTTCTGCCGTCGTGAACTTGTCCCGGAGAGAAACAGCTTTTTTTTTTTTTTTTGTCCTTGTTGACTTAGAGGTATAATTTCATAGTCTTGCTCTGGAGTGTTATGTGTGTGTGTGTGTGTGTGTGTGTGTGTGTGTGTGTGTGTGTGTGTGTGTGTGTGTGTGTGTGTGTGTGTGTGTATGTGTGTGTTTGTGCACATATACATACATTTTCTTATATATCTATCTTTTGACGCGTTTGATTTAATGTCCTTTCTCTCTCTCTCTCTCTCTCTCTCTCTCTCTCTCTCTCTCTCTCTCTCTCTCTCTCTCTCTCTCTCTCTCTCTCTCTCTCTCTCTCTCTCTCTCTCTCTCTCTCTCTCTCTCTCTCTCTCTCTCTCTCTCTCTCTCTCTCTCTCTCTCTCTCTCTCTCTCTCTCTCTCTCTCTCTTCTCCTTCCGATTTCCGTTTTTTATTTATCATATGTACTAAATCATGTTTCTCTCTCTCTCTCTCTCTCTCTCTCTCTCTCTCTCTCTCTCTCTCTCTCTCTCTCTCTCTCTCTCTCTCTGGAGAGAGAGAGAGAGAGAGAGAGAGAGAGAGAGAGAGAGAGAGAGAGAGAGAGATTTTAATTTGCATTTTTTTTTTTATTTAAACATAATTTATACAGAAGAACATGTACCCAAAGGCGCACTGTCGTGTGCTACCTATTCTAAGGGTACTACAATCTATTTCTCTACAATATTTACAAGACTTAAAATAGAAAATATACAAGATGGTCTTCTCTCCGGGAAAGATACAGTGGCCACTGACATGATCATTACATAACAATTTTACATCACATTACTTCC
>NC_059296.1:9819437-9836937 GCF_017591435.1 Portunus trituberculatus
TTAGGGGTAACTTGTAATCAGTGGATGCTGTTATCTTCTCCCTCTCTCTCCCTCTCCCTCTCCTCTCTCTCTCTCCCAGCGCACCCTAGTCATTCACCCCCAGAATCTTGTATCTTGGTGATGAGTAACTTGTGCTGCGGTGGTGATATAATGTGGTGTCTTGTTTAGTGATGAACGATTTGTGTGGTGATGAATGTGATGTGGTGAGATTTTGGTGTAGCTTGATAGTGTTGGCGATGAGTGTCATTATCTTGAAGTGGTGATGATTGGTAATCCGTTGGTCCTCTGGTGATGACTCAGTGATATATGTCTTATTTTTTTGGTCTCGAACGCCGTTATTGTGGCGAGTAATTTATGGAGGTGATGAGAGTCCTAAGTTTCCTTTTCGGTGTTGTTATTGTGGTGTTGTTATTGCGGTAACATGTTAGTGATAATGGAGCGGCGACTCTTAATACTGGCCATTAAAGGAAGTTAGATAAACATCCTATAGCGACACAGCGAGAGAGAGAGAGAGAGAGAGAGAGAGAGAGAGAGAGAGAGAGAGAGAGAGAGAGAGAGAGAGAGAGGAAAAGGACGAAGAAAAAAGGGGGCTAGGGAAAGAATAGGAGAGAGCAAAAAAAAAAAAAAAAAGAGAGAACATTTTATTCGTAGTAGTTGGGGAGGGGGAAAAGTGTAACCTGCGGTAGTTTCTGTTTATGTCGGTGATTGCTGAGCAAGTGCTGTAACGACGCCTAATGGTGCTTCGGCAATTAGTTAATGGAAGGTAGTCATTAGCTGTAGGGCCGGAATGGTGGTGGCGATAGTGGAGGGGGGGAAGGGGGTTGTGATGGTGGTGGTGGTGGTCACGATTTGTGTACCGGATAGCATTCCTTCTGGTGGTGGTGGTGGTGGTCGAAATGGTGGGAAAAGATTTTGCTTCTGGAAAGGTTAGAGGATAGCGATGAGGACGTTGGTGGTGGTGGTTGGGGTGGTGGTAGTAGTGATTGCAGTGGTGAGGATGGTGACTGGAGGCTGTGGTGTGTCTCATAGTGGTGATAGCAAGGAAGGTGAAATGTAACTTGTGATAAGCTTGAAGATTGTAATGATGGTGGTTACTGGTGATGACTAGGTAAGGAAGAAAGGAAGGAAAGAAGGAAGGAAGAAGGACCGATGGAAGAAAGGATATGATGCTTATTATAAAAGACCTTTAATTGCCATATCAATAATTCTTACAATGACATTTCTATACAAGAGAGAGAGAGAGAGAGAGAGAGAGAGAGAGAGAGAGAGAGAGAGAGAGAGAGAGAGAGAGAGAGAGATAGTTTAGTGAAATGAAAAAGAACAAAAAAAAAAAAGACTTCAATTTAGGCTCAGATTATTCTAGGTTTGGACAGTGATTGATTGAAGGGGCGGTGAGGGCGGCAGCGATGGCGGTGACACGTACAACAATTTCCATTCTGAAGAGGCTCCTCTCGGCGGGTCTATTAAGAATAGATTGTCGGGCTTTAATGAGCCGAGTGACGAATTTCTCTAAAATGTCCTGTCGGCTCCGCAATCGGAAGTAATTAATGTGGAGTTTAATTTGATTGTCAACCCTCGAAGCGCCGGCCTGATTAATTATGTTTTGACGGAGTTTGCTCTTGTGTGTGTGTGTGTGTGTGTGTGTGTGTGTGTGTGTGTGTGTGTGTGTGTGTGATGTCAGTGGTGTTATAAAATAAAATCGCATTTTGTTACGCGATAATAGCAATGATAATGGGTATACTGATTGGTAAAAAAAAAAAAACATACGGAAGTTAATTAATGAAAGATTCTTGACTAAAGGGAATAAAGACTACCAACAGGATGAAAACATCTGATAATACACATAGTCAGCTTAAATTATTACAGAAGCGTAACACATAAAACACACACACACACACACACACACACACACACACACACACACACACACACACACACACACACACACACACTCACACACTTATTCACCCACCCACACACACACACACACACACACACACACACACACACACACACACACACACACACACACACACACACACACACACACACACACAGTACTCTCAATCTTTCATATATTTCTCTGGTAAATTGTGGAATTCCCTGTTTGCTTCTGTATTTCCAGCTTCCTATGACTCGACTTGATATTAGAGGGAGGTTTAAAGACATTTCTCCCTGACTTTTGGCAAGGGAGGGAGGTGACAATTTAGTGGGCCCCTCTTACATAAGCACACACACACACACACACACACACACACACACACACACACACACACACACACACACATTTTTACAGCTTTGAAATTAATACATAAAATGCTTTCGTATCCCGGATCTTTTGATAAACAGCAACTCGCTTGGCTGCCGCAACTCTCATCTATGTGCGCTTATTTTTTTCTCATAAAACTTATAATGACTCGAAGAGGTCATTTGATTCCAAGGGATGAGAGGTGCAGAGAGAAAGACAGGAAGAATAAACGAGGACGAGGAGGAGTAGGAGGAGGAGTAAGATAAAGAGAAAGTGAAGGAGGTGGTGGTGTTAGTGAATAAGGAGGAAGAATAATGAGAAAACATCAACAGAAAAATGATAAATAAGTAGGAAATAATGAAAAAAGATAGTGAGAAACGAAGAGGAGTAAGAAAAATCAGCAACAACAGAAATAAATGGAGGAAAAGCAGGAAGAGGAGGAAAATGAATGGAAGAAAGAAAATGATGAAGAATTGGTGGGAATGAGAAAAAAAAAAAGAAATGGTGCAGTAGGAATTAGTGGGTGAGAGAAAGAAAGTAAATAAAATCTAGGATAATATTAATGATCATTGTAGTTTGTAGTATGAGTTAGGAGAAGACTAAAAGTAAACAAACAAACGAACGATAAACTCGACATAAAATAAGGAGGAGGAGGAGGAGGAGGAGGAGGAGGAGGAGGAGGAGGAGGAGGAGGAGGAGGAGGAGGAGGAGGAGGAGGAGGAGGAGCAGGAGGAGGAGGAGAAAGAGGAGAAGGAGAAGGAATATGTCAAGTAGAGGCTGAAGTGAGTAGAGAGAGAGAGGAGAAAGGAAAGGAGGACCCAAGTCATCATATGATTTCCTTTATAATTAACTACCTTCTCGTTGAGCCAGAGCAAGGGTCAAACTTTTTCCTATATAAGAATATTAGGAAGTCCAAAAGTGTGTGTTATTAAAGAAAGTTTTGAAGGCGTGTGATCATGGGAGGAGAGGGAAGGAAGCAGGAATAGAGGGAGGAAGGGAGGCAGGGTGGAAGTGAAGGATAGACTGATGAATAAAGGTGAAGGAAAGAGGAAAATCAGGCTTAGAAGGAGAAGAGGAGTACTATTATGCATAAGAATAATGAATGTGAGACTGCCCGAAGAAAATGACATAGAAGTTAGAATAGAAACAAATAAATAGATATAAATATACTAGCTGAATGATTTCTTTGTAAAATATGAATTCATAGTTGTGTAGACCATTAAGCTCAAGGATAAAAGATATATAGGAAGCAATAAATAGATTAATGTCGAGATAGTTAAAATGCCGATACAAATAAGGAAGTAAGGTCAAATGGGAAAAGGTCATTTTCTCATTTTATATATTATTTTTTCATATACAGCATTATAGGAAGATTATTTTTTTTTAGCTCATAAAAAAGAAAAGAGGCTGTTTTGTTGTTTTCTATATCATTTTCCATTTTCGTTGACCTTTACCGTTGATCTTCCTTCCTTTATTGTTTTTTCTATCTTTTCTTTTCCTTTGGCTTCAGTCTTTGCATTTTCTTTCTTTCCGTCGTCTTCTGTGTTATTCTTATTGTCTACTTTCATCCATTTCTCTCCCTCGCCACCTTCATTCCCTTCCTCTTCGCTCTCCTCCTCTTCCTCCTCCTCCTCCTCCTCCTCCTCCTCCTCCTCCTCCTCCTCCTCCTCCTCCTCCTCCTCCTCCTCCTCCTCTTCACGTTCTACTTCAGCTCCCATCAACGTCTGTTCTACTCCTTCCTCTCCTTCATTTCTATGGTTATTGTAAGTACCCACCATATTGAGAGAGAGAGAGAGAGAGAGAGAGAGAGAGAGAGAGAGAGAGAGAGAGAGAGAGAGAGAGAGAGAAGCACCTAGCTGTAATGGATGTTTCAACTCGCCTCAACACGGACCAAGAAAATATATGTTAGTATGTATATATCTTCGGGTGATGCAGTCTTTTAAAGTGCCTTGCCTGATGGAGTGAAGCAGAGAGAGAGAGAGAGAGAGAGAGAGTGTGTGTGTGTGTGTGTGTGTGTGTGTGTGTGTGTGTATGGAACAGAGGGAAGGAAAGATAGAATAATGGAGGAATAGTGGGTGTAAAAGATGGAGGAAAGGGAAAATAAGTGAAAATGTAGGGATCTGAGTAGAAGGGATAGAGTATTGGAAGAATAGTGGTGCGTAAGAAAGGATGGAGGTATAAAAGAGGTGGACGAGGAAGAGGTAAAGGTTAGACAAAAAGTGAGGAGTAGCAGAAAGAAAGACAAGTTAATGAGGAGTAAGACAGATAGACATTGGAAGATAAAAGAAAAAATAGCAAAAAAGAAAGATGATGAAATAGATAAAACGAACACTGAAAGAGAGGAGGAGGAAGAGGAGGAGGAAAAGAAGGAGCAGGATAGATAAACATAGGAAGAAAATAATAAGAAAAATAAGAAAAAAAAACTAACAAAACAAAACAAGATCGCAGTAAATAAAATAAACACTGAGAATGAGGATGAAGTATGAAAGCAGCAATAAGAATGAAAGAAACATAAATACAAATAAAGATAGAGAAAAGAGGAAAAGAAACTAGAAAAGTAAGCGAAGCAAGGAAGAGGAAGAAGGAAAAAGTTGGAAGTGTACGTGCGTAAGTCAGGCAGCATAATATAATAACGCTGTGTTGTGCAAATAGCAAGAGTTACTGATGGCAACAACACGTTCCGGTGAAAAGGATAGAAAAGTGGGAGCTTCGTCCAGCCTGTTCTTTTCTTTCCTCCTCCTCCTCCTCCTCCTCCTCGTCCTTGTCCTCCTCTTCCTCTCTCTCTCCTCCTCCTCTTCCTCCTTGTCCTCCTCCTCGCCCTCCTTCTCCTCCTCGCCCTCCTCCTCCTCCTCCTCCTCCTCCTCCTCCTCCTCCTCCTCCTCCTCCTTCTCCTCCTCCTCCTCCTCCTTCTCTTCATCGTCCTTGTCCTCCCTCTCCTCGTCCTCCTTCTCCTCCTCTTTCTCGTCCTCGTCCTCGTCCTCCTCCTCCTCCTTTTCCTCTTCCTTCTCCTCCTCCTCCTCCTCCTCCTCCTCCTATTTCTTCTTTTCTTCTTCTTCTTCTTCTTCTTCTTCTTCTTCTTCTTCTTCTTCTTCTTCTTCTTCTTCTTCTTCTTCTTCTTCTTCTTCTTCTTCTTCTTCTTCTTCTTCTTCTTCCTTCCTCCTCCTCCTCCTCCTCCTCCTCCTCCTCCTCCTCCTCCTCCTCCTCCTCCTCCTCCTCCTTTTCCTGCAGCGTTCCACTGTCCCCGTCAACCCATCCTCGAGCTGAAGAAAATTGAGAAGCATACTTTGCTTGGTGAAACACAAAAAAGAGACAGTTTTGAGGCACGAACTAAAGGTAGAAAAGAACGTTACCCATTACTGGTTACTGTAAAAGAAAAATGTTAGTGAAAAAATGAAAGTGCGTGTCGATTATTCATTAAAAAAAAGAGGAAGAAAAATATAGAGAAAAGCATGTAGGAAATAAAATGCGTAACTAGATTGGGATGAATGAGTTGACATTTACTGCGGAATCGGCAACTTGTTGTGACATTTGTGCTAATGGGAAAAGGCGGGAAAGTCACATTGGATGACATTCTCTCCACGCTAAAAACTGATTTTCAACTTTGTTTTAATTTGAAATGACCTTTCCCATCTATACGACTCGCTAATCTAAAGTCGTCTGCAGAAATGTCCATGTTTTGCAAGTTTGTGTTGCAGAAAGAATTTACTTCATGTCATCAGTATTCGTCTAGTCAGATTCAGAGGAATGGCTTTGTGTTACGTTCTTTTGCCATTACTAGTGCTCAGGACAAAGCGTCGATAATTAACACAATTCGCTATAAACTACAAATTAATCCTAAATGTCTTTCCTTGTATCAATGCGTTACACACTGCAGCACTTCCTATAGTATATTTATAATGCTCATCTGTAATACATTCACCCTCCTGTTACTAAAAATTATTTCCAGAGCAGTGCAAGACATTCTGATTAGTTTTATCGTAAACTTGTCATTGATAGATGTACAAATTAATCTTCACTAGATAGATACTCCCAGATTCCTCTAATTTATGGAGACACTTGAGAATCGTCCCCCGATCTTCATCTGTGTATCGTTTTAACTTATTTTATCGTGTCGTGTCTCCAGTGGGTTACCTTGTGAGAAGTTTTAAATTGCATAGCATCATCATTGACTGACTGCCACGGTCATGTTTTGTGTCTTTCTTATAGACCACAGGAGGAAGAAAAGAAAGAATTGAGGTGATGGTGAAAGAGGAGGAGGAAGAGGAGGGATTGGTGGTGATGGGATAGGAACAGTATGAGTAAAATTCGCCAAATACACGGGAAGAAATTAGGAGGCAATTATTAGGTAAAACGGTTGAAATGCAGGAAAATCAGAAAAATGAGGGAATAAAGAGCACGAAGATAAATGAGAGAGAGAGAGAGAGAGAGAGAGAGAGAGAGAGAGAGAGAGAGAGAGAGAGAGAGAGACGGTTAAGGGAAATGGGAGAGTAAAAAGAGGGAGAGGAGAGGAGAGGAATTATTGGCAGAGGTGGATTGGAGCAATTTTTCAAGACTGGTGCTCTTTTGGGTCGACTTATTGAGTTAAATTGGCCGCCCCATTTGAGGATTTCCTATTAGATGTTCGATGATGATGATGATGATGATGACAAAGAAACCGATTCTGTGTTTGTGTTTGTTTGTGTGTGTGTGTGTGTGTGTGTGTGTGTGTGTGTTCAGTAGCCAGAAGAGATACTTATAACACACAGACACACACACACACACACACACACACACACACACACACACACACACACACACACACACACACACACACACACACACACACACACAGAGAAAAGAAACACGAGGCAGGCATGAAGAAGGTTGCCGTGGTTATGTGAGCACTTATGCGATTTGAATCCCTTCCACAACATTTGACCACAAAGGACTAAATTATGCACAAGAATCTCCACGAGTTTGGCCATCAAAGCTGAACAAACAAGAGTGTGGGGCTCATGTCGTTTGGTGAAGTTTTTGAGCTCCTCCTCCTCCTCCTCCTCCTCCTCCTCCTCCTCCTCCTCCTCCTCCTCCTCCTCCTTCTTCTCCTCCTCCTTTTCCTCCTCCTCCTCCCCCTCCTTTAAATCTGCATGCCATTTGAAACACATCCCAGTTTTACATTGACAGCGTGCGTCCTCCCCAGAGAGAGAGAGAGAGAGAGAGAGAGAGAGAGAGAGAGAGAGAGAGAGAGAGAGAGAGAGAGAGAGAGAGAGAGAGAGAGAGAGAGAGAGAGAGAGAGAGAGAGAGAGAGAGAGAGAGAGAGAGAATGGTTAAGAAGTAAGTGCAAATTGTCTCACGTTTGTCTTACACGTTTAGAATCTCGTCTCAGGTAATGACTGAAATTGTGTGTGTGTGTGTGTGTGTGTGTGTGTGTGTGTGTGTGTGTGTGTGTGTGTGTGTGTGTGTGTGTGTGTGTGTGTGTTTGCAATTCTTCTGCAGTTTTATTGACTCTCTCGTCGATTTTTATCTTCCTTCTTCTCAGTCAAGTTGAAATGCAAAGTTTGTGGTCAGTATTGCGTAACGTGCCTCTTCCTTTTTACTGCTTTTCATGCCGCCTGATCCTCCTCCTCCTCCTTCTCCTCCTCCTCCTCCTCCTCCTCCTCCTCCTCCTCCTCCTCCTCCTCCTCCTCCTCCTCCTCCTGCTCTTCTTCCTCCCATTATTTAATTTTGTCTTCTTCGTCTTCGTTTTCCTCTTTGTCGTGTCATTCATTTTCTATTTTTTTTTCTTTAAGTCATATTCCTTTCCTTGTCCTGTTCTCTCTCTCTCTCTCTCTCTCTCTCTCTCTCTCTCTCTCTCTCTCTCTCTCTCTCTCTCTCTCTCTCTCTCTCTCTCTCTCTCTCTCTCTCTCTCTCTCTCTCTCTCTCTCTCTCTTCTCTCTCTCTCTCTCTCTCTCTTGTTCTTCTTGTTGTTCTTGTTGTTCTTGTTGTTCTTGTTGTTCTTGTTGTTCTTGTTGTTCTTCTCTCTTCTCCTTCTCTCTTCTTCTTCTTCTTCTTCTTCTTCTTCTTCTTCTTCTTCTTCTTCTTCTTCTTCTTCTTCTTCTTCTTCTCTCTTCTTCTTCTTCTTCTTCTCTCTCTCTCTTCTTCTTCTCTTCTTCTTCTTCTTCTTCTTCTTCTTCTTCTTCTTCTTCTTCTTCTTCTTCTTCTTCTTCTTCTTCTTCTTCTTCTTCTTCTTCTTCTTCTTCTTCTTCTTCTTTCTTCTTCTTCTTCTTCTTCTTCTTCTTCTTCTTCTTCTTCTTCTTCTTCTTCTTCTTCTTCTTCTTCTTCTTCTTCTTCTTCTTCTTCTTCTTCTTCTTCTTCTTCTTCTTCTTCTTCTTCTTCTTCTTCTTCTTCTTCTTCTTCTTCTTCTTCTTCCTCCTCCTGATCCTCCTCCTCCGCCAACGTCTCATGCTTGACAGAGCTTTTCCTGTGATCCTGAAATAAGAAGAAAGACTATTGCATCAACGGAATCTTTTATTGACTTCAAAATTGTCAACAGTGATATTGAAGGAGACCAATAGAAGGGAAGATTGCCGAAAAAAAGTTATATGAGGCCTCGCTTCTGGGTCATGCATCTTCCGCACACAGAAAGAAGTAAACCCAAGAAAATGAAAGTGGAAAGAGATTTGGTAGGTGAGCAAATAATGAAGGAAAATTGATGTAGATGACTGAGTGAAAGTTAAACAAACGGGTGGGTGAAAATAAGAGGTGGTGTGTGGATATAGTGGGAATGAAATCAGGGAGAAAATTATAGATCAGTGGAAAATATCAGGAAGATAAGATAGATAGATAAGTAGATATATAGACAAACACTTATAGATCGAAAGATTGATAGACAGCCAAAGCAAACTGACATAGATAAAATGATAGATCGATGGACAAATACGTAGATAAAACATGTAGTGTTGTAGACAAACAAACTGGTATATAGATAAACAGAAAGGAGAAGTCACACACACACACACACACACACACACACACACACACACACACACACACACACACACACACACACACACACACACACACACACACACCATAAATATAAAAGATATATGCTAATGTTCGCCTCTTGTGCTACTACCAGCTTGGCGTTCCGTGCTGGGAAAGGAGTGAGGAAGGGACGGAGGGAGGAGAGGAAGACGGAGAGAAAGAGCGAGAGACACACAGGAGGGGGATAGAGAACTGGATAAAGCAAGGAGGGAGCTAGGAGGAGAGGGTAAGAAAGAAGAAAAAGAGGGAGAAAGAAGCAAAGACTCCATGGCGTGAGATGCGAAAACCAACACTCAAAATTCTTCTGTAAATGTTTCGAGCCGCATTGTGTTGACGGTGACGACGGAATATGGCAGAGAGAGAGAGAGAGAGAGAGAGAGAGAGAGAGAGAGAGAGAGAGAGAGAGAGAGAGAGAGAGATACTGATACTGATACTGATACATTTATTGGCCGAAAAGAATTATACATTACAAAATAAAATCAAGAGAGAGAGAGAGAGAGAGAGAGAGAGAGAGAGAGAGAGAGAGAGAGAGAGAGAGAGAGAGAGAGAGAGAGAGAGAGAGAGAGAGGGGAAGAGAAGCGTTGCGTCGTCTTCGAGGTGGTGATTGGTGTGGTGAAGTGAAGGGAAGACAGATGGCGTGGCGGGTTTAGTGTGGTGGTTTTGGGTGCTGGTTGTGTGGTGTAAGTACGAGAAGGTGGTTGGAGAGGTAGAGAGGAAGGGAAGGCGTCTGTCTAGCCCTGTTGAGTGACGGGGATATGGACAGCTGAGGGTTTGCTTGTGGGTATACTGCCCCGCTGATGTGTGTGTGTGTGTGTGTGTGTGTGTGTGTGGGAGATGACAAGCCGAGCGAGACATCTGGTTAGGATGTGCGGCTGGAGGATAACGAAGGAGGAGAAGGAAGGGAACAGGAGGATGAGGATGAGGAGGAAGAGGAAGAATAAGAGGAGGAGGCACAGATGGAGGCGGCAGCGTGAAGGTGACGGGAAGCATGCAGGTTATGTTAAGCAGCTTTCAGGGATGATATATTCAGGAAGAAACTCAGGTAGCGTAAAGGAAAAATAATAGCAAATAAAAATCTCCAATCCTAGTGTCTCTTCAGATAAGGAAGACGGCACTTGCTTTACCTCGTTTAATATTTTTCTCATTATTTTTGTCTTATTTCACGTCAGGCGAGCGCTGGAGAGGGAGGAACGTGACTGGCTTGTTTTTTTTACATAGCGAGACTTTCTGTGACCTTCATTTCCCCTCGCTCTAATGATCCCAAAGACCCACCTCCTCCCACACAGCTTATGGCACGTGCGCAAACCGTCTCCTGCCTCCTGTGTGTTTGTGTGTGTGTGTGTGTGTGTGTGTGTGTGTGTGTGTGTGTGTGTGTGTGTGTGTGTGTGTGTGTGTGTGTGTGTGTGGGCATGAATACTCGACTCTCACGCACCCATGCACACTCATTCCCCTTCACTCCTTTAGCTCTCTTATGCTTGTACTTGAGTTTCTCCAAGCGTACATAGGAAAAGGAGGAGGAAAGAAACAAGATTGTACATTTTTTTCCCTCTTTATTTTTGTTTTTTTAATCTTTTTTTTTTTTATCAAATTCTAAAAGAGATGAAAAGCGTAGTGAAGTTCAAGGGGGAAAATTAAGGCTGGCTTTAATGTTTCCAGTTATTCAGTAAGGCCGGTTAAGTGCAATTGAGTTTTGACTAATTTAGTGATGAGTTTCGGAATCTCATCTTAGCATTAATTTTGTTCCAGGCTCAAAGAGGCTTTCGTAATAATCTCATTGTGTTCCCTCGTTGTCTTCACTTATAGTACTCCTTCCCTCCTCCTCGATTTACCCTCTCGTTGGAGAAAAGTAGAGCGAGAAGGAGCAGGAGGAGAAAGACGAGGAGGAAGAAGAGATTAATCAGAGAAGTAGCGAAGAGAAATAAGCTGCTGTCAAAAGGCGGCATAAAAGGCTTTCAAACTAGCTTCCTTCTCCACACGCGCAGTCACCACCAATTTTCAGTTGTCTGCTCCGTCTTGCTGTGTGGTCATGAGTGAGGCGGAAAGGTCGTGTTCTCATCTGATTACCCTGACATAGCAGCGGCAACGTGCTTCTCTCGTGACCTCATAACTCTGGTGGTGTTTTGTTACTATATTTATGCGTCGTTACTGATAAATGAGGATCAAGCGATTAAGCATAAATATGTAATGACATCTAGTGTAGTGTGTGTGTGTGTGTGTGTGTGTGTGTGTGTGTGTGTGTGTGTGTGTATTTCACTGTGGTATTATGCTATTCCTCATCACACTTTCCGCTTTTATGAATTGTTGTACTTATGGCATTTCATTATTAAGAGGATCATATCAGTAAATGTGAAGACCAGAGGTGATGAAATTGTGGAATATGTACTGTGTGTGTGTGTGTGTGTGTGTGTGTGTGTGTGTGTGTGTGTGTGTGTGTGTGTGTGTGTGTGTGTGTGTGTGTGTGTGTGTGTGTGTGTGTGTGTGTGTGTGTGTGTGTGTGTGTGTGTGTGTGTGCGTTTGTGTGTATGTCAATTCGTTATGTAGTGAAGTATTTGCTGCAGGTGGAGACTCAAGGAGGAATTAACAGCAGAGTACGTACGCAGGATAGTGCGTGGCTGAGTAAATCTTTGATGCGATTCACAATAAGCACATCAACAACGCTAGACCGTAAAACTAATTCCAGTGCACGACGATGGTAGCTTCCCTCTGTGTGTGTGTGTGTGTGTGTGTATGTGTGTGCAAGGCCGATCACCGTAGAGGACTGCCAGTATAGCTACGTAGTGTACCCAAACACACACACACACACACACACACACACACACACACACACACACACACACACACACACACACACACACACTTGACGTTTTATCACAACAATACTTCCCAGCCTGAGAGAAAACGCACAAAAAACTTCCACACAGTACGTAGATAAGTGTATGTATATAACTCTCAATTTTTGTTGCCTTCTTTATCCACCATCTTTTGAGGAACAAGTCAGAATAGTGGACGCAAACAGTGCAGCAGCTTAGCCTTCCTATACACTCTCCCCGCTGTCCTATTCTCTCATCTTCAGCATACGTAAACACTCCGCTGCATACGAGTATATGCTTTCGGGGAGCTGGTTGAACGTCATAACAAAAGATGGAGAAAGAGAGAGAGAGAAAAGAAAGAGAAGGAGGGAGGAAAAAAAAGCTGACAAAGATCTCTATAAATATTACACGAAAGGGGTAATGCAGCTGAAACGCACCCGAGACGGTACATCAGAGAGAGAGTTACTCTTAGGGGATCTCCGTGGCCTTACTGATGTTTCTGAGGGTACGGCGGGGATTGACCTACGAACAACGGCACGTGGGTATCAAAGGAGGATTGCCGCGAGGGTGTGGCTTGGGAGGAATTACGGGGGTAGTGCAGTGATGGTAGCTGGAGGACGGCGGTGAATAATCAAAATTTAACAGTATCACTTTATTTACATACATTTGTGTGTCGCCCAAAAAACATACGAGGCGAGTTTTTCTTGAATCACTCTTTGACCATTGTCCTGCTCATGCCCTCAGTTCTCCCACTCTTCCATCTCTTCCCTTATTCTTCTTTTTCCTCCTCCTCTTCTCCTTCCTCCTAAATATTTTTCTCGGCATTCCCCTGAAAGAGAATGTTTGCGGTCCAAGTTTGCGCCGACGAGACCAACTTTTATAAAGGTTCCTCCTTCTTGTGGCAAAGTTCAATTACAGAGAGAAATAAAAGGTTCCTGGAGTGAGCCACACGTCCAAAACAAAGTGAAAACACATTAAAGTAATTGAGCATCGCGCCAGCCCCTTCCATCCCTCACGATCTAGGATGCCTGCCCTCCTTCACACACACACACACACACACACACACACACACACACACACACACACACACACACACACACACATTGCACCACACCCACACAGTTGCACCCAAAGCATTTCGCACGCAAACCACGGTCGCTACAAGGAAACAGGAGTCTGGTTGCGCGCTCGTCCTCACACGCGGAACGAATTTGTTTTATATCCTTCTCATAAAGTCGAGCGCCCTCACACACACACACACACACACACACACACACACACACACACACACACACACACACACACACACACACACACACACACACACACACACACACACACACACACACACACACTAACACAATCAACAAAGTGCACAAAATCATAATTTCTGTCACATACGTTATGCATTCTGCCAGCCAGAGGACACACACACACACACACACACACACACACACACACACACACACACACACACACACACACACACACACACACACACACACACACACACACACACACACACACACACACACACACATCACGACTACAAAAGACTCACAAGACGCAAACCTGAATAAAGAAACATGGAAACCATTCGCTGCCTCTCCGATGCAGCTCCCCCGGGCCACCCCTGCACAGCTACATTGAGGTTGGGGGGACGTAGTCAGAAGAACCTCCGTCCTGTCATCTTGAATAATAAGCCGACGAGACGAGGGAAGTTGGCAGACCTGGCGACTCCCAACTCAGTCCGTGAAATTGTGTTGATCTAAAATCCAATATTCAGATCGTAATCCTCCGAATCCTTTGACTCCGGATGGGGTCTGGAGGTCTCCCCTTAGAGACCTCCCCCTCCCCATCCTCCTCTCATCCTGTCTTCCTCTTCACCCCCTTCCCTTGGCCATCTCTTCCTCCCTTCCTCCCTACCTCCCCCTCTCGCTCTCCATGACTTTCAGTGTTTCGCGAACTTTGCTCCAAATGTTATGTGGCCTTCTCTCGTGTCGTCTGTCTTGTAAGTGCGAGTGTCATGGATTGAGCAGTTTATCAATCACACAACTCTCACCTCACTCCCTTTCTCCATTTCTCTCACTCTCTCAACGCCCTCTTCACTCTCCCTCCCATACATACTTTCCACATATTTGAGGAGACCTTTTTGAGATGAAATGTGTAGTATTGTAATGATGAATGGATTTGTGTAATGCACCGTCCCCTCCTCCTCCTTCCTTCGGTATGGAGCTTTATAGCATGATGGAATTATATCTTGTAGTTCTTCAATAACTTGCAGTACAGTATTTTTTATTCTTTCTTCTCTTCAGTTTTGTCTTACTTGTACACATAAAGCAACATGATTCTTTACAACACATGCACCAAGAATTCTATGCATCATATTACTTTCTTTTCTTTTTTATATTGTGGCTTCTTTCCCTCTGCCCCTCATGGCACAACCACCACCACCGCAAACCCAGTCATATTCTCACCGTAACCTTACTACATCGTGCCATACTCCTGTCACACACCTTTCATAACCATGCTGCCACCTGCCACCTCCGCGCTGCGTGCCTAACATACCACTGCCACACGCCTGTCATAACCTCGCCAGATCCTTGTCGCACCTGCCATGCTACTGCTACTACACATCTACATATAGTCATGCGTCGTCTCTCAGCTTCTGACATACTTCTCAATTATTCTCTCTTCTACTTCACCATAGAAGCAATTGTCAAAGTTGTCACATGCGTTTAGTCTCTTTTTATTGTTTGTCATGTACTGTTCTTTTATCACATTTCATACTTGATCTGCTCTCTTTATTTTTCCTTGTATACTTGCTTTATGCATTATTGTTTCCTTTGCATTAAGGTACCAATCTAAACACGCAATGTTTACTAGACACAACTATCTTTTTATACATTATACATTTTAAACTCAAATCTCATTTTCTTCTGCTCGCATGAATTTTCTCAAAAGAATTTAGTTTTCACTTCACACATTTTTTCTCTCTCGCACACGCACACGCATCCCATTTTCACCTCAACGACTTAATTTTCACCTCACACACCTACTCACAATTTCCATCTCAACCTTAACGTACCGCATATGAAAATCCATCCTCACACATTATCCTTGGAGCACATTCCTCTTCCATCATGATATGCCGCGCAACATCCATACCTCATCCCCACAATATTCTTGCTCGTGCCTCACACATTCCACATTCACACCACAGACGATACGTTGTCAGACACTCCCAGCATTTGATTCCTTAAACCAACACCACCACCGCTAACATTATTCTCTCTACACCACTACTCTGTTCAGTTCTCTCTGTCTCATACTCGCCACACCCTCGCCACATTTCACAGTTCTCATCTCCACCTAGTCCCCACAGAGTCCACCCCAGTAAGCCACACCCAAGTCTTAACCCTTACCACTGTCTCTTCCACTCTCTCTACCCGAACCACACCCTAGGGACGCCGCTATTGCAGTACGTGTGACGCTATCTCGCTACTGTCCCTCTCGACACATTCCCGCTGAGGGGCGTAAAACTACTGACGAAGAGAGGGAAGGCTTGCTGGATAATAAAGAGGATTCTTATACTGGTGAACCTTTCTTTGTGTTTGTATGTACTGCTTGTGTTTGCTGCTTCCTTTGTGGGGATACGCGTGTGGTATAGGGATAGACAAATAGATAGACTTGTAGTATCGCATCCTTTTGGACATGAATTCTTTTAGATATGGATGTTTTAGTGAAATATGAGTAACAAAAGCTAGTTTAAACTTAACTCACACACACACGCACACACACACACACACACACACACACACACACACACACACACACACACACACACACACACACACACACACACACACACACACACACACACACACAGGTAATACATGGACTGGCCTCATTCTCGGCCGCCGTCCTGGTTCATTCACCTCAGGGTGATCCTGACGCCGTGTCGCCGCGTCGGGCGGCGCCAGGCCTCGTGTGGCGTTCAGGTGCAGCACGTCAGGCCATCCCGGCACATCCCAGGCAGCCCTTGGCAACGCGAAACGAGGAGAGGAGAAAAACTGACGCGCTCGACAGAAAGAGTGACCCGTAATTGATGCTTCCCCATCCTCTTTGCCTCTCTTTATCTCCGTATCTCTTCATCTGTCACTCGTCCACCCACTCTCTCATCCCTCTCCCCCCTCCTCCTCACTCTCCCTATCATCTCCCTTCTCTCTCTCTCTCTCTCTCTCTCTCTCTCTCTCTCTCTCTCTCTCTCTCTCTCTCTCTCTCTCTCTCACTCGCTGTATGCCCGTAGCTAGCAATCAGGGCCTTTAATTACCTGATATTTTGTTGCTATTTTTCCCCCATTCATATTTTGCGAAGCTGGTGATTAAGCCGCTCAACGTATAAAGAATTATGTTGAGCACATCAAAACATCACGTCCTGCTTTTCCCTATTACCTATTTTTCTCCCTTTCTGTGTTGTAATTCATGGAAATTACTCGGCCAAATGGATGATTAGTCAGTTCCGCGAGTGAGAGAAAAAAATAGTTATGCATCCGAATGATTGACATCAACAATACACAGCTATTTTTATGGCCGTGTTTTAATTCAGCACTGCCATTTGAATTACATAACGGAGGGGCGTGAGGCTGAATGACAGGTGTGGGGGAAGGGCATATGGGGTGGAGGGGGAGGAAAGGAGGGTGGGAGGGACGGAGGGATATTAAGGGAAAGTGGGAAACTGTAGGAAGGGAAAAAGCGGAAGAGAGCAGAGGGTACAGAGCACGTTCGTAATATTCATTCGAGTACTTGGTTATAGATATCTTTTGTAGTATTAGTAGTTGTGGTGGTGGTATAGTCTGTCTAATCTAGGGTGGCTTCTGGGTCTCGGTTTGAATGGTGTCCCAGGGAAAGCTTGGCTGTCAGATCTTGCGGAAAACCGTGAGCTATTCTTGTACTAAGTGCGTTGATCAACAGAAAACAAGTATTATTCACATCAGATCAATTACATTATCAATAAACTACAGTATGTTTTAAATCCAGGAGCTATTTTAGAGTAGAAAGTCTATAGCAGCAATAATAACAATAAGAATAAAAATAATGATGATGATGATGATGATAAGAAAAACTGCAATGAAAATTATAAAACTGACTAATAGTATATGTATCTTAGTTGTAGCAACTTTTCTGAAGAATATTTATCACTATAGTCACCACTCACCAAATCCACATCATCCACTTCCCAACATCATATCACAAGCACCACCCATTACCACCCCATCACCATCACCACCATTTCCACTACCAATCATCACCACTAACCTCGTCATCATCATCCATCACCATCCCTCACTAATTATCTCCCGTCCGGTCACCATCACCACGCTCACTACCATCACCACCACCACACCACCACACCACCACCTATCACCTGCCACTTA
>NC_059296.1:9839437-9854437 GCF_017591435.1 Portunus trituberculatus
GCTTTTCTTTCTTTCCTTGCTTTCCTCTCCTCTCCTTCATCACCCTCATTCTTCTCTCCTCGATCACATCACACTGTTCACCTTCCTAGTCGTTCCATCCTTCCACACCCTTTCTTTCCCTTCCTTCGCGTTTTATATCTTTTCTTTCGTCTATTTCCGTCTTATTTTTCTTTTCTTTCCCTCTTTCTTTCATTTTGTTTCACTATTTTTTTCAATTTAGTTTTTCCTTTTCTCTTTTGCTTCGTTTCTATTTTTCTTTCTCTTTTTTTTCGCTCTTTTTTTTTCTTTTCTTCTTCACTTCGTTATTTTCCTACCACTGCATTTTTATCTCTTTTCTCTCTCTCTCTCTCTCTCTCTCTCTCTCTCTCTCTCTCTCTCTCTCTCTCTCTCTCTCTCTCTCTCTCTCTCTCTCTCTCTCTCTCGTTTCCATTCTTAATTGCAACTTTTCCTTTCCTAATCCTCTTTCTTTTCCTTTCGCATTTACACCAAAATTATTTGCATTTATTTGTTTTCAAGTGTTTATATTTTCATTTTTATAGTCTTGGTGTAAACTGCCTTGTTTATTTTTCGAAGCATTTCTAAATTTTCAAACACACACGCACACACAAAAAAAATGAATATCTAGGTAATGGTGAAACTGCAGATAAAATAGATTAAAGATTGAAAATGAAAAAAAAACAATTGGAAAGAGAGAAAGAAATAGAAAAAAAAAATGTAATACTACACTTGAACTTGTCTCGTAAGGATAGCAAAGGAGAGTGAGAGAGAGTGGAAGAGAGTGGGAGAGAGGGAGGGATAATGGTAAGTGATGGTGATGATAATGACGACAAGTGGAGAGAGATGATGACGTCCTCTCAAGCAGGTAAACACGAGCATGGGACGCGCAAAGTGAGGCAAAGATCAGTGTATCCACCCACTTGCCTCTACTACCTCTCCCCTCTCTGTCTCCCTCCATGCCCCTCTCTCTCTCTCTCTTAGGCCACGGGAAGGGAGAAGTGGGAGCGTGGGAAGAGACTAGGAAAGGTGTGCGTATGAAGGGAAGGTGAGTGAATAGAATGAGAATGAAACATGCATGAGGTGAAGGGGAAGTGAGATGAATGAGTGCCCAGATTGTGATGATAAATGGAATGAAGAAAATAAGAAGCGT
Source organism: Portunus trituberculatus (assembly GCF_017591435.1). NCBI lineage: Eukaryota > Metazoa > Arthropoda > Malacostraca > Decapoda > Portunidae > Portunus > Portunus trituberculatus. Next base: position 9,840,585 of record NC_059296.1, read on the forward strand.
TAGAAAATAGAAGTGAGCGTAAAAAATGTCATAAATTGATTAAAGGAAGTGAGATTGAAGGATTTGTGGTGGGTGAAGAAGACATTGCAATGAATGAAAACGGAAATGAAGGGAGAAAAAAAAAAAGAAACGTCAAATACAGAAATGAAGAAGAAAAATCATAAAGAATATGAATGAATGAAAAAAATGAGAGAGAGAGAGAGAGAGAGAGAGAGAGAGAGAGAGAGAGAGAGAGAGAGAGAGAGAGAGAGAGAGAGAGAGAGAGAGAGAACGAACAAGAGAGAACGAACGACACGGAACGAACGAGAGAGAACGAAAACAAGCACTAAACAGTAAAAGAAATCGAAACAAAGGCGCACAGAGGGCCAGCAAAGGGAGCCCGAGCCTGCCTGAGGAAGGGAAGCGGATACTTGTTGCGCCTTCTAATACTTTACTAAGCAAGGAGACGCTTACGGGCGAACAGGAAAGTCGGGCGAGGACTGATGGTACGGGCGCTACACGGACACTCACTTAACAAGGCAACCAACTTTGCACGCTCCACAGAGAGAGAATGGGAGAGAGAGAGAGAGAGAGAGAGAGAGAGAGAGAGAGAGAGAGAGAGAGAGAGAGAGGCTTATAGGTATTTGCTTTGCTTCTGTATACACTGTTTGAAGGTATACCGCAGCTTGATTCTCTCTCTCTCTCTCTCTCTCTCTCTCTCTCTCTCTCTCTCTCTCTCTCTCTCTGTCTGTCTTTCTTATCGGGTATGTAATAATGTTAACAGAATATAATAGAAATAATACTTGTAACTTGGTTTTTTGTAGAGTCTGGTGTAAATAAGGACGGATTTGAAAGAGCTGGCATTGCTTCATTGTTCTGTTAGTGTCCCTGGTTGTCAATTATACGAATTTTGTGTTTAAAGGTGTTATAGTTTCGTTTCTGTCAGTCGCAGTGCATGGAGCGTAAAATATAATGTTTATACCAGCGGCACAATTAACACGTGCTGGTGTTTTATTTTTTGTGATCATGGGTGATTTTATTGTTCAACTATTACAAAATCCTAATCCTTGCACGCAAAAAAAATTATAATACAGGTAAAAGCACGAGCAGACAGACAGGCAGACAGACACATACTGACAGAAGAGAAGGTCGGCACTCAAGTAATAAGACGCAGATAACCTAAAGAACAGACAAACATAACACACACACACACACACACACACACACACACACACACACACACACACACACGTGCCCCGTTACCGTCGTACAGCCTCAGTAACCCGGGAGGCAGCACGGAGCGAGGCAGGCAGCCCCGCATGGTGCAGTCTGCCGCCGCCACCGCTGCTGCTGTTGCTCCTTCATGGCTGCACTCTCACACTCCCTCGTCACCTATTTATGAAAAGAGCGACGTAAGGTTCTTGTGGAATTCGAAAGTGATGTTTTTTTCAGTAAGTGGGTGGATGGCGATACTGGGTGGGGGATGGCGTTAGGCTGGTGATGTGCGTATCTAAGTCTGTAAATGAGTTAGGGATTCTTTATTATCATTAACCCTTGAGTACCATGATGCGATTCCATATTCATTCTGCTTACTTTATACAGCTTCAGAAACTTATGTGGGATCAAAATACTCGTAGTGAAGACTGTGGCCATTAATCTTCTGACCTCCATAGACCTTTCCTGATGTCATTAAAATGGTCTAATCGTACACAAATCTCAAGGTAAAAATGTATACCAGTATTGAAAGGGTTAAATGTTGCTGGAGAAGGCCTGGACTAGACTAGAGTTGGTTTCGAGAAGGATGTACAAAAAAGGGGTTGAGTTTGGGGTTTTGTATGGCTTTGGGGTTTATGGAAGGTTCTTGGTGCAGTAGTTGTAGTGTTGCAGGAGTGTGGGATGGTATTATATCAGAGTTAAAAAAAAAAGAAAGACTAACGAAGGGATAGGTGGCGAGGCGAGGATGGTCTGGCGGGGAGAAGAAAGGAAGGGTGCAAGAAGTGGTGGTGGGAGGGACTCGTCTGGGTGAGGGAGGGCTGTGTGGGGCGGAGCGTGGCGGGGGTGTGTGCTGGCAGGAATATTTTGACGGCGTTCATCCAGGCGTTTGATGAGTTTTCTAGACCATCATATTGAAGAAAGATAATAAAAAGTATACGCACGTAGTTTTCATAATATAATTTTCTCCCTGTCAGTGAGTGTGTGTGTGTGTGTGTGTGTGTGTGTGTGTGTGTGTGTGTGTGTGTGTGTGTGTGTGTGTGTCTGTGTGTGTGTTCCTTGCCTTTCCTTTGTGCAGCGAACGTTCGGAGACTCTGGGACGTTTGTGTGTATGACGTTTGCTTGTTGGTTAAAGTTGCTTGGTTACGTGATGTCTGACAGTAAAACGTTTCTTTTTACTGAACACGTTTTTCGTCGATGTTTTGAGAACTTATTTGATATTGTCAGTTAATTCATATTATATCAACACTCAATTTTTGTTTATATATAAATTATCGTCTTCCATTATTATCTTATTATTATTATCTTGACATGTGCACTTGCCAAATAATATCATGGTCTGTTCACTGCTTCTCTTTCTGCTTTGCTTCTTTAAACATTTTATATATTATTTTCTACTGTCTCATATTTGTATTTAATACTTACATTTCTTTTCTATATTTTCCCTCCATTTCTTTAGTTTTTGTCTCTTTCTGCTTCCTCCACAAGTTTCTCTCCTCTCTGCCTTCTATACTTGTCACCTTATATTAAACTGCTCCTCCTTTTTCTCATAAATCTTTTCTCAACCTCCTCCTCTCTCATAACCTTCTTACCACTCTTCTTCCATCTTCGCGTCATTGGTCTTTCCCTCTCCTTTTCTCTTTTCCTCTTCCAACTCTTTGTCCTCCTTCTCTTCCCTACGTTCTCAAAAATTCTTTCTAGTCTCCTGCATTTCTTCTTTCATCCCATGTTCTTTGTTCCATCTTTTGTCCTCGCCTAGCCAGAGGAATCTATATCTGAGCCTTGTGGGTATTGAGGTTCCGGGAAGGCAGGACTTAGATGAATATTAGAGATCAGTAACCATGGGGCCTAATGTATAGTGTACCATTCATAAAAGTCGGACCCTAAGGTATGTGTATGTACCAATGCGTCGATACAGTAAACTCCAATATACATCCTATAGTACTTTTACGGGACTTTCCACTTCGATGTGCCTTTTTGTTACTTGCATTTTATTGGGGAGGTGTTTGTGTATTATTTATTTATTTACCTGCTATTGAATTTAGCGGTAACTTCTTTTAGGGGTATATTATTGTGCCGTTCTGTGACTCGCCATTCATTGTCGTTTTATTGAATCGTCTTATATGTCTTCCCTTTTCATTTTTTTTCTTCCTTTCCCTCTCCCTCTCCCTCTCCCTCTCCCTCCGCCTCCTCCTACCTTCCATTTCATCAATCTCTCCCTCACAAACCTTGCCAAGTGACAGACGGGACACTTCTCATCATAGTCCGCGGAAAATTATTAAAAAAACTGTAGCGTTTTTTTTTTATGAATCGTAGGCCTGTTGGGCGACACAACTTCGCCTCGACAAAGGTCACAGAGAGCACAAAGCGGGAGGCAGGAGTGGCGTGAATTACTCGCCTCGTACGTGGTTGTGGAGGCAGCCGTGGAGATTATGTAAAGTGAAAGGGTAGAGATAAATAAGATAGAAGACAGTGAAGAGGAAAACTAATGTGGTTTAATTGTACTAGTAGCTGTAGGTAATAAGGACAAATAGTAGTAGTAAAAACAGCAACTAAACCAACGCTGAAGGTACAGTACGTAGGATGATCATTATTCAAGCTGTAGGAAGCGAAACCAAGGTCGGAAGAGAGAAAACATGATGTGGAATGACTATACTAAGAGCTGGAGGAACGGAGTACAAGTAAAACGACTAAAAAAAAAAAAAAATCAGGAAAAGAAGCAGAGGAGGTATACATGTTAAAATCATTCTGCCTCGCAAGTGAAGACAAGGACATAGTGCAAAGAAGACAATCTGAAACGCCTCTATCAGTGTATTAACTGAAGAAAAAATAAAAATACCAAGAACACCAACAAAAACAAGTACAAGAGGTAGATAATATAGAATGATTCAAGCTATGTGAATTGAAGGCGAGGAGGTGTAGTGGATATCAATGAAGAAGCAGAGGGTACATAACATAGAGTACAAGACCATTGCTGTGACTTATGCAGGGAAGCGGAAAGGCGAGGCAAGGGTAAAGTACAATAAGTGGGTTGCTTTGTACGTGCGGTGTAGTTGTTCCATAAAGTGAAAGGAAGGAAAGAGGTTCTGTAAGGAAGGTTAAGGATCACTGGCTGGCTTTTGGAGCGTCCATCTACTCTCTCTCTCTCTCTCTCTCTCTCTCTCTCTCTCTCTCTCTCTCTCTCTCTGGTACGTGTGTCAGGTATTGTTCATCAGTTACTTCAAGTCACTCGGACAAATCACCAGCATTCCTTCTTTTACTGATTTTAGGAGGCGAGGTGGAGTAACTAAGACAAATACGTGTCAAGTCTAGGGAATGACTCGAACTGTCAGTAGTGTGTAGGTGGCACAAAACGTTTCCAATACTATAAGAATTAAAATGGTACAAATAGTGAGAGAGAGAAAAATGTGTTGTAAACATGATTTTGCGCTTTGAAAATATTTTAGGAAGAAAGATTTGTGTGTGTGTGTGTGTGTGTGTGTGTGTGTGTGTGTGTGTGTGTGTGTGTGTGTGTGTGTGTGTGTGTGTGTGTGTTGGGAGGGGGTGACGAGGGGAGTGGAGTGTGGATGTGTGTTTTCCTTGCGCGTTGGTGTATTTGCATTTACTCCATTCAACAACAAATCCGCCAGGAAAAACAAACATTACAATCACGACTGATACAACAACACCAGCACTACCACCACCACCACCACCACTACCACTACCACTGCCCCAGCCAAACGGAACAATCAACATCATTAGCATACACACAGCAAGCATCACCAACACCACCACCACCCAAAATAAAAATAACACTACAACCACCAGAACATCCACCACAGCCACAGTCACCACTGCCATCACTACCACTATGAATATCAAACAAAAATCGAGCTTGACTACAGCCCGACCCACACCTCACCCCCTCTGAGGCAGCGACACGTGGACAATCAACACTCTATCACGACCACGGCTGCAGCTTTTCGTCAAATCAATAAGTAATTTGAACCAGAGGGGGCGGTTTTAATGGCCACTTTAGCGGGCAGGATCAGCATCGCAGTTTCCAGATGATTGAAATTCATCATTAGCAGGTAGACGGGCCTCACCTGCCGCTCATTACCTCGCTACCAAGGACAGGTAAATTAGCCCGTGTAAAACCTGGTGGTGATTAGATAACAAGCAGGTAAGCTGTTACGTGGCGGCGGTGATGATCGTCTGGGCTCGTGATTACTGTGGTGGCTGTTGTTATTACCTGTCAGGTGATGGATTTGCTTGTTAACAGCAAGAGAGAGAGAGAGAGAGAGAGAGAGAGAGAGAGAGAGAGAGAGAGAGAGAGAGAGAGAGAGACTTTTTTTTATCTTTAATTCATCGCCATCAACAGCTTAACTTGTTTTGGCCTCACGATTTCTTCTTCTCAGTCAGATTGTTTATTTGGAGTTAAACGTGAATTGCAATATTGGTCCAGGCCGTCTCTTTTGATGAAAGGATCCTGCTGTTATTGGTGCTGACGGCTGCGGTGGTGGTAGTGGTGGTGGCCCTAGTGGTAGTGGTGGTGGTGATTGTGATGATGGCAGTGTTTGTTGTAGTGAGCCATTTTTCTTGGTTTTATTATTGGTATTCAGGGTGATGGTGGTGACAGCGATGGTGGTGTTGGGAATGATGATACGACTGCTTTTGCCATGGATAAAATTGATGTCATTTTTCTGAGTGGTGTGAATGTAAAGTTGTTTCATGAAGGGCATTTGAGAGCTGTTGTCATGATTACGAGAAGTGTTTTAGTCATTACATGGATGGACTGTGTTGGAATGGTCATGATTTTGCTTTGCTTGTTGATTTTGCTACTGTTTTCATTGTGATGTTTACGATGCAGCTGTCTCGATACTGATAGCAAATTTAAATATAACAGTGGAAACAAAGAAAACAGTAGCAACAACACTCAATCAAATGCATTAGTAACAACTATGAACTACTACTATTCTTGCTGCAGCTGTTGTTACTATCATTTCCCATAACTATTACTATTTCCCTACTACTATCAATCCTACTAAAAAAATACTTACATTTAATTTATTACCATTATTGCTACCACTTTACTATTACTCTACATATTAATACCACTGTTATCACCACCACCACCATCACCACTGCCACTGCCACTGGCACTGCCACTAAAGATGATGTATAAATCGCATTCACACTACATGATTAATTCTTAACGCTAGGTATTCACAGAAACACTCTCATGCACGTTTGTCTTTATACATTCCTCGGTGTCAATCCTTATGTATAATAGTGTTTATGTCCCTCCTGTCATTGTCTTCGTAAACCAACGCTTTTAGAATATACATCCATCATTTATCAAGCTTTATTTTTTTACTCTTTTCTTTCTTTAGTATTTTCCAACGAGTGCGTAAAATGCAAAGTTTATTCCGCTTCCAACCAATTTTCTGTTGGCGCGACGAAGAAAACAGGAAATGAATGTAAAAATAAAACCCGAAGTGCGAACAGAAAACGCAATTGTCGTCGCTTTACTCGTAGTATACTAGATGGAAAACGATGTCATTCGTATTTTTAGCTCTTTTCTTCTTCAAGCTGAATTCTCGTTCACATGTTCAGTGGCAACGACAGGTAAAGCCTCCCAGATGTTGAGACGAGGACACGAGGACGGGGACAAGGACGGAGTGACGTGTGTCGTGTCATGTCGTGTCAGAGGGAAACTCGACCCGGAGTGACAATAGTAGAATCCTAGGGCTGCACGTTTATGGCTCAACAATAACAGGGCAGGGTGACAGTAATGTAACATCAGTGATATTACAGCGGCACGGACGTCATATTACCATAGTTACATATAATCAGAATAGCGTTACTACAATGATATCAGTGGAGCACAGTAATATCACACATTTCGTGGCCACTATTTTGTATAATCCAGATTGTAAACATGCGAGGATAAAGCGTTAGTGTTAAAAGAGGTAAATGCTATATCATTTTTTTTACGTCTGCTATTGCGGTGTTGGTGTGTTATATGATAAACGTGTGTACCAGTTTCGTCCCCCCGGCTTCTGAATGGACTCGGAAAAAGCACAAGCACATGAGATGTGAGAAAGGGAGAGAGAGAGAGAGAGAGAGAGAGAGAGAGAGAGAGAGAGAGAGAGAGAGAGGAGAGTAAAAAAGAAGAGGTGGATAAGAGGCAAGATAAAAGCAGTATAGAAGCGATAATCTCTTTACGGTCGATCCCAAGAGTGATAACAAAGCGATAACCCAATAGATCAGTGTGTGTGTGTGTGTGTGTGTGTGTGTGTGTGTGTGTGTGTGTGTGTGTGTGTGTTTCGAGCTTTTATTATTATATACACAGAAACGATAAAAATAGCAGTTGTATTCGTAATAGCAAAATGGAGCGAGCAAACTGAACCAAACCCATTTTTGGCTCAAAGCTGCCCTCTAAAGGTTTAACGCGGCTACACTTTTCTTGCTCTCCTTTTCCTCCTCTCTTTCCCCCATCTTCCATGATCCTCCCTTCTTCCTAACCCTCTCTTTCTCTCTCTCTAACCCTCCTTCCCTCTCCCTCCCGGACTCCATCAGGGCGGCCAGTATATCCAGATTCCTCCCGCTGGTGTTGGCTCGCGACACAACATATAGTCTAATTCTCAAGAATAAGCGTTGCATATTTCAAGAGATTTGGTCTGCGGTAATCTTAGATATCTTTAATTTGGTCTGCCTGCGCGCCGGTCCAGTTAACGCTCGAGGCTCGGTTATATATTCGACTTTAGGGATATAACTGTACCTTTGGTGGAGTGGAGAGTTCTTTCCTGGTACCAGATTGCGTGCCGCCTCGTGCCATCTCGCGACTGAGGCGAGACCAGAGGACGGGAGGAGCCAAGAGGAGAGGGAAAAAGGCCGGGGAGGGAAAGGAGACAAGTGGAAAGGGAAGGAAAAGGAAGGGTTGGGATAAGGAGACGGAGGAGAGAGGTCTGGGTTAAGTTTGAAAGAGTGTGGAGGGGAGAGAGAGACGGAAGGACGGCTGGAGGCGGGTAAAGAGACGATTGGATTGCGTCTTAGAGCGAGGGAGGGACGAGTGACGAGGGGAAGCAGCACACGCAGGGGAATAGTGCACATTGCCACGCTTTAATGAAGATAAACACAAAGTAATTACGATGAGTTACTTTAGTCCTGGTGTGCACTGTAGGGATGATGGCACACGGATGACGACACTGCAATGATTAACTTACGGGGAGAGTGGGTGTCCTTTCAAGAAAAAAAATAAGTGTTACGTAAATCTTGTTTATGCAAGAAGGAAAGGAGAGAGGAAACCAACTGGTGTATTAGGTATTCTGGTACAAGGCCTCCAAATGCCGCCCACGGTCACTCTATCTAACGAGGGCGATTGTCACTAAACCTTCCCTCCAAACACGTGAGGGAGCCTTTTTTACATCATTTTAATATTTGCCTACTTGTTTATTCTATTTTTTTTAGCACATATGGATTACCTCTGGCTTATTTGTGTGTGTGTGTGTGTGTGTGTGTGTGTGTGTGTGTGTGTGTGTGTGTGTGTGTGTGTGTGTGTGTGTGTGTGTGTGTGTGTTTGTTTGTTTGTTTATCTGATTAATCACTGAAAACTTTGAGTCTCTCTTGTTATTTTCTGTTTTATTCTCGAATGAATTTATATTTGTCCTTCTGTTATTGCTCTCTCTCTCTCTCTCTCTCTCTCTCTCTCTCTCTCTCTCTCTCTCTCTCTCTCTCTCTCTCTCTCTCTCTCTCTCTCTTTCTCTTTTTCCACCTTAATTTTTTCCTTTTTCTTTCGTCTCTTTGTTCAGCCTTCCCTTTCCTTCTCATCTACTTCCATCCATTCCCCCATTCCTCCTGTGCCTCCCCATCCTCTGAGACATTACACGGCCGGTCCATTCTTGGTAATCAGAAAACAGCGAGGCATTGTGGAATGTCGGGCCGGGAAGGGAATGATCTTTCCAATTAATGTTAATGCTGTTGTCAGCGGATATTGGCTTAGTTGGATTGTCCATCTTTGGCCTGATGTACGTGCTGCGGTGCCTCGTGTTACTCTGAAAGGATGAGAAGGAGGAGGAAGAAAGAAAGAGAGATAAGGAGAAGATGCTGGGAGAATGAAGGGGTGAAGATAATAATAACTAGAAGAAGATGGAGAGAGAGAGAGAGAGAGAGAGAGAGAGAGAGAGAGAGAGAGAGAGAGAGAGCACGGTAAAAGGAATGAAGGTGAAAGGAGGAAGAAACATAAGAAAACTGAGATAGAAAAGAAGTGTGTAAACTGTAAGGAAGAGAAAATAATGAAAACGGACACATACAGAAAGAAAAAGATGAGTCAGAGAAAGAGGAGAGTAAAGGTTTCTGCCAGTATGTTTATCTGTCTGTCTGTCTGTTGGTAAATTCTCACGACTGAAAAAAGAATCAACACGAAGTTTCAAATTAAGTGGCAATTGATTCCTAAATATGAAAGAAAATAGAAAAAGGGAGGAAAATAAAAAAAAAGAAAACGAAATCCTGAATATAACCAAACTTCCACGAACAATACTTTTATACATATATTTTTTTTCTTTTTATATTCATCTTGCATTTGAAATCTGTGCAAAATGTCAAACTGAGATTCGTGCTCTTTTTTCATGCTTCTTTTTTTTTTTTTTTATTTCGTCCTCTGATTTTATTTTTTACTCTTATTTTGTTATATTGATATGTTGGTTTTTATTCCTCAAGCTCTGCAGATTCTTTAGGCAAACCATGTGAATGATTCTGTTGTTGGTGCCACTGTTTTGCGGGTTTGGCTTGCCTATTGTCATTCTATTTTATTTATTTTTACATGTGTGAGTGAATCGCCGGGCTATTTCGCTACCTGCCGACCTTGACCGTCAGATTACAACAGGAACTAAGTTTTCTTGTTTCTCATCAGTAGTGTGTGTGTGTGTGTGTGTGTGTGTGTGTGTGTGTGTGTGTGTGTGTGTGTGTGTGTGTGTCCGTGCCTATGTCCTTCAGTCCTTTAGTCCTTGTGTTTGTGAAGTTTCCGTGGTATACACACACTACACATACCCCATTACACACCCATCCACCCACTCATACTTACACCTCCACACCTCCACACACCCTCCCCCCATCCACCCACACTAACCACTTTGGACTAAGCACACATTTTCTCATCACTCCCTCTCTCCCTAATCTCCCTCCCTCCACTACCTCCCTCCATCCTCTACCTCCCTCCGTCCTCTACCTCCCTCCCTACTCTACCTCTCTCCCTCGCTCGCTAGTCACTCTTTCCCTCCATCCCTCCCTCTACTTCCTCTCCCACAAGTGTACCGTGTGTTTTCCTTTACTCTCGGCCACAGCAACTTCCAATTAAGGTTAAATTGTATAAAAGCCAAAGAAAAACATTTGTGGATTCAAACCTTTTTTTTATGAGACGAGTTTTTGTGTATCTTTCCCTCAAACTCTTTTTTTTTTTTTTTAAGGGTTCAAACCCCCGTCACATTGTTTGTTTGTCTGTCTGTCTGACTTTGTTTCTATATATATATATATATATATATATATATATATATATATATATATATATATATATATATATATATATATATATATATATATCTTTTTCTTCTTTTTCTCTCTTTTCATGTCTATCTGTTTGTCTGTCTGTTTGATTGTGTGTCTTTGTCACTATCCCTGTGTCTTCCTATATGTTTCTCTCTCTTTAAACACACACACACACACACACACACACACACACACACACACACACACACACACACACACACACACACACACACACACACACACACACACACACACACACACACACACACACACACACACTGCCAATAACAAAGAAAAAATTAACGAAAAGTATACAACAATGATATGAAGAGATAATGGCAGACGTGAAGGATACTTTTAAGTAGAAATAAGAGTCAATGATAAAGAGAAAAAGAGAAAGAAGAAGAAAAGAAAAAGACTGAATAGGGAAGGAGGGAGGGAGGGCTGGAGGGTGGGGCTTGGGAGGGAGAGGGGCAAAGTATTGGGCAAACATACAGAGACAGATATTGATGAAGGGGAAGGAAGGCGGGTGTTACTCAGTCTGGATGGTGCAGCTCGTGTCCTGAAGAGGTTTTTTCCCCTTCTTTTTTTTATTCCCCTCTTTTTACCCAACCATCCGAGTGGAAAAAATGAGAAATGACTTGGAACTTTCCGATTCTACCGCTCGATAGTCAGTTTCGTTCTCTCTCTCTCTCTCTCTCTCTCTCTCTCTCTCTCTCTCTCTCTCTCTCTCTCTCTCTCTCTCTCAAACTTGCCTAATTTCTTGATGCAACCTCAATTTCATCTTGCGAAATTGTAATATTGAAAGCATGATTTTTTTCCTTTTTCACAGTTATTGCAGATTACGATAAGTTTTATAGTTTTCATCTTAATAAGTTCATGAACACACACAAACACACACGCAAACACACACACACACACACACACACACACACACACACACACACACACACACACACACACACACACACACCGCGTAGTGTAGTGGTTAGCACGCTCGACTCACAATCGAGAGGGCCGGGTTCGAAGCGGCGAGGCAAATGGGCAAGCCTCTTAATGTGTGGCTCCTGTTCACCAAGCAGTAAATAGGTACGGAATGTAACTCGAGGGGTTGTGGCCTCGCTTTCCCGGTGTGTGGAGTGTGTTGTGGTCTCAGTCTTACCCGAAGATCGGTCTATGAGCTCTGAGCTCGCTCCGTAGTGGGAAAGACTGGCTGGGTGACCAGCAGGCGACCGAAGTGAATTACACAACTAATTGAAAACGAAGACAAGAATGGTAATGGTAATGATTATGATAATGAAGCACACGACGAAAAATTCCAATGACATGAATAACCTAGTCCATTTTCCTCCCTGTCTCTCCCTCCCTTCCCTTCCCCTCCGCACCTCCTACCCTCCCTCCATCTCTCCTTTTCTAATCTGTCCTCCATCCCTCCCTCCTTCCTCCTTCCTTCCCTTTGCGTCCCACCCTTCTTCATTCACCGTTCATTCTTCCCTCTCTTCTTTTCTTCCAAATTCTCGATACACCCCTTGGGAATAATCCTTATCTCACTGTCTATTTCCCTCCAGAAAGCCGCCGCCCTTGTACTGACGGAGGAATGGATATAATAACGACTAATTCCCTTGCTACCATATGTCTCCTTGTATTTGCATTTCCATGTATTAATTCCCCCTATTGTTTTTTCTTGATATGTTAATGGAGTTTTATTGCCGTGACTTTTAGAAGACGTGAATGTTCTTGTGAGGAGGTTCAGTTTGTATGATGTGGTCTTAATATACATAGAGTGTTTAGTGAAGTATATTCTTATTATTTTTTATGTGTTTTCCTATTTTACATACTTCTTTACGGTTCTCTCTCTCTCTCTCTCTCTCTCTCTCTCTCTCTCTCTCTCTCTCTCTCTCTCTCTCTCTCTCTCTCTCTCTCTCTCTCTCTCTCTCTCTCTCTCTCTCTCTCTCTCTCTCTCTCTCCCCTCCTTGCCCTTCTCTTTGCCATCCTCTTCTCTCCCTCCACCATTCCCTTCCGTCTTTCTTCTTTCCCCCTCACTCTCCCTTTTTCCCCTCACTCCCTCTCTTCCCTTTCTCCCCGTCACTCTCCCTCACTCTCCCTCACTCTCCCTCCTGGCATCGTGGTGAGAAAGACTGGAACAAAAGATTAATTAGTGACTCGTGATTGATTATCTATGGATCTTTTTTTTTCCTTCTTTTCCCCAAGAGAGAGAGAGAGAGAGAGAGAGAGAGAGAGAGAGAGAGAGAGAGAGAGAGAGAGAGAGAGAGAGAGAGAGAGAGAATGTGGAGGGAGGAGGAAAAAGAAGAATGAGAAAGAGGAACTTGTGAGACTGGGGAGAAAGATATAAATTTATTTCTGGGGAGATAAAGAATGATTTAAAAATAGGCTGGGGACACTGGGTCTGTATTATTAATGGCACAGGCAGAGAAAACGAGAGAGAGAGAGAGAGAGAGAGAGAGAGAGAGAGAGAGAGAGAGAGAGAGAGAGAGAGAGAGAGAGAGAGAGAGAGAGAGAACGATAAAAGCCACTCAGTCTAATGTGTTTGAAAGGTAAGCATAAGCTATGAAACAGAAGCAAAAGATAAGAAAACTTCATAGAGAAAAGTAAAAGGGAGAAAAGTAAGGCAGCGCTACAGAGGCTGAGGGGATAGAAGGAGAGGAGGCGGGAGTATAAAAAACAGATATACAGGAGAGAGAGGCGTTTCTTAGAACCTCTGAATGACTTTGTTTAGGATATCGACGAGCCTTTAAGAAGCTTCTTCAAGGAGGCTCCTTCTCGCTTTGATCCAGATCGATTACGGAAGAAAGTGGATGAAGTGTTGGCCGGAGCATCATGAAGGCTTCTCCAGAGGCCGCTTCTCATTGGTTGCCAGAGTGCATCTCCTTGGCCAATGAGGAGCCGGGTCATTTTTCTGTTTGGCCTGGAGATTAAGGCAGCTGAGTCTGGAGGGTCATTGCCTGTTTGGAGTAAACAGAAAGACTGTAATTTGGCCTCGTGTGTCTGCCGGAGCTACCGACATATCGAGGCGGTGAGACACGAGGAACCGGCGCTGGATTTATTTAAGTACAGCGGCGACTCGGGACCGGCCTCCTTGTGATGGAAATCACCCTGAGATGATGTAGCACCGGAGG
>NC_059296.1:9861937-9866937 GCF_017591435.1 Portunus trituberculatus
AGGAATGAAGGAAAGAAGGAAGGAAGGAGGAACAGATGGAGACAAAATAATGAAGGAGAAACAACTCAAGACAGAGAAATGTGCGGAAAGTGAGGGCGCTGAATGGAAATAGAGTGGAAATATTTGTTCAAGTATTCTTCACGATGCAAAATTTTTGGAGGGAAAAATTCATACGCTTCAAATATTGGAGGAGAAATTTTCGTTTTACAGATTTCTCCGTCATTTTTCCTTCCTTCTTGCCTTTATTCCTTCCTTCCATCCTTCCTTCCTTCTGTGGTCCTTCCCTCCTTCATTCTTCCCTCTTCCCTGACTTCCTCCTCTCTCCTACCTGCTGCTTGCACTCTACGCTGCCTCCTTCCTCACAAAAGGGAACATGGAAGTATTAGTTTAAATATTCGTACAAGTATTAGAGTAGAAATTCCGTCATGTTAAAATTAATTCAGTTATGTATTCTTGTTACGCTCTCCTTATGTCCGTTTCCCTTTTACACTTCTGCAACTCAAAAGATAAAAACACAGGCAAGCATTGTCACTTAGGCGGAAGGCAAAAAATATACGCAGTGACTGAAAATAGACTCAATGAAATAACTAAGTATTGAAATAGTAATGGTGAAAACAACAACAACAACAACAACAAGCACCTACCTTGTGCCAATTTTCTCTTTATCTTCTTTACAACTCATAAAACACATCCACACCTCGTTAGTTAGGCAGAGAGGACACACACACACACACACACACACACACACACACACACACACACACACACACACACACACACACACACACACACACACACACCAATGGAGATGAAATTCCAAGGCTAACCCGGACAGCTGTCACACTACTTTGCAAATCCCTGATGAGACAAAGGTGCGGACAGGGGGCGGCGAGTGGGAGGAACGGTATAGGGAAGGCTGCGAGAGGGTAACTGAGGGTCGGAGGGGATGAGGGAGCAGACATTGTGGGAGGAAGTTGTCGCGGTAACGTGGAGGAAGGCATGGGTGTTCCTCAGGGGAGAAGGAAGCGAGGGCATGAGGGAATAGCCGTGGTTATGAAGGGGGATAAATCTTGAAGGGTTAAAGGCTGAGGGAGGGACAGAATTGTGGTGGGGGCAACGGATAAGAGGTAAGAAGGTGTGGGAGAAAGAGGCGCATGAGCGGGTGAGTTTGAGTTTAGATCTTGAAAAAAATAAGGAAAGAATCTATAAGGAGGAGGAGGAGGAGGAGGAGGAGAAGGAGAAGGAAGAGGAGGAGGAGGGGACTTATGGAGAGTAAAATTAAAAGCTGAAATAAGGGAGAAGATTTTTGGAGATAAGAAGATAAACAGATAGTCAGATAGATAAGAAAGGAACACTAGAAAACAGAGATAATATTGCAATAGGGAAGATGAAAGGAACAAGCGGGAAGAAATTAACTAGACGGAAAACGTGTGAAGAGTGATAGAGTTTGCGTGAAGGAATACTCTAAGCTAAAAGTGCCTGAATAAAGTGAGCAGGGGAGGAAAGAGAGGAAAGAAGTAACAGCTGAGTCTCTTCATTGAGCAACTGTGTCGATGAGGTGTGAAAGAGGAGGAGAAGGAGTAAGAGTAGGAGAAGGAGGAGGAGGAGGAGGAGGAGGAGGAGGAGGAGGAGGAGGAGGAGGAGGAGGAGGAGGAGAAGGAGGAGGAGAGCTACTGCCAGCCACGGAAAAGTAAACACAACAAGGAATTTACGATGTAGTAGAAACGCGGGGGAAGGAAACTGGAGCCAACGATGGAGACACGAAGAGGAAGTGGTGAGTGACAACACTGGAGGGAGGGAGGGAAGGAAGAAGGGAGGGAAGTGAGGTGGTGTTGAAAGAAGCACCAGCAGTACGAGAAGCAGTAGACAGAAGAAAAGAAAGATGAAATATAAGGAGAGGAAGACAAGGAAGTACAAGAAAGGAAAATTAAGAGGACAAGAGAATTTTTATACGTAAGAGATGTAGGCTGATAATAAAGGAGGAAGAGAAAAAATTAAAAGAGGAGGAAAAAAAGGATATACAAATTATAAGGCAAAGGAAATGAAGAGAAGGAAAAAAATAATGTTTAGAAGGGATGGTATACTGGTGAAATTCATGAATGAAAACAAAAACTGAGAGAGAAAATATCATAAATTCTACCGATACGTTATATATATATTTTTTTGTGACACAGATAACTGACATGTTTTCGATAGCCAATAGTTGTATGTTTTAAAAGGAACATTTAGCTTTTTACGAAATGATGATTAAAAACGAAGCGCAGGAATCCTAGCAAAAAAAATAAATAATTACTTGTAATATTTAGATCATATCGCAGAAGTAAACCAGAGAGAGAGAGAGAGAGAGAGAGAGAGAGAGAGAGAGAGAGAGAGAGAGAGAGAGAGAGAGAGAGAGAGAGAGAGAGAGAGAGAGAGAGAGAGAGAGAGAGAGAGAGAGAGAGAACCATTACCAACTAAGAGGCACAGGATGGTCCTAGCATTACTTAGGGATCTTCAGAAGAGAGTTTGATGAGAAAGAGGAGGAGAAGGAAGAGGAGGAGGAGGAAGGAAGAGGAGGAGGAGGAGGAGGAGGAGGAGGAGGAGGAGGAGGAGGAGGAGGAGGAGGAGGAGGAGGAGGAGTTAGAGTTGTTACAGTGTTAAAGTAGAAGGAGAAGTGTATCCGAGGGAGTTTTCGTGATCAGTTGGTTTCGTAGTGTTATTGTAAGAATCTAAAGCAAGTCGTAAAAGTGTGTGTGTGTGTGTGTGTGTGTGTGTGTGTGTGTGTGTGTGTGTGTGTGTGTGTGTGTGTGTGTGTGTGTGTGTTTGTGTGTGTGTGAAGTGCATTTTACATTTTGGACATAATTCTTCAACCTTTTATTTCCCTTTGCGAAAGACTAAGTAAACTTTTCCTTTGATATATATCGTTCAAGTCTTTACATGCGAAACGTAATCGATTAAGTAAATAAAAAAACCCATAAAGAGCTAATCCCCAAGACTAGTGGAGGGTGCCGTTACAACCATCCCATAACGCCCTCCCTAGTCTTTCACACAGCCCGCCTCTTAACACCCCTTTTCTCAACACTCTTCCCATTACCTCACACCTGTCGCCCCACCACACCCAGCCCAGCCTCCTCGGAGATCCCTGCCGCGACTTTCCTTTCCCCCGCCGGGACCCGAGGGAAGGCTTTGGTAATTGCCTCGGGCACCCGCCGCCAGCATCCATGTTTTCCAAAGATAATACGAAGAAAATGGCAAAAATAAGGAACTTTTGGGTCCCCATAAACGGGATGGACGACGCCCCTCCGCCAATAAAGTCCACACCGCCTGAGTTGGAGTTCAGAAGTCGGCCGGAAGCTGTAAAAATACAACCATCTTATTACAGACGTTGCCGCGGAGGTGCGGGCGGCGGGCGGACCCTAACGCACGAATGATGTCCACCTCTCCAAGTCATTTCCGAATGGAGGTCAGTTTTAGAATTTCACTCGCACTTGACCGCTGTTTTAGGGGTTTACCATGGTATCTAAGGTGCCCCTCAGCTTCTTTGCCATATAAAGCATGTTCTGTATCACATCGTGCTCACCTGATCCCTATTCAGTGCCAAGCTTGTTCCGCATGCCGCTCTCTGCCATCTCGCTTCCTAGTCACAAGGGCTTTCCAAGAGTCTGAAGTGCCGGGCTGAGATAGGAGGTGGCTAACTTCCCTGGAGGGTTTGCACCAGAGTTACGTCCAGACCAAAACAACAAAGCAGAGTGAGAACCTTGGTGGTGCAAAACTCGGCCTCATCCATCCAGAATTGTTGCTGTTTTCATGAACTCCGAGAAAGAAGGGAAAGTTTGCCTCCGCTGCGGCTGTCTCAGTAAAATGCGCCAAGTTCCTTTAAAATCACACAAGTAAAGGATGATTTCTTTTTGTGTGTGAGTGTGTAAAGGAAGTGATGTTGAAGAGATGAGCTACGCTACTTCTTTGGCTTCAGTGATTCAGATTTCTTATGATAGATACGTTACCTTATATTCTCTTGCAAATGAGCAGCATCAATCTGTCTAGCTCATCCCACACTGAAGGCTTTATTTCTTATTGCATCAAGCTCTTTCATCTTCCGTCAAAGAGAAAAATTAAATGTAGTTTGGTGTTGGTGGTAAGTCGTTTCTTGTTTCCAAACTATTCCTCCTCCTCTCTTTCCTTTTTTTTCTCTTCCCTTTGTCCTCTCCTCCTCGTGATCCTTTCCATTTTATTTCTGTTTTCTCCAACATTTCCTCTCTTCGTTTCTCTCTCGTCTTCGTTCTTATCTCACCCATACACGTCCTCGTCAACGTAATTGTCCTTTCTCCCTTTCAGTTGTCCTTGTAATGGTCCTCGTCGTCCTCTCATCCAATCCTGGCCATTGTTGTCCTTTCCTCCTCTGTCCTCGTCTTCTCTGAGTGTCCACAAAGTTTCGAGATCCACAGTCAAGTTGCTTCAGGACACACTTACATAATAAAAGACTCTGTCCCTGTAGGCCTACTCTGCTGACCACTCCAGATGAAAACTTAGGCCTCGCACCTTTTTTTTTTTCTTTCTCTCCCTCCCAGCCTACCATCCTTTCATTTCTCCTTTTTTTTTTCTTCTTCCAGCTCATCGTGTGTGTGTGTGTGTGTGTGTGTGTGTGTGTGTGTGTGTGTGTGTGTGTGTGTGTGTGTGTGTGTGTGTGTCTTTTTATACCACAAACAAAATCTCTCTCTCTCTCTCTCTCTCTCTCTCTCTCTCTCTCTCTCTCTCTCTCTCTCTCTCTCTCTCTCTCTCTCACACACACACAAACTTTTATCACGTATCCGTCGCATCCGCACTTTTGGTGTCAGTCTTAAAAGGATTCCAAGTGGATATTTGTCTTCTTGAATTGATTCCACGCCTTCTTTTTTCCTTTATCAAACGTATATTTTCTTTTTAGTTTTAAAGTACTCGCATATTCCTCCAAATTGTCTTTACTGGCTAACAAATTGATTTATAAAACACGGTAAAAGTTTGCAAAGAATCGTATTTTATGA
>NC_059296.1:9874437-9881937 GCF_017591435.1 Portunus trituberculatus
CTACTACTACTACTACTACTACTACTACTACTACTACTACTACTACTACTACTACTACTACTACTATACTATATATATATATATATATATATATATATATATATATATATATATATATATATATATATATATATATATATATATATATATATATATATATATATATATATATATATATATATATATATATATATATATATATTAAATTTAGACATTGTAAAATATAGATTTGGCTAATGGAGGATTGATTCATTGGGTCTAATTTTTTACGTCAAGTTATTGAAAACTGTTAATTACTAATAATTCCTATTACTCAACACACACTTATTCACTCACACACACACACACACACACACACACACACACACACACACACACACACACACACACACACACACACACACACACACACACACACACACACACACACACACACACACACACACACACACACACACGGCAGAAAATTTTCATGAGGATGATGATGGTGAAGATGTAGAAGAGAAATAACTTGGATAAACATTGATGAAGCTGACGTTGAGGATGAAGGCAGATGTTTGATGGGGAAGCAGTTAAGATAAATGACGAAAGGTGTGAATTCCAAATATTGATTGATAATAAAGAGAAGACCAGGAAGTATAGATGCAGAAAATGAATAGTAATTGAATGAAAAGTGTGAAAGAGCAAATGATAATGGAAAAATGTTATGTGGCAATGAAATGCATATTTGAGTGGACTGAGTCAAGTGAGGTGAATAGAACTGGAGATGTGAGACGGTAATTGAAGATGATTGTTATTGAGTCACAACTGAAAGAGTTGATTCCATAAAATTTTGTATCCAGATTAAACAAAAAAGTGACTTTGTTATTTTCTAAGTGAAGAAATGATAAAGTAGTACGTAAATTCTAATTTCACGCCGGATTTTGCGTCCCTAGAGGAGCCCTGCTGCTCTCCCCCGCCAGGAACATGTGCACAGTTCACGTGGAAAGGAAAATGAAAGCCTTAATTCTGCTGCTGTGAACCTTGAAGATAATTATTGAATGTACCCAAGCATGCATTTTTAGAAATTAGTAATGTACCACTAAGAACGAGGCGTTTGGTCATATTTAATTTACAGTGAAACTCCCAACATTCCGAGTTCATGTATTTTATCAACAAAAGCTCTCTAGTTGTTTTGCAACGAAGCGTTAGACTCCTCGTGTTTATAGTGCGACAGGGATTTCAGTGTTCCCCTTGTCAATCAGTATTTCCCTCGTGATTGTTAGTTTTTTCCTGCCGTGATCGGTGTCAGCACGTGGCTCGGCGCGTCATGATTTCTGGCAAGAGAACGAATGCGTCGACGAAAACTGCAGGAAATACTGAGACCCAGAAATATTAGCATCCGGAAAATGGTAATGGCAAAATAATACACCGCCGATATCAGAAAAGGAGTGTCCGAGAAAACCTGAGAAAGTTTGAGGGTAAGATTGAAATGTGAGACGAACGTACCAGAAAGAGAGGAGGAGAGAAAGAAGATACTGGAAGAAGCGTAAAGGGAGAAAAAACATAAGATAGGAAACTTTAGAAAACAAAAATGTCTTCAAATTTGCCTGATGAGCAGGAGACTCAGTTTTATCATGTAGATCATGCAGGCCGGCTAAGATTGGATCCCAGAGAATTGAAAGCCTTCAGACGGATGAGAGAGAGAGAGAGAGAGAGAGAGAGAGAGAGAGAGAGAGAGAGAGAGAGAGAGAGAGAGATTGCCTGACTTCTCGAAGCTTTGAACATGTGTACTTGAAATTGTTGTATCTGGGCTTAACGGTGAAATTAATAAGTAACTCAATCAATATGGTGTGTGTGTGTGTGTGTGTGTGTGTGTGTGTGTGTGTGTGTGTGTGTGTGTGTGTGTGCCCCGTGCCAGGCTACACAGAAGGTGGCAGTTCATGAATAGCTAATAAATTTTGGGATAAGTTGTGTGACCCTAGATAAGCTACCACTGATCTGGGGACTTTGAATTCCCAGCGTGGCGAGGGCGGCCGCTGAGAGCCAATGGGGAAGGCCTGGTCTAATAAAGAGAACACCAGAGGGGAGGCGATGCGAGGGGAAACAAGGAAGAGGAAGAGGCAGAAGAAGAAGAGGAGGAAGAAAACTAGTAGCGTTAGGTACTAGGAGGCAGGCAGAACAGGATAGGGTGGCATGAATCACGTGGTCAGAATTTATTACTGGCTAAAATGCAGTATATTTTAAGCCGTCAGGGCGCTGCAGGGGCCGGGAGCCATCGGTGAGGCTTCTGCTGTGTGTGGCTTAGGGTAGAATTGATTCATTGGAGTCCTGTGTAGCCTTCCTCGGTGGCTTGTTCCAGGCTGCAGGGGGGACATGAGAGGGTGAGAGGCAGTGGAAGGGGGGCGGAGTGTACGTTAGCTGGTGCAGGGTGTCAAGGAAACAGTTGAAAGGAGCAGGGAGTGCGAGGAACAGGGAGAGAGTAAGCAAACCAAGAGAGGTGTGTGTGGTGGTGTGTGGTAAAGGAAGGAGAAGGAGAAATAGTGTGTGTGGAGAGGGAGAGAGAGGGCGGGAAGGAAGCTTTGTGGTGCAGTGTGTGATGGAGGGGAAGGTGTGAGATAAGGGCAAGGCGAGGGGAGGGATAAAGTGGGAGGGAATGTATATGGAGGGGAGAAGAAGGGAAGGGTCGTATGGGGACACATAATGATGACGCATGTGTGTGTGTGTGTGTGTGTGTGTGTGTGTGTGTGTGTGTGTGAGAGAGAGAGAGTGAGAGAGAGAGAGAGAGAGAGAGAGAGAGAGAGAGAGAGAGAGAGAGAGAGAGAGAGAGAGAGAGAGAGAATGATAGGAATGTCTTTACCCTTGAAGAAAATTAATATGAACATACTTTGACCTATAAAAGTAACTTTTAGTAAAAAAAAAATCGTGAGTTGATTATAATAATGACAATGATAACGACAATAACAATAATAATAATAATAATAATAATAATAATAATAATAATAATAATAATAATAATAACAACAACAACAACAACAACAATAATAATAATAATAATAATAATAATAATAATAATAATAATAATAATAATAATAATAATAATAATAATAATAATAATGATAATAACAACAACAATAAAACAGCAAAACGGGACGTTATAAAAATATAAAAAATTAATATATTGCATGTATAATAACAACAAAAATCTCGCAAGAAAAAAACACACAAAGGGTAACATTAAAAAAAAAAAGCACGAAGTCACTGCAGAGTCATGTTTGCCTCAGATGACGTCACTTCTTCCTTTCTTGTATGTAGGAGGGAAGGAAGGTGTAGGATGGCGGTAAGGTGGGAGGGAAGGAGTAAGAAAAGGAGAGCACGAGTAAAAGGGAGAAAGGAAGAATGCAAGGCAGGTTTTGGAGAGTATGGCAGGAATGAAGGAAGGATACAGGGTAGGAGAAATAAGAATAAAGGAAGGAGAGTGTACGGGAATGAAAGAAATGAAAATAAAGCGTATATTGGAAGAAGCGACGAGAGAAGGAAGGGTCTGGTAGGAAGGTTAGGAAGAAAGGAGCTGAGGAAAAGGAAAAAAGAGGACAAAGAGAGAGAAAACGGAAATGAAAGGAGGGAGAAAATAGATGAAAAAGGAAACATACGGAAGACAAAAAGAAAAATAAAGGGAGAAACAGAAGATGAGAAAACAAGGGATAAGAGAAGGCAGAGGAACAAGACCGGTAAACAGAGAAGAGAAAGTGAGGTAGTGAACAAGGAGGAAAAGGTAAGGAAAGAAAAGATTGAAAAGAATAACGAGAAGAAGGGAATAAAGTGAAGGGGAGAGAAGAAAGGGAGGAAAAGGAGGGAGGGACAGAGGAAGGGAGGAAGAGGACGGAGGGAGGTCTTGACGTATCGCCCAACCGTGGAAGACTTTTTTTTGTTCCAGTCTTATTACGTTCATTATTTATTCTTAATACGTCTTTTCCGCGCCTCATAAATCCCTTGTTC
Source organism: Portunus trituberculatus (assembly GCF_017591435.1). NCBI lineage: Eukaryota > Metazoa > Arthropoda > Malacostraca > Decapoda > Portunidae > Portunus > Portunus trituberculatus. The sequence continues at coordinate 9,878,416 of NC_059296.1, forward strand.
ACCCCATAACACCCGCTGTGACCCTACCCCCCCTACCCCATCCCCGGCCCCATCTCACCCCACTGCCTCCTGTACTAGCAGTGTGACCTTGTGACCTTACCACCCCATCACTCACCACGACCTCTTACGTTTCAGTGCTTGGTAGAATGTGACCTTCCTTGGTGTGACTTTATGGCGGCTTGTGCTGGTTACCTGACCGCATGATATTCTGTGTTTTGATGTGTTTTATGCTGGTGTGACCTAGTGACTCTACTGTACTGGTCTGACTTGTGCTTGTGACCTCATAGCACTCTGTGTTGGTGATGGGGTTTGTGAATTCTGCTGTTGGTGTAATCGTGTGGCCTCATAAATGTTTGGGCTGGTGATTTGATTATCATCAATTTCTCATTGCTGGCCATTGTCATCACGAGGACACTACTAGTATATAACATCACCAGGCCACACCACCTAGACTCTAGTCTAGGTGGTGTGGCCTTGTGATTATACTAGTAGTGACCTCATGATGACAATGGCCAGCAATGAGAAACTGAAATTTTTAACCTGCATTAGTAATCTCTCTCTCTCTCTCTCTCTCTCTCTCTCTCTCTCTCTCTCTCTCTCTCTCTCTCTCTCTCTCTCTCTCTCTCTCTCTCTCTCTCTAAGTCAGTTCTTCTTACTATGTAATATTTTCAAGCTGATATTAATTCCTGTAGTTTAGTGTCGTCTTTTATAGATCAATAGCTTCTCTTGGAATCAATTTAATGTTTAGTTTATCTTTTTTTTATGATGAAACTGTTAAGGAGCTTTACGGTGAAGACGCCACTTTCATGTTTTTTTACGGATGCTTATTTTTCATCATATTATATGCTGACAAATTGAGAGAGAAAAATGAATGATGCGGCTCTAGGAGTATTACAGCTTGACGCGCAACCGATCCAACTTGTTATCTAAAGCTTGGTATGAATTTGCAAATGAATTGGCGCATATAAATCGAAAAGTAAATAACAATTGCTATTTAAATAATAAAGAATATAAAAAAATCAAAGTAAATTGAAAACTTTACAAAATAAAAAAACAATAAAGTAAAAATATATATAATCAGTATTTGAACTCCTTTGTGAGAATGTAATGTGTTTATTATGAAGAACATTTGGCGCGAATAGGCTAATGCCACGCAACACACACACATCGTATTCATGACAGTAAAATGTTCCCGTCTGTCTCTGAAGTAATGGGTGTCGTAGAACCAGCATGGTGCTATCTATGGTGATGTGTAGTGTACAGGTGAATTACCCTGCTATAACGTAAAAAAAAAAAAAAAAAAACGAATGTGTATGTAGTTAAGTGCCATTCCTTTCAGAAAAAAAAGTCAAGTTGCAGGAGAGAAAAATGAATAGATAAGTGGCTTCGACGTAACACATGAAAAAAAAACAAAAACATGATGACATTCCCTTCACTGAAAAAAAAAGATAAGAAAAGGAAATATAAAAGAAAAATAAGATAAGTCAAAAGAACAACACGACCACCACACCGAGAGAAGAGAAAATAAGGAACTGAGATATTTACAAACACAATTGACCTCTGAAAGAAATCAAACAAAACACGCAGACAATAACAATGAGACCAACTAGACAAAGAATTACCAAAAGTACAAGGGACACTGAGAGAGAGAGAGAGAGAGAGAGAGAGAGAGAGAGAGAGAGAGAGAGAGAGAGAGAGAGAAAATAGCTAGAGGTACAGGAGAGACCAAACTGCTAATGGATGCACAGAGGGAGTGTGTCTTGTCCACTTTTAAACCCAGGCTGGGCGGCAAACAAGCGGCAGTGAGTGGACGGGCGAGCGGAGGCGAATACTCTTGGGGAAATAAAAGTTGCATTTTCTCATTATGATCTTTTGTACCCATTCCTCTTTCATTGGCTGTACCCTGCTCTCTCTCTCTCTCTCTCTCTCTCTCTCTCTCTCTCTCTCTCTCTCTCGTTGATAGTTCTTTTTATTCTGCCATTTTACCTCCATTTCCTCTTCCTCCATAGCCTTATGCAGTTCTTTATGTCTTCCTCCTTTCTTTTTATGTTTTTTTGCTCCTCCTCGTCCTCCTCTCCGTCCTCTGCTACTCCTTTTTGTTCATCTTATTGTTGTCTCTCTCTCTCTCTCTCTCTCTCTCTCTCTCTCTCTCTCTCTCTCTCTCTCTCTCAGCTGTTTCCCCTCCTTTCCACCCCTGAAATTGCTCTTCCCTTTCATAAGCCTCCCCTACAACCTCTCCCTCTCTCCCTTTCTCCCTCCTCTCTCCCTCTCTCCCTCTACCTCTCCCTCTCCCTCTGCGCCAGGCCTCGCCACACCCTGCTATCCATTCTCAGTGGTCGTACATACATCCTTCCTTCCCCCAACTTACTTAGCGTACAAGTGTCAATATTTGCAGGCGCTATAGCCACTCCCCCTCTCCCTCTCCTCCTTCCCCCATCCACTATTATCACTCTCTATCTCCTCTTCCCTCGAATTTATTGTTTTTCTTCTCTTTTCTTTCGCCTCTTTCTCCTCTCTCTCTCTCTCTCTCTCTCTCTCTCTCTCTCTCTCTCTCTCTCTCTCTCTCTCTCTCTCTCTCTCTCTCTCTTTGATGTTCTATTTGTGGTTTTATTTTCGTTTTTATTTTTTTATTTGGCTAGTTTTTTTCCTGTCTTCATCATTAGTCCATTTTTATTGCCTCTTTTTGATGGCGCGTGTCTGAATGTTTTTTTCCGGTTTTTTCTTTTGTTTTTTTTGTAATTTATTCTCCTTTCCTCCTGCCCTTTCCTCCACTCCTCCAGGTCCTCCTTCTTCCTCCAATACTTGCGGTCAGCTGGTTTGGAGATAACGAAGAATAGGAAGATAGCACGAAGAGAGAGAGAGAGAGAGAGAGAGAGAGAGAGAGAGAGAGAGAGAGAGAGAGAGAGAGAGAAAGAAAAAGGAAAGCAAAAGCCCAATAAACGGTCGAGAGAATAGGCCACAGGGATCAGAGGATGAGAAATGGGAGGGAAGATGGAAAGAGGAGGAGGAGGAGGAGGAGGAGGAGGAAGGGGAAAGAGGGTATGAGGGTAAGAAAAGGGACTATAAGGACGTCTGCCACTGACTAATGTGACATAAACGACCCATAGGCGATGATAGATCCAGGATACGGTAATTAGAATAGGACGGTAGATGAGAGTAGAGGGGAAGGAAGGGAGATCGCAGAAGGGGCAAGGAAGGGACGCCAAGGGAAGGAACTAAGAGGGAAGGCATTGATGAAAGTATACAGGATCAGGGGAAGGGAAGGGGAAGGGAGGGGAGTGTAGGATTTGTGTACAGGAGGAAAAGGTAGCAAGGTACATGTGAGGATAAGGGTTGAAGGAAGAGGGCTGTGAAGGTGAGAGAAAGTAAGGGAGAGAGGAAAGGGCTGCAGGGATGAAGTATAGGGAAGGGTTAAGAAGTGGCCTGTATGAAAGGATATAGCTGGAAGGTTGTACGAAGATAGAAAACGATTGAAAGAAAAGAGGAAGGAAAGAAATGCAGTATGTGATAAACAATTAAATA
>NC_059296.1:9889437-9919437 GCF_017591435.1 Portunus trituberculatus
ATGATCTATAGAATAACATATATATATATATATATATATATATATATATATATATATATATATATATATATATATATATATATATATATATATATATATATATATATATATATATATATATATATATATATATATATATATATATATATATATATATATATATATATATATATATATATATATATATATATATATATATATATATATATATATATATATATATATATATATATATATATATATATGAAGGTGCAGTAACTTTCTAATAGGAAAAAAAAAAATTAAAGTTTCGAGATCACTAACTTGATTTGACAAGAAGACGTTAGCGTCCCCAGGGACACGTGACTTCCGGCTTGTGTCCCGTCCCCTCGCAAGGCCTGTTCGATGAGTGATGGCACGCACGCAAACGCATGTGCACGCGCGCGCTCACACATACATACACACACACACACACACACACACATATATGTATAGATGTGTGTGTGTGTGTGTGTGTGTGTGTGTGTGTGTGTGTGTGTGTGTGTGTGTGTGTGTGTGTGTGTGTGTGTGTGTGTGTGTGTGTGTGTGTGTGTGTGTAGTTACCTTATTTAATCCCATGCCATCTGAATCACAACAACTATAGAGACTACAGTCCTCCCCCAGGCGCTTCTCACCCGCCATGCAAGGAACACTCTCCTTGCCACGGTGATACCTCGTGGTGTGGAAATCTCACCTGTCATGACAGTGTTATAACATTAGGTAATTAGTAATCTCTTAATGCTGTGTATTATTCGAGTAGCGAGATACCTAAGCAGCGCTGAGCGTGCCGGATCACGTGTTGCTGCTCAACTTCGTAATAATGGAGGCGCAAGTGGAAGACAGGGAATCGTGCTGTTATTTACTTATATGAAATTATATTAAGTAAAAGTCTGTTATACGAAATTGTTTATTGATTAATGCATATTCGCATGTATTCAATTATTTACGGTCTTTTGTGTGTGTGTGTTTGGTAATATGTTTACGTGTGTGTGTGTTTGTTTGTGTGTGTGTGTGTAAGGATGGAAGCTTTAGTGCCTGAAAAGAATGCATCATTATTCGTTTCAATTACCAATGCCGTGTGTAACAAATCCAGTGAACATTAGTTAACATCATGCATGACAGCAGTTTTAACTGCTGCTTCACTGACTCTCAACCACCACTGCCGCTCCCCACCATCACCATACAACCACCACTGCCGCTCCCCACCATCACTATCATACAACCATTATTGCCGCTCATCACCATACAACCACCACTGCCGCTCCCCACCATCACTATCATACAACCATCATTGCCGCTCACCACCATACAACCACCACTGCCGCTCACCACCATCACCACCATACAACCACCACTGCGTCTCATCACCTTCATCACCATACCATCACCACCAAAATCCCTTCCTGGCAGTATGAAGTCATGAGGTTTAGATTTGACCCACTTAGCGGCACGAGGGAGGAAAAAAGTGGTCTCGGAGGAAATGAAGCATTGATGAGCGTAGGAGAGGCGGAGGGGGAAAGAGAAAGGAGGATGAGGAGGAGGAGGAGGAGGAGGACGAAGAGGAGGAGGAAGGAATGGTGAGAGAGGAATAGATGCTGCGGCAGAATTTTCACTTGCCATATATCGATTTTCGTGGAATTTAATGGCTGGTGTTACAAGGTTTTTCAGGCTTGGAGAGGGGAAGCGGAGGTAAGGGAACGAAGGATTAGAGAGAAGAGGAAGAGGGGAAGGAGGAGAAAAGAGGGAAGGATCGACGGGAGAAAAGTAAAAGCAATGAAGGAAGCAAGCGTATTTTTAAGGAAGAAAAGTGAATTAGAATAAGAGAAAGTCGATTAGAAGAATGTGAACGAAGAGACGAGGAAAGAATGAAGGGACAAATGGAAAAATAACCAAGAAAATACCGGAATGGAGGGAAGGAAAGGAGACGAAAGAGGGGAAAAGAGAGAAAAGATTGAGGGGGAAGTTTGAAAGGGAGACCTTAGCAAAAATGTAATGGAGGTAGGAGAATAAGGGGAGAGAAAGAGAGAGTGAGAGAGAAAGAGGAAGAGAGATGAAGGGGAGGCGAAGAAAAGATAAATACATCTATTGAGTGAAGCACGAGGAGAGGGAAGAAGGAATAAAGAAAGACAGAATGTAAAAATATACAAATAACTCATGGAAAAAGAAACTCAAGGAAAAATAATTAAGTGAGAAAACGAAGAGAGAGGGAGTATATATGAAGCAAAATGAAGAAAATTAGTTAGCCAAAAGACTATAAATGAAGATGAGGAAGAGTAAGTGAACGAGGGAAGAATAAGCAAACGGAGGCTGGGCAGGTCTTGGTGTCAGGGTGTGGAGTCAAACCAATTTATAGCTTCCTTTACGGCGGCTGAAAAATGATCGATTACTGATGCAGAGTCGATCGTGGAAGCCTCGCCACCTCACCACCAGATTATTCTTTACGGCTTCCACGGACACTGAGAGGGAGGAGGAGGAGGAGGAGGAGGAGGGGGAGGAGAAGGAGAAGGTAAACGAGGAACAAACGACGTAGAAAAGTAAAAATAGGTGGAGGGAGAAAGAAAGGAGAAAATTAGAATGTGAAGAAAAGATGGAAGGAAAAGCTGACAATAAGAAAAAAATGTTTTTTTTTTATCATGCTTGAAAAAAAGACAGATGTGGATATATATGTAAGAGATGCACATTTAATGAACAAGAATATATGTATTTACAATAACTATACTGTGAAAGAGGAGTAGAGCAGAAAGAGGAAGAGGAGGAGAGGGAAGAAGAAGAGAAAGAGGAGGAGGAGGAGGAGGAGGAGGAGGAGGAGGAGGAGGAGGAGGAGGAGGAGGAAGGTCGTATTAAAAGGACAATCTCTATTTCTTACTTCTTTACTTCTTCCTCGAACCCAAGAAACGATGAGAAGGACAAATATTCTTATATCAAACCAAAGAAAATATTTTTTTTTTCTAATACTCATCATCCAAACATAAAAAAAAAAATGGAAGTGCTCAAGAATTAAGTGCGTCGACCAAAAAGTTTTCAAATGTCACATATAAAGATAAAAAGTGGAGAGGGAGCGAGCGATCAAGGCATGACGTCAGGCAGGCAAAGAGTGACGTCAAACATGCAATAATTAGGAGTCGGGCAGGTGTGTGGAGGTGAGGGGGGAAGGACGGCGAGGGGATAGGCTAAGGACTGGACACGGAGGAAGGAAAGGATGGAATGGTGGCGAGGTAGAGAAACATGGTGACAGATTTTGATTTTGTATTTCCTAGCTTTGTATTATTCTTTTGAGGTATATGTTACAACCCACGGGCGTGACCTTAGTGAGTATTGACCCGTGTGTGTGTGAGTGTGTGTGTGTGTGTGTGTGTGTGTGTGTGTGTGTGTGTGTGTGTGTGTGTGTGTGTGTGTGTGTGTGTGTGTGTGTGTGTGTGTGTTTACTTCGCCTGACAAGATCACTTCCTTGTCTATTTTTCTCATGCAAGTGGAATTCACCGCAGCGTTAACCTCAAAACCAGAGGCTCGTACAGAAAACTCACTAAACATTCCAACACAATCCTTACATCCTCTGATACTTAAACAAATCCAGCTCTGGAAATGTACATAGAAAAATATTATTCACCACGTAGAGACTTGTACAGCAAACTCAGTGAGCCTTCTCGACACAAACTACACACTTCTGATACCACGAATAAATCCGGCAGTGGCAATAAACATAGGCCTAACGACTATTGTAGTACCGACACGCAGGCTTAAAGGGTATCAGGCATGCACAAGAGTAGTAAAGAAAAAGGAAAAAGAAAAGCTAGATAGGTTTAGAAGTATATAGCGTTTCATCCTTCTCCAAGACGTGAAGAATACATAAGTGAAGCTTAAATGTCAAGTCCCTATTGCAGTTTGTGTTTCTTTTCATGTTATTTACCATGCTGTAAGAATGATCAACAATTTGTCTCAGTCTTGCTTGCAGTTTGATATTTCTTTTGCTTTCTGATGATGAAGGAAAGTTAAACATTGTCTTTCTCCTTTACTTTTAGTGGGTATTCCTTGATGTCATTTTTATATTTATGATGTGAGAAAGTTAACTCTCTCTCTCTCTCTCTCTCTCTCTCTCTCTCTCTCTCTCTCTCTCTCTCTCTCTCTCTCTCTCTCTCTCTCTCTCTCTCTCTCTCTCTCTCTCTCTCTCTCTCTCACACACACACACACACACACACACACACACACACACACACACAAACATCCTGCATGGCATTATCATATCTTGCAAACTTTTCCTCGTTCATCTTGAAAGCCTCTCTTACCCCTTATTTTCTCCTCACAAGTAAATATTCAACATCTCCTCTTGCGCCGCCTCGGTCGGAGCCTCACGCGCCTCACCTCTGCTTTTATTCCTGGAAATTCTTGGGTTCCTGAGCGGCAGAGGAGAGGCGAAGGAAGATGAGTGAGGGGGAAAGGAAGGGGGATAGGAGGCAAGGGTTGGCTACCACTGTCTTACCCTCATCTCTCTCTCTCTCTCTCTCTCTCTCTCTCTCTCTCTCTCTCTCTCTCTCTCACACACTCTCACACACACACACACACACACACACACACACACACACACACACACACACACACACACACACACACACACACACACACACACACACACACACACACACACACACACACACACACACACACACACACACACACACACACACACACACACACACACACACACACACACACACACACACACACACACACACACACACACACACACACACACACACACACACACACACACACACACACACACACACACACACACACACACACACACACTTTGTAATGCACATGTCTTGGTTTCCTTTCTTTTCTCGGCCATTTTGTTTTTAGTTTTATTTCGTGTTTATTTCTCTGCTCGTGTTCCCTAATTTCTTTTCTTCTTTTCTTTATTTTCGTTGACTTGTTCTTCTTGCCTTCCATTGTCTTGAGTTGGCATGTATCTTGCTCTTATCTATTTACTCTTTTTAATCTTTCCTCCTCTTGCATCTTTATTATTTTTTTCTGTCTGTTTTCTTCTGTCTATATATATTTCGAAAAGACTTTCCAGTTACTAAATTGAAATATCTACTTTTCTTCCTCTCTTTTATTTCCCCACCACATTACTGAGTACCATGATGTGTTTCTATATTCATTCTGCGTACTATTTGGTGATTTTATATAGCTTCAGAAGCTTGTGTGGGGAATTAAAACAGTGAACACTATAGCCATTAATCTTCTGACCTCCATAGACCCTTCCTAATGTCAATAAAATAGTCTAATCGTACACAAATCTCAAGGTAAAAAAATATGTCCCAGTACTAAAGGGGTTAACTATCAATATGTTTCATCTGGATAACATGAAGGTATGTTTACTGTTTTTTTTTACCTGTTGCATTGTCCTTACCTGTTGCAATACCTTTACTATCTACCTGTTGAGCTGGCAGTGCCCCGAGGGAGTGACCGGCCAGCTTCACTTTCCCCTTAAGAGTAGAAACGTGAGCGACTGAGTGGTCCGCTCTCTGGTGCTTCTTGCAAAGTGGTGCCTTCCTTACTTTGACTTTACTTTTTCCAACCTTTTCTCGTTCTTGCCTTTCTATTGCTAATGTTCTGATTTATTATTTCATATCGGTCTTGTTTATGTTGCTTCTACTGCTTCTTGATCTGCTTCTGCTTCTGCTTCTTTTCTTTTCCTTCTTTGGTTTCTTATTTTTCCTCACTTTCATCATCTTTATCTTCCTCTTCCTCTAATTCCTCCTCATCATGTTACTGCCCCACTACCAATCCCCACTCTCCATCGTCCTCCTCCTCCTCCTCTTCCTCATTATTCTCGATCTTGGTCTAGTATTCAGTGTTCCTCTTTGTCCTTTTGCCCGTTATTGCCTTCGTCCTCCCCGTCTCCTCCTCCTCCTCCTCCTCCTCCTTATCGATGTTGTTGACTCATTCCTCCTAGTGTGCTGTTCTTGTTTTCAGCGTCGATGTCACCGTGATTCTCCATTTCCTTAGCCCCATCTTCCCTCTCCCCTCCCTTTCCTCTCTCCTCAGTGCTTTCTCGTCGCTTCGTCCTCTCTCATTATCCTCGTACTCTTCATTCTCTTCCTCCTTATCCTGTTGCTCCTCCTCTTCTTTCTCGTGTTCCTTCTCCTTCGATTCTATACCTTATTGCAACATGGTTCCCGGAGAGAGAGAGAGAGAGAGAGAGAGAGAGAGAGAGAGAGAGAGAGAGAGAGAGAGAGAGAGAGAGAGAGAGGGAGAGTGAGTCTGTCCTTGTTCCCCCTCGCGAGTGAATTGTCATCGATGTTCAATAACACAATACTCCTGCGTCTATAAATCTGAAAGGGGACCCAATTAAGCGATGCACCAAGAGCCTCGTATCAATAGGGGCGACGCAGGAGGCTTGGTGGGGCGTGAATTTCGACCTTTCTCGTCCCCGTGGGAAGGTTCTTTGTTGATGGCGGGTCTGACGTCATCTGGTAGGGCGTTTAAAATTTGGGTTGGGCGGGCAATCATCCTTTAAGGCAATTTCACTTTTTTTTTATTTGAAGATGTCGAGAGCAGAGTGAATATGAGGAGAGAAAGAGGAGAAGGAGGAGGGGAAGGTTGAGAAGGAAGAGGAAGAAGGTACAGGAAGGGGAAAGAAGAGGAGGAAGAGGAGGAACATTGAAAAGGAAAAGGAAGAGCATGCAGGAATAGAGAAGGTGACAGAAGAGAAAGAGTAAGAGAAGGAGAGGAAGAAGAGGAGATGGAAGTTAGAGAAAGAATAAAAAAACGTTGCAGAAACATGGGAGATAGTAGAAGAAGAGAGGAGGAGGAGAGGAAGAAGGAGAAGGATGATGGTTAAAATGGAAATGGAAGAGTATGCGTAAGGGATGATGAAGAGAGGAGAATGAGGAAAAAAAGAAAGAAGAGGAAGAAGGTATAGAAGTAGAAGTGAAGGAAAAAGAGGAGGAGGAAGACGAGAGTAGATTCAATCAGACCAGTTGTTGAAAGTGAATTCGTTTCCTACAGAAATACACTGAAGTCACTAAAAGGAACCATAATTTATCAGGCCGCAGCTGGTGAGGTGTCAGTCAGGGCGAGGTGGACATATCCATTACGTGTTGAGCGTGAAATCATCCTCCTCACACCTGCGTTTGGAGCTCAGATGTACAGGAATTCCGATTAAAAATACAACTTTTCCCCCTTTTTTCACTCGAGGAACTTTCAATTTCATTTCGACTCTATTGAAAACTTAGTCTAGTTCGCTCACTTTTAAGGACGAACTTCTACTTCAAGTGGATAAGTGACTGAGCAACAATTTCGTAAACTTTTGACTCGCCTCTCGCTGTACTGATGGCCGATCACGGGCCGCCTCGCAACTTTCTTATCCTCTCAGAATATAAAGAAGAAAGTTTGGGGTACCTTACAATTAACTTCTTTTTATATTAAATTTGAACTAGTTGCGATATCCCTGGAAAAAAAAAGTGAGGAGAGAAATATTGAAGTTTCTTGTGTATGAATGTAATGTAGTACAGAGAGAGAGAGAGAGAGAGAGAGAGAGAGAGAGAGAGAGAGAGAGAGAGAGAGAGAGAGAGAGAGAGAGAGAGAAGAGAAGAGAAGAGAAAAGAACAAAACAGAGGGGACAGGGAGAAATAGCTAGATAGATGAATAGAGAGAGAGAGAGAGAAAAGAGAGAGAGAGAGAGAGAGAGAGAGAGAGAGAGAGAGAGAGAGAGAGAGAGAGAGAGAGAGAGAGAGAGAGAGAGAGAAAAGAACAGAACAGAACAGAACAGAACAGAAGAGAAGAAAAGAGAAGAGAAGAGAACAGAACAGAACAGAACAGAATAAAGGGAGAGGGGAGATAGATAGATAGATATATATATATATATATATATATATATATATATATATATATATATATATATATATATAGAGAGAGAGAGAGAGAGAGAGAGAGAGAGAGAGAGAGAGAGAGAGAGAGAGAGAGAGAGAGACGACAGTGCTATTTTTGAGTGATACGGAAGTACTTTCGGTGGGAGACAAGTGGAGTGTAAAAGTTTTCATTTCCTTGCCTATTTATCTATTTACGTCTTTAAGAGGAAGAGAAGGTTACGCCTGCTATTACACCAAACTTCAGAAGAACAACTGACGAGAGCAATAGTTAGGACCACGCTTCCTTTTCATGATTATTCCTTATTGTGTAACTACAAACACGCTTTCTCTACTTCCATCACTCTTTTTTTGTATTTGGGTGACTTTCAGAGAGAGAGAGAGAGAGAGAGAGAGAGAGAGAGAGAGAGAGAGAGAGGAGATAGGATTTAGCTCCCCCTTGATATACTTGAGTAATTATTCATATCTCATTTTTATGCAGCAAGTCTGCCTTTTATCTAATCAATATTGTTCCTGATCTTGCTTGTTTTTTTTGTTTCTTTGTTTCTATATTTCTTTCTTTCTCTTGTTTTTTTTATTTCTTTTTTTTTTTTTTTGTTGTTCTTTTTTGTATTCATCCTCATTATGACCACCACCACAACACGATCATTATCATCACCACCATCATCGCCACCATCATCACCATCATCACCATCATCATCATATCTTTCATATAATCAGTTCTCCGTCTCCATTGTTTTCCTCCTCCTCCTCCTCCTCCTCCTCCTCCTCCTCCTCCTCCTCCTCCTCCTCCTCCTCCTCCTCCTCCTCCTCCTCCTCCTCCTCCTCTTCCTCCTCTTCTTCCTCATGTTTTTCAGAGAGGTATGCAAAAATTCCTTCCTTGTTGATGCTCTATATGCGTATCCGGCTGTGACGCGTGGAGAAGTATTACGTGTCACTTATATTTAGAAACACACAATTAAATGCGAGCTGGAAAGAATACGAACACAAGACACCCACCTTCCCTCCCACCCCTTTCTCTCTCTTGCTCTCTCTCTCTCTCTCTCTCTCTCTCTCTCTCTCTCTCTCTCTCTCTCTCTCTCTCTCTCTTGTTAACGCTTTACACGTACACACAAAGAAACAGAGTGACGTGTGCTACTTAGTTATTTTTGTTTTACTTCGTACTTCGTCTTTCTGTTTTTTTTTCTTAAATTTTCTTTTTTTTTTCGTATCTTTTTGCTTTTTTTTTTTTTTTTACGATACGCTGCTTGACCTCATGCTTCTTATTCTTGGCTGCTCGCTCACATTCAGCGCAGGTGAGCAAGTGTGAGGTTAATGAGCCTGAAGAAGCGTGTGAGGCGAAGCTTTATGGCGGGAATGTGAGTGGGTTAGGCGGTTGCCGGAGAGAAGGTGGGAGCCAGAGAGAGCAGGAGTGAAGGGCAAGGAAGGGGTAAGAGGAAGACGAAATAGAGCGAAAGATGTGAGAAATATTTAGGGAAGAATATGTAGTTAATGGTAAAGAAAGGAATTAAAAAAGAAGCTGGAGAAGAGAAAAAATAGTTGTGGTGTTGTAGATTTAAAGATAAAGGATGTAGTTAATCTCTCTCTCTCTCTCTCTCTCTCTCTCTCTCTCTCTCTCTCTCTCTCTCTCTCTCTCTCTCTCTCTCTCTCTCTCAAACACTAATAACACAATGTACGTACAATAGAATAGGACAGAAGAGCACACTTCAGTCCAATACAAGTTTTAGGCTTAAGTACCATTTTTTTTTTACTATTTGAAAGCTGAAAAAAAGTATGATGAAAACTCTAACATAGGGATTGTTCCTTGCCATTTTTGAGAGTCCACATTTACCAACTGTGTGGACATTTCTGCCGTAGAGGCACGTCTACAGTGAACTTGCTCCACACACTAGAGGCCCTGGAGACAAAGGTCATCAGGTGCTGGCCGGCGTGTTTCGGCACTGAGTTTCCCGTAGCTGGAGAACACCTTTCCTGTATTTCTGACAGTCTCGAAGGAGTAGCGTGGGGTTTGCTTGTACAGTACCTGGACGTTGGTGATGTTCCTGAGGGTCTAGAGGTGACGGGTCCTGTGGGAATCTTTGGTAGTTCTGTAGCAGCTGCTGTACGTCCCACTGCCTTGCTATTGCCTTTGGAGACCTATTTATGAGGAACAAGAGAGCAGTACCATCTGCCGCAACTACTAGGAATAATATCAGGTATGCTAAGATCATTGCTGCTTGTTTGTGGTAGCTGTACTTGTGCTTTCTCTTAAGACACACTGGAATTCCGCCATTCACCTCTCCTGCAATCCATTTTGGTGTAGTAGATGTTCATTATTATCATGGTCACCGTTCAGTCAAGTTTCTTTCATTATAGTGATGCCCATTTGAAGAATATTAGTTTAGAAGAACGTCTACTAATGAGAAATCCTTCATGTGTTTACTTTTGCATTTGAGTTGATGTGATGCTGGGAATATTCAGATATGATTCTCTCTCTCTCTCTCTCTCTCTCTCTCTCTCTCTCTCTCTCTCTCTCTCTCTCTCTCTCTCTCTGTCATCATTTACCACATTGTCCTGTCTGCATACCACTCCTCTATGGCTTCATCGTCTCCTCGTCCATTTGCCACAGCTTCAAACCTTAGCCAGTGTTTACGATTTCCCGGGAGTGTGTGTGAGAGGAGGGAGGGAGGAAGGAAGAGGCGGCCGCTCTCCCGCAACGTCGACCCTGGGGTTTATGGATCATATGTTTGCTTTGTCCCCACCACTTCGACGCTTGCAAGAGGCCTTTCCACCACGTTCTAGCATCTGATCCCCTCCCAGCCTCTCATTCTCTTCCTGGCCTCTTATCCTCATGCTGGTTGTATTAATTTTTGTCATTGTTGGCGCGTTTTTCACTGGAGGTGTCTGGGTAAAGTGATGTGGCCTTCCGTGTCAGTGTATGGTTGAGGGAATATAGATAGAAAATGGGTGTTTGTAACAGTGTTTTATTTATTGATTTTTTTTATCATAATCTTTTTATTTAAAATTGTACAAAGAATGAGAATATGTTCTTACATTTTAGGAGAGGAAAAACTTCGAGGAAAATTTGTAAAGTAACATGAATACTTGGCAGAAAGCAGATTCGATAGTTTAAGTTTTATTGTTAAGCGCTTAGCATTTATTATCCTTTGATGGGCGTCCTGCGTCATGTTTATAACTTTAGTGTGGTATTAGGATTTTGCCGCTATACGTTTTCCTTCTATAAAAAATCGTGGATAGTGCTTTAATTGTCTAGGTACCTAATATTCCAAGCAATCTCGGAGAAACATGAGACACTGCTAGGGGGGAAACTTGCTTTAATTCAGCTTTATGAGACTGAAGCAAGACCTGTTAACTTGCTTAGTTCACAAACATTAATTCATTTTGTTTTATATTTATGCTTCTTACTCTGGTAATCGTGTTTGTCAGATTTTCCGAGTAGGAGACAACTGTAGGCGGAGACAAGGGATCTTCTAGTAAGTGACTCCTACAAGGTTCGTGGCTGGAGTAAGGTGACTGATGGAGCGAAGAGTTCTATTAATGAAAGCTTGCAGATAAGGATCAAAAGAAGAGTGATTGGTTAGAGTAGGTAGGTTTATATCGTAAAGAGACTGATTTCTTTTTTCAGTTTTAAGTATTTTCTTATTCTTGAGTTCCTAGGCCAGCGAAACACTATATCAAAACGTATATTTCTATGGTGATGATTTTAATTGTTATCAAATTTCAGTGTCATTGTCGGTGTCGTTTATATGTCGAGTCAAAAGGTGAAGAAGACAATATAATCATAACGTATCCTTCAGTTAGCGAGGGTTTTGCTTATCTCTAAACGTCCATGTGCAGTCCTTCACGTCGTCCGGTGTTGGTATAGTCAGAAGTAGCCAGCAGTAGTTCTCGTCACTCACTACAGAGGGAGTGACAAGCGCTGCGTCCTGCTCAGAGCCGCATCGAGGTAAACTTTCTCACAAGCTTTTTGGAAATCCGGAAAAAAAGAGAGAGTAAAAATGCACAGTCTTCCTAATGACTTCGTGCTCTTCTAGGTAATAAAACAAACTCATGAATTTTTTTCCGGGTTAATGGTGGAAAACTTTCCTGAAATTCGTGCAGAATATTTTTTCTTCTTCATTAGGGTATTAAATTGCTATTTTACTGCGTTTGCTGGTGATGTTTGTTGTACGACGTAGTATTAAGTTAGGCACGACAACTATTCTGTAGCAAAATGTATGACAAAGAGAGAGAGAGAGAGAGAGAGAGAGAGAGAGAGAGAGAGAGAGAGAGAGAGAGAGAGAGAGAGAGAGAGAGAAACACACCTGCCTCGTTGTTGTCTGGCGCGTGACTGTAAATTTGTTACGTGCAGAACTATGGATATATTTCACCCATTTTCCCGTTTGAAGTATTTAATTAAACTTTATCCATGAGTTTTTGTGTGCATATTCTGGCCGCTATTACCCTTTAAGTGGCGGGGAACAACAGCGGTCGCCCGTGTTACTGTTGCGGGAATGAAGAGAAACGTTATTATTAGTCGTGGGAAAACAATGGTTGGTCTTTTATATTTCCATTCTTTTTTTACTTTGTTGTTGTTTGTTCAGGTGGATTACACATTTGAACGATAACGAATGCCATCATTGCCATAATTATGTTTCTCACTGATATAGTTACATGACTGTCACTACCCACCGTCATCACCATCACCACCACCATCACCACCACCAATACCTTTCATCTGCATCCACTATATACCACTATATACATCCACTATATACTCTGACCTATCCACTCATCACCACTGTCACCATTTCCACCTCTTTTCATCACTAAAGCCTCCACATATTGTATTCCTCTCTCACAAACAATAACAACAACAACAACAACCCTTCACCATACCACCACCACCACCACCACTACGACATTTAACTCCTTTCATCTTGCAATATGATCGTTCCCGCTGTTTCGTATCTCTCTTCTACACTCCCTTCATCTCCCCTTCAGCCTCAGTTCCCTTTCCTCTCTGTCTCTCTCCCTCTCCCTATCCTTATCCCTCTTCCCTCTCCCTCTCCCTCTCCCTCTCCCTCTCCCTCTCCCTCTCCCTCTTCCTCTTCCTCTCCCTTTCCCTCTCTCCCTCTCTCTCCCCTTCCTGCGTGTTCGTGTGCTCTCCCTCCATATCCTCGTGCAGGGCTGAGGCCTTTCTGACGTGGAGGAGAATTTCCCTAATGAGGAGGTCGGAAGCTGGCTTAGAAGGGAAAAATGGTCCTGAATACGTCATGGATTTTCCTGCCCACGCCACACCTAACTTTGGGCGCAAATTGTCGCTAATTGTGAGCGGAGCCCCGACAAAGACGCCTCGGCTTTGCTTTTCGCTCGGGTGTTCATGACTGATTAAAAACTTTGAGCCTCTGAGCGGGGCAGCGCCGCTGAGGGAAAGGAAAACAATTACTCCTGAAAATGCAAATACGAAAGGAGTTAAATGATTTTTCTTACTTTGCCTTATAGAATGGG
Source organism: Portunus trituberculatus (assembly GCF_017591435.1). NCBI lineage: Eukaryota > Metazoa > Arthropoda > Malacostraca > Decapoda > Portunidae > Portunus > Portunus trituberculatus. The sequence continues at coordinate 9,902,820 of NC_059296.1, forward strand.
TAAGAAAAATGAGTGTGCTATGAAAGCTTTTATTCAGCAATTTCTCACAATGTTAAAGGGACGAATTTATGTTTTCGCAACTTAAGGGAAAAAAAGACATTTTGAAGCAATACGGTATTACTTCCAGCTTCCTCCTCGTTACTTAAGAGATTAAGCTTCACCTGGTTTTGGGATATTTCATGGAAAAAAAAAAAAAAAAAAAAAAAAAAAAAAAAAATATATATATATATATATATATATATATATATATATATATATATATATATATATATATATATATAACAACAAAATAAGGTAAATATTATGATTAGCGGTGATTACCCTGCCAGCCAACTCTGACAATTAAAAGTTTTCTTCTGCGAAAAATTGATAGAGTTATCGCAGGAAATTTAATCTAGATCTTCAGATATGAAACTCTTGGTTCTTGGGTACGGGCGAAACGATGCAGGATAATGTGGAGGGAGGAGGTAGGAAGGGGAGGAGCGGAAGGAGGAGGAGGTGGAGGTGGAGGTAGAGGTGGTGGTGGTAGTGGGGGGACGTAGTGAAGGAGAATGTGGAAGAAAACACAGATAAGGAGGCGAAGAAGGAAGAGGAGGAAGGATATTCTAGACTGTATTGAACCGTGGCGGTGTTGGAGTACTGTAGGGACGACAGCGTGAAGTAGGGCGTGTGTGGGGGCCTTCCGATGGGCGTGGCGGAGCGTGGCGTGGTCAGACTGTTGGGTATTATGACACTCTATTGATCCATCTCCCTCCAAACAATGGATGACAAGGGAAAATACTAAAAAAAAAAGAAACGAAAAACAAGGGATGTGATAAGAGTAAAAATAAGCGTGGGATGTTTTGTAATGAGGAATAAGGTTTCGTGGGAGACCTTAAGAAGGGAGGTGATGGTGGCGAGATGGCTTCGATGGTGTCAATTAGAGGAGGTAATGGTGGCTGTACGACGTAATAAAGAAGAGATAATGACAGTACCACATCCAGGCCAGGCGAGAAAAAAAAGACACGTGCTGTACCGGGATGAGAAAATTAATCACGGTGTCAAATGTTTCAAAAGTTGTGAATTAAATTTGTCTGGGGACCTTAACGTGTTTTAATTCTTGATCTTTCCTTATCTATTCAGTTTTTTTTTTCCCATTGCATCTAGTTAATTGTTTTATCGTTTCACTCCTAAAGCCATTGCAATCAACAGTCCAGAGAGAGAGAGAGAGAGAGAGAGAGAGAGAGAGAGAGAGAGAGAGAGAGAGAGTAGAGAGGGATGTGCAAACCTGTGAAATCGCGTGGGATGTAGAATGTACGACTGTGAACTGATGCGTGATATGTGAGGCTGAACCGTGTACCTATGTATGTCTGCCTGTGTGTGTGTGTGTGTGTGTGTGTGTGTGTGTGTGTGTGTGTGTGTGCTGGACTGCTGATTTTGGTCTCGAGTCGACGGGCGTGTGCATGCCAATGAGGGGGCGAGGCGTGGTCCAGGGGGCGATATGCATACATATGTAGAGAGATAGAGTGCGCAGGACGTTCATGCAAATTCAGGATAGTGTCGGGGGTCGATGTTCTAACTTGTGCTTTGGAACTGAACTTGTAAATTGAAATCTAGTCGCTTTAAAGAGAGTAAGGAACACAGCTGGGCGGCGAGAAGCAAGGCAGTGAGAAAGGGTGGGATAGGAAGAGAGTAAAGGAGAGGGAGACAGCTGGAGGGAGGAATGATGTTCGTGCAGATTTCAGATAGAGACACAGACCGGCAGCGAGAGAGACACAGGGAGAGGGAGAGGGATACATTTTCAGGCTTTGTTAGATGCATTCGTTTCAGGATACAAAACATTTCAAAAAGTTTTACACAGGAGAAAGGAAGCAAAGTAAAGTAAGCCTAGGAAGTGAAATAAAATGCATAGCGCTTTTGGGAAATGTTCGTGAAAGTAAAGACTGCCAGACAAATTGAATAAATAAATAAGCGGATGAAAAGTATGAATGGCCAATGAGGCTTTTTTTCCTTTCATGGGTTGGGGAGAGAGAGAGAAGGGGTGAAAAGTTTATATTAAGGCATCCAATAGGAAATCAAATAATACACCAATATACATTAAAATATTGAATGATAGATCAAGAGAGAGAGAGAGAGAGAGAGAGAGAGAGAGAGAGAGAGAGAGAGAGAGAGAGAGAGAGAGAGAGAGAGAGAGAGAGAGAGAGAGATGCTGATGGATAGTTAGGTAGAGACTCTCGTTCAAGAAGTATAAATTAAGGAAAGGGAAGGACAACAAATAAAAAAAGAAGAAAAATATAAAGAGGAAAAAAAAACACTAGAAAAATGAGTGAAAGCTACGAAAGTCAGAAAGAAAACAGTAAAAAAGAAGGGAAAAAGAAATAAAGATGATTAAGATATTTAATGAATAAAAATAATTGCAGGAGGAAGAGAGAGAGAGAGAGAGAGAGAGAGAGAGAGAGAGAGAGAGAGAGAGAGAATTAAATGAGAGTCGGCAGAGATGTAACAGCAGAAATGTGAAAGAAAAAATTTATTCCGATGCAACACAGAATAGTGAAATAATGTACACACGCACTCTCTCTCTCTCTCTCTCTCTCTCTCTCTCTCTCTCTCTCTCTCTCTCTCTCTCTCTCTCTCTCTCTCTCTCTCTCTCTCTCTCTCTCTCTCTCTCTCTCTCTCTCTCTCTCTCTCTCTCTCTCTCTCTCTCTCTCTCTCTCTCTCTCTCTCTCTCTCTCTCTCTCTCTCTCTCTCTCTCTCTCTCTCTCTCTCTCTCTCTCTGTGTGTGTGTGTGTGTGTCAAACTTTCAAATGACACATTGTAGAAAATCGTGAAAATATCGTGAGTAGTTGACTACTTTCTCTACTTCCTCCTCCTCCTCCTCCTCCTTCTCCTGCTCCTCTTCATTCCCCTCCCTTTCTTCTTCCTCATCTTCTTCCTTATTAATCTAACTTAACGCCCCCGCTTAATCCGCCGCCTCACTCTCCTTCATAACTTCATCTTTACCTCTCTGCCACCCTCCCTCTCTCCCTCCCTTTCTCTCCACAAGCGGCACACCGCCGCCGGAGACGCTAAAGGTATCACATTACCTCAGCTCGGGAAAATCAAACAGCAGAATCTACATACAAATGAGTTTCTTCCTGAGGGAAATTGAAGCTCTGTCCCTTCGTCCTCATTTCTCTTCCTCCTCTTCCTTCTTCTCGTTGCCTTCCCTACCAGCCACTCCCCTCCTCCTCCTCCTTCTCCTCCTCCCCTCTTTCTTCATAATTTCGTCATTTATTTCTCCTTTTTCTCTCTTCATTGTCGTTCTTGTTCTCCTTGTTGTTCTTGTTCTTCTTCTCTTGTTCCTAAGTTTTAGCTCCTCCTTTTCCTCCTTCTCCGCCTTCTCCTCCTCCCCCTCCTTTCTTGTTCTCCTTGTTGTTCTTATTCTTCTCCTCTTGTTCCTCAGTTTTAGCTCCTCCTTCTCCTCCTTCTCCGCCTTCTTCTCCTCCTCCTCCTTCTCTTCCTCCTCCTCCTCCTCCGTCTTCGCACCTAATACCCAAGTGTCTCCCTCCACTTATCCTGTCACGCGGAAGACACAGAGAACTTAGGCTAGGGGTGGGGGAGCGGTGAGATCTCTCTGGTGCATCACATTTTGCCTGAATTTATCGATGAAAGATACATTGAGACTGGAAAAAAATCTGTATGGGTTATTTCTGTATTTTCTTATGTTGTTATTTCTTTTTGTTTTATTTAATTTCTCCAGCCGCTTTGGACTTGCTGGTTTTGTGCGTGCATTGATGTATTCAGTCAGTCCTTTAGGCAGGTAATTATGGTAATGAGAAGTTAAACGATCGAGGAGTTAATGATGTGAGTTGCTTTTTTATCATTTTTTCCTCCACCCAAATCTCTCTCTCTCTCTCTCTCTCTCTCTCTCTCTCTCTCTCTCTCTCTCTCTCTCTCTCTCTCTCTCTCTCTCTCTCTCTCTCTCTCTTATGCTTTTTCTTGTTTATTTGCTCTTTCTTCTGGTTAGTCTGGCTGTCAAAGATAATATTAATAATTCGATTTTTCTTTTACTTGTTTCTTTTTCGCATTACATTACCGTGGTGGCTGGGCATATAAGGGTACTGATGATGATTGGGTAATATTACGTAAGTCTGCCTCTCAGGTGTTACTTTTTGAAGTGTATTTTACTGGACATCCGTGACCAGGTGTGTTCATAGTCAAGTGTGGAAGTCATCAATTTCATCGGAGACCAGGTAAAAAATTATGATTATTGAAACTCTTCACTTTTCATTTTATCTGATTCACGCTCGTATTCAGAAACACCTTCCCAACTTAGTACGATTTTCCAAGGCCACATAGACAACCAGGCTGCTTTTCAAGACAGCTACTCCTCTTAATAAACTCGAAATTTTGCTAATCTATCACCAGAACCACAATAACATTCTTAAAAACTTGATCTTCAACTGGAACCTTTGGAAAGCAGTGATGGTGAGAGAACATTTTCTTTGACTTTTATTGCTCCTTTTCTTCCTTCTTCACTGCAATTGGACACCGGTAACACACACACACACACACACACACACACACACACACACACACACACACACACACACACACACACACACACACACACACACACACACACACACACACACACACACACACACAGGGAATAAGTGAGAGTTCAAGGTTACTGTCTCATCTGCACTTATCTATAATTCCCGGGTTAGAAAATTAAAGGTGGCAAGACCCGTGCTTCGCTTAACCTTGTCAGGATGCTTGACGTTGGAGATAATATGCTGCTTTCCCTTTGTGCTTTATTTTCTCCTCGTCTTCCTCCTTCTTCCCTCGTCTTCAGCTTTATATTGCAAGACGCCATCGCTCCTTCGGGGAAAGAAAATGTGTGTGTGTTTCTCATTACTGTACAAATATCATGCTTTTCCTCCCCACCTTGGTACTGGGCACTTTTAAATTCTCTCTCTCTCTCTCTCTCTCTCTCTCTCTCTCTCTCTCTCTCTCTCTCTCTCTCTCTCTCTCTCTCTCTCTCTCTCTGTCTGTTTGTGTGTGTGTGTGTGTGTGTGTGTGTGTGTGTGTGTGTGTGTGTGTGTGTGTGTGTGTGTGTGTGTGTGTGTGTGTGTGTGTGTGTCTGTCTGTCTGTTCTGTTTCTCTGTCTGTCTCTCTCTCTCTCTCTCTCTCTCTCTCTCTCTCTCTCTCTCTCTCTCTCTCTCTCTCTCTCTGTGTGTCTGTGTGTGTCTCTCTCTCTCTCTCTCTCTCTCTCTCTCTCTCTCTCTCTCTCTCTCTCTCTCTCTCTCTCTCTCTCTCTCTCTCTCTCTCTCTCTCTCTCTCTCTCTCTCACTTTCTCTCTCTCTCTCTTTGTAAAACGCCAGAAATCCTGCCACACAGTATTAAAGCATTTAACTAAAATTCCATGACCTTGGTGTTCGTGCCCGCGCCGTTAAGTCCCTCTCGCCGCTCACTCGCTTTGGAGGAAACGAGAGAGGAAAAGGTTGAGGTGCAGCGGATTAATTAAAAGCAAATATTAGAACGGAGAGGGAAAAGTAAATACATGTATATAATGATAATGCTGCTCCCGCGCCCCAAACTTTTTATCACCCACGGTTTAGGGCAAAAAAAAAAAGATAGAAGTAAAAATAAAAATGAAACTCGTGTCGGATTCTGGCGGTATTACATTGACGGTCTGCAGTGAAATTCCCTTCCATGTTTGTGTTTGTTGATTTGGGAGGATTAATTTAGTGCTGCCGTTTGTCCCTCGAAGCCGCCTGTCCCGCCCACTGGCATTGAATAGTTGGGTCTTCACCACGTAGAGGGGACTCCTGTGGGTGGTGGTGGTGGTGGTGGTCGTGGTGATGGTAGAGTCTGCTGAAAAATGAATGATAAAAAGAGTGGCTGATGTATAAGTGTATATATGTGTTTGTGTATGTTTTTTTTATTTCAATTTCTATTTCTCTTTCTCTTTCCGACAGTTATGATTTGTTTTGATGTTTAAAAAAGAAGAATCGTGTTTTTATTCTTTTATATTTCACAGATATTTTCTCTCTCTCTCTCTCTCTCTCTCTCTCTCTCTCTCTCTCTCTCTCTCTCTCTCTCTCTCTCTCTCTCTCTCTCTCTCTCTCTCTCTGTCTTTGTGTGTGTGTGTGTGTGTGTGTGTGTGTGTGTGTGTGTGTGTGTGTGTGTGTGTGTGTGTGTGTGTGTGTGTGTGTGTGTGTGTGTGTGTGTGTCTGTGTGTGTAGGTGTGTTTTTTAAATAGTTAAGCATAGAAACAACTAACGATCCTTTATTTCATGACTTTATATTTTACATTTTTTTCATTAGCTTCTCCGACACAACCTCTTTCCTCACATTTTCCCTTTAATTTCCCCACATGTTGTTTCCTCCTTCCACCAGCCTCGGCCACAAGTACAGCCACTGTAGAGAGAGGATAAAACAAACCAAAACAAATATTAAACTTTAAACTCCACTGCATTCCATTCCCGGCCCTGCGTGACTAGCTGGGCATCGGCTCACCTTCCTCCTCACCTGTGCTAGTGTTCCCTTGAGGCCTTACTCACTGGCACTTTTCCTGGTCACTACTGCCTCAGCTCTGGTTCACTTCAGTACTAAGTCAACAAGTAGCATGTTAATCAGTAAACTTTCGGGTAGTATTTCAATATTTATAACCAGATACACGAATAGATTGAGATATTTTTAAGCCACACGGGGCATTGAAGCCACAAAAAATACATTGAAGTACGAAAGAGGGACAGTAGGAATAAAAAAGATATATATACGAACTTAACACAAACAAATAGAGGGGTGGGGTTTAGCGGCCAATCCTCATGTTCCTATCGTAGCAAAAGTCGAGAGTCGGGAAACAAGTTCTTTTTCATTTATTTACAGGCGAGTTTTTAGGCCGCGAGGAGAGGATTTGGTAGCGAGCGGCACGAGGCTCTGTTCATCCCCGAGGATTGAGGCAAGCGTGACCTTCGACTCTCCCAAGGACGTAACCTCTCTGTGACCTCAGTGACCTTGAATAACCTCAATACGAGATATTCCGTAGGGTGAATTAAATAACGTCTTGAATGACTGAGCTGTTCCATGATCTATCGAGTTCTACATTTTTTGATCGAATGTGTAAGATAAATGCGTAATTGAAATATATATTGTTTCTCTTTACCTTGTCAATATCAACGTCTTTGAGGATACTAATCCCTGCTTTGCTCTTATACATCATAGTTAATTCCCAAACTACAGAATAAAACTTAACATACCTAAGCTGTTTTTAAATCTGATATGTTTTCTAGAATTGTTTAATTTAGAAATGTATCATACGTTCATTTGTATGCTGAATAATTTTATGTATTTCTTGAGCTCTGTCTGATTAATTGGATTTAATGTTATGAGTTTTAATAATTTAAACAGCGGATGATCTCTGACCTCTAGGCTTGCTTACTGCTCATGGGTCACCCTGACGTCCTTCTTTTATGTTAGCATTAAAATTTATCTCTTGACTCGTGACCTCACTGAACGCTGACGTATGACCTTTTGAACGCAATTGTGTCACTGCTTAGCGTTATTTTTGATCTTGTTAACACCACTTTGACCTCATGACCTTTTCAATAACCTCTTCAGCGCTCTTCCCATCTCGTGAATATTCTGTTTAATTCTTGAGTGCAATCTACATGATTGGAACACCTTTATGCTTTGTTTATGAACATCGTGTTTTGACAATATTTTAAACACACACACACACACACACACACACACACACACACACACACACACACACACACACACACACATATACACACGCGCGCGCGCGCGCGCGCGGCAGCCAAACTTTCCCTGACGTCACTGAATTTTAATTCGATCCTCAGCTAGAAGATAATTATGAATGTTTCCATAAAAGAAAAAAAAAGTTAGGATGTTGGTATAGTGAGCACTTGGGGTCGACATGTTATAAGCATTAGAAGACTAGTGAATAATTCATGTTTTCATAATTATTCTTTAATTATTTTGCTCCTAAACTTCAAAGGAATTTTTGCTGTGTATTTCCAAAGTTTATAAATAAGTAATTTTTTTACGCAGAGCTTTTTTTTCCCTCCTGGGGAACGAAATAATAAAAAAAAGAGATATGAAGTGCGTCGTGACTTTTTTGCTGAGTTGTTTAAATACTTTAAAATATTAGAGTTTAATTACGTTTATATTCCAACGAAAATAAAATTTTAAAATGTAAGAGAGAGAGAGAGAGAGAGAGAGAGAGAGAGAGAGAGAGAGAGAGAGAATGTATTGCTGAGTCGCTGTGACTTCATACTTAGTTCTTTAAATTCCTTGAAGCATCATATTAATTTCGTTTCTATTCCAGTATAAAAGTTAAAAAAATGCATTGTCATACCCCTGTTGAGAGGCCGTAGGGAACGCTGTTTAGGGTTCCCTCTCGATGGCTAGAGATATGTGCGTATAGCTCCCTCCTCTGCCCTTCCGTCCCTCCCTTAATCACTCCCTTCCATTCTCGAGCACAACAAGGCTTATCACCAGAGGGTCCATCGTGTAAGAGTACTTTAACCGTCAATTTCGGCCTTCCATTGTCCACTCAGTCTTTCCGCTCCATTTCTCAAGTTTCTTCGTCCTCCTTCCTTTTCTTTTTTCACTTTTTAGTTTCTCTTTTAAGCGATTCTTTCTTTATTTTATACGCCAAAAGTGTGCCTTTCTCTTTCACTCTTTGTCTTACAGTCCTCCCTTCGTTCTTGGGGAGAAAAAAAATAAGGAAACCCTCCACTTGAGTGATCCAAAATCCACTCATGCGTCCAGCCCCTCATCTATCCTTCCCCTCAGAACTCAAGCTCGACCACTGAAAAATCTCCCCTTTCTCTAGAAGAACAACAATAGAAGAATGAAAGACCAAGCTAAAAATTGACGACTATTAATGACTGCTTCAGTGCACAAAACTTCCGATACAAAGGAAATATTGCTAAGGAAATATAAATGCATGTATTCCTCATATAAGAATGTAAAGAAAAGTAGAAAAAAAATGACACAATAAACAAAAGTAAGTGAAAAATGAAGCACCAAATTATCCAGTATTGTTCTGGACCAAATGAAGACTCTGTTTAAAAAATAGGAATAAATATATAAGTGAATTCAGGGTGAAAGAAAGAGGTACGTAATCTATAAAGGTTGTCCCTCGTGCCCCTGAATCTGTTGTGAGGAGAACCAATTTTCACTCTGCGGCGATTGTTCCGAAGAGGAGGAGGAGGAGGAGGAGGAGGAGGAGGAGGAGGACGAGAGAGGAGGAAGGGACGGAGGGAGGGAAGACTCTCAACTCAAGATGTTCTAACGAGCCACAGGGAACCATTGTCCACGGGAACAATACATTCTGACTTCTAACGAGGGGACTAATTTTTCTCATTTCGTGTTTCTATCAGATGTTGAACGTTGTCACATCTCTGTGTGTGGAAGAACTGAGTGCAAGTGTGTGTGTGTGTGTGTGTGTGTGTGTGTGTGTGTGTGTGTGTGTGTGTGTGTGTGTGTGCGCGTACTTGGAGGGAGAGAGGGAGCAGTGACCGGGAGAAGGACACGATTTTTTGGAGGTGTGATAAGGCACGTTGGAAAAAAGTAGACGCGCGTGCCCCTACGAATGAGATCTTGATAGGCTGAACAGCACTCAGAGGGAGGCATTAGTGTGTGTGTGTGTGTGTGTGTGTGTGTGTGTGTGTGTGTGTGTGTGTGTGTGTGTGTGTGTGTGTGTGTGTGTTGAAAAAAGTTAGTGGTAGATGTACCCTGATAAATGTAGAAGTAAGAAGGTTTACAAATGTATAGGAGAGAGAGAGAGAGAGAGAGAGAGAGAGAGAGAGAGAGAGAGAGAGAGAGAGAGAGAGAGAGAGAGAGAGAGAGAGAACTGTCATGTAAGTCAGATGGAAGAAAATATAAAATAAAGAAAGATAAAGGTAAAAAAGTAGAAGCAAGAAAGGAAAAGTGGGATGCGGGACGGGAGGAGGAGGAGGAGGAGGAGGAGGAGGAGTAGAGGTGGTAGCGGTAGTGGTAGTGGTGGTATATAGACCCATACATCGTGTCCCCTGAGCGTGCCTCTTTTCCTAACGCAATGGGGGAGGGAAAAACATTCGCTTCCATACCAAAAACGGGGAAAGGTACCTCTCTTACTGGCTCCTAACAAGCACTGAATGGTGGGAGGGACCAAACATGCATAACAGAACGTCTGAAGTATATAGAGATACGAGATAATGGGAAGTGGTAGTGACAGTCATAACCTGGAGAAAATTGAGTGAAATACAATCCATAAAGAGGATTTAGAGGAGGAATGTAAGGCACGTAAAGAGAGGCTGTGTGTAGTGCTCCAGTCTGGTTATGCACATGGTCTGTGTTGGTAGCTGGTAAACGTCTGTCGCCGGCTAATGATCAGTCACACCTCTCTCTCTCTCTCTCTCTCTCTCTCTCTCTCTCTCTCTCTCTCTCTCTCTCTCTCTGTCTCTCTCTTCTTTCTTTCTTTCATTCTTTCATTTTTTTCTTTCATTCTCTCTCTCTCTCTCTCTCTCTCTCTCTCACGCTTCAGGATGGCTATTGATCAGAGGAAGCAAAAAATTTGTATGATGGCGGCTCTGTGTCAAATGTGAGCACTTCGTCTTGCTCTCCTTTGTGACTAGATAATTCTGTAATGTAGCAAGTTTCATGTATGCTGTATATTTTAAAGATGTCGTCGATGTAAAAGGAATAGAAGCTTATGAAATGAATATAGGACACTCACACACTCACTCACACACACAGAAAGAGAGAGAGAGAGAGAGAGAGAGAGAGAGAGAGAGAGAGAGAGAGAGAGAGAGAGAGAGAGAGAGAGAGAGAGAGAGAGACGTCGCGTGTACTAAGTTATGTTTAAATAAATAAAAGATAGATAGATAGATGAATATATATATATATATATATATATATATATATATATATATATATATATATATATATATATATATATATATATATATATATATATATATATATATATATATATATATATATATATATATATATATATATATATATATATATATATATATATATATATATATATATATATATATATATATATATACAGAGAGAGAGAGAGAGAGAGAGAGAGAGAGAGAGAGAGAGAGAGAGAGAGAGAGAGAGAGAGTGCGCGAGCGAGTAATAATAATGACAGAACGGCAGTGAGGGGTTGAAAACGAGGCATCCAACACACTTCCTTTAAGCCCAAATATAGCCCTCCCCAGTGACCGCCACACACAGTCACGTCGTGTCACACTGTATTTCAGGCGTTTCTAGATCGTGTAAACTGCATTAATTTGTGCAATAATTCGAGTTTTCGTGCGGCTCCTCTTATTTATTCCCCTCTTTCCAGTCCACTGCCTGACGCACGAACAATAATTATAAGCTAACACGACCGAGACTTGGAAATAATCAGCTTAGTTGAGCGGCCAACGCAATTCTAAGAAACGGTAACAACACCCAGGCTCCAGCTTTTCATCTTCAGACTCATATTCGGCCCAAGAAACACTCAGGGAAGCACGCCATTTTGGACCTCAGCGCATGGTGTGGTAGAGGCCAAGAGGCAGCGCGCGGACTGTTCCCAAGAGGCCGCCCTCGCACACGTCACGTCTCGACAATAGAACTTCATTGCTTTCATGAACAATATAATGAGCTTTCGAGACATATTTGCATGTAAACATAAATACTCTGAAGCTTACGGTAATCACGCTGTTTTACGGATGGGGATGAGCTTTTGATGGAGCTTTTTGTTTGTTTATTTTCCTATCTTTGGATCAGTGTATTTATTCTCGTTTCTAGTTTTACGTGAAATAGTAATTTACTAAGTTCATTCAGTGAAATTGGACGTTTTCTGTTGCTACTGCCTGTGTTTTACTTGGCAACATTTCAAGTTTCTCCTCTATTTTATTTCTTTTCATCGTAAAGAATTCTTCCATTGTGATGATAAAACATTTTACGAAACTCTTAAAGGTCACTGTAATCTTAAAGTTAACTCTTGGTTTTTATTGTGAAAAGTATACAACTCTGTGCTACATTTCACCTGTCGCTCAGCCGGCGTTGCTCTTTTTTTTATTGTTTTACCTTCATTGTTTTACTCACGTGGTCAAGGCAGTGTGTGTGTGTGTGTGTGTGTGTGTGTGTGTGTGTGTGTGTGTGTGTGTGTGTGTGTGTGTGTGTGTGTGTGTGTGAGAGAGAGAGAGAGAGAGAGAGAGAGAGAGAGAGAGAGAGAGAGAGAGAGAGAGAGAGAGAGAGAGAGAGAGAGAGAGAGAGAGAGAGAGACAGACAGACAGAGAGACAGACAGACAGAGAGAGAGAGAGAGAGAGAGAGAGAGAGAGAGAGAGAGAGAGAGAGAGAGAGAGAGAGAGAGAGAGAGAGAGAGAGAGAGAGAGAGAGAGAGAGAGAGATGGAAGAAAAACTGGTCACTGGGGAATTTTTAAAAGCATCAGAGAGGAACAAACTGAGCTCAAGGCCGCGAGAGAAGATTATTTGACACATGCTCTGTTAAATCACGAACTAAATGTATTATCAAGATTACGAGCGGGAATCACGAATGTCAATTGAATAATATGAGCAAAGAGAGAGAGAAGGATGACGCTACATATTCCACGGGTCGGAAAATACCACGAAGTTAAGCAATTAAATTAAATCGACTCGCAGTGCAGGCTAACTCTGAAAAAAAAATAAAAATAAAAACAAGATGCAGAAAGGGTCATTCCATCCCAAACCACACACAGGGCCATATTCAGAAACCGTGACTATTTTTTAAAACCCCACAGAGACGATTAGCCGTGTTCTAAAGAGTGTTTTTTCCTGTTGATAATATAGAAAACTTGTTAATATGCCACTAGAATTACAGAAACACCTTTGAAAACCCGTATCACTTCAACTAGAGGTTTTTGAAAATAGTGAAGGTGCAGCGTGGAAGTGTTTCAGAATATGGGCCACACACACACACACACACACACACACACACACACACACACACACACACACACACACACACACACACGAATGACAGACATAAAATTGCTAAAAAAGTAAAGTAAAAAAGTAAAAAGTAAAGCAAAAAAAAATGAGAACACGATATTTCACAATTAGAATAAGGACATGAAAAAAGATATATGGTCACGAATATTCATCTTTCTATTATTTCTATCCTTTTGTCATTATAAAGATTGGGGAATCTTTTTCTTTCTTGTTCTCTTACTGTATGTGGCCGCGTGTCATTTCTTCTATTTTTTGAACACGAAGTAAATTATTTGTTTTGTCTTCTTTTTATCTTGCGTCAGTGTCTGTGGCGGCGTCATTACCCGGTAGCAGTTGGAGCGCCGTACTGAAATTAGCTAAACGTCCGTGTGTGACTCGCGCCATAACCGAGTGCAATAACCAGGCGGGTGAGGCACGACTTGTCCGTGATTTGTCGAGTTAATTGCACCTGTCCAGACCAACCCGGCGGCCCCATGCTGCAGCGGGCCTGGACCCACGCACTTGTCCAATGCCGCTATCATCCGTCAATATATTTTTCTTCCTTTCAACGCCATATTTTTTTTTCTTATTTTAAGGAAATTATTATGCTTTCTTTTTCTTTTATTTTTGTGTGTCTTAAAGGACTTGTTCTTTTATCTGATTAGTTTTTGGAAGAATAGATTTAAAGTTTGTAAGTGGAATTTAAGTTAGATATGTTTCACTGATTTGTTTTTCTTTACGTTTAAGTATCTACGTATATATTTTATCGATCTGAGCGGACGTCAAGACAAGTATGTATTTATTGTGTTGTATATAATATGCTTGAGTAAACTTCTTTAACCTAGGTCATTGTTTGTTTTGTATTTTATTCAGTTACTTGCATTTTGAGTCTAATAGTTAAAGGTGAAAGTGTGATAAGCATAAGTAAGGATATGTAAGTGTAATATGCATGCCTGGCTGAACCTCGTACCTCAGAGATATTTGCTTTTCTCTCTCTTTTTTCCCCCTTCAATTACGAAAATTCAAATCTACGTAATTGGCTTGGGGAAATGTTAAAATTAAGCCACCCAGATTGACACAAGCAAATATGTAAAGAATAAGTAACGTAAATTTCAGTATGACTTACCTCCCTGTAATATTATGCATGTTCCTCTGACTCATCCCATGTTATTTCTCAAAGATTACATCGCTTCGCAGTGTTATGGACCAAGAGCACGTACGCACATTTCATTCTCTGCAATTGACGTATCAGTGGAGTTACTCATGAGAAACCACATGTGTTATTTCAAGATAAGAGGCGCGTGGAATTTGTTGTGTTTCATTGCTCATTGTTGTTTGCCTTCGCATGATCGAGGTCGTCACGGTGTGTAAACCTGAGAGAGAAAGAAAGAAAAAAAAAGCGTGACCTGGATGTTGTTGTGTAAATAGTATGTACTTATGTTCTTTTTTTTTTTCTTTTTACTTTATATGATTGCCGTGTGAAATACTGGTGCTCTCTCTCTCTCTCTCTCTCTCTCTCTCTCTCTCTCTCTCTCTCTCTCTCTCTCTCTCTCTCTCTCTCTCTCTCTCTCTCTCTCTCTCTCTCACACACACACACACACACACACACACACACACACACACACACACACACACACACACACACACACACACACACACACACACACACACACACACACACACACACACACATACACACAAAGTTCTCGCCCAAATCGTAAAGTTTCACGGAAAGCCCAAATTCCGTCCGAAACTCTCGAGCTGTCACTTTTATACATGTTTCTTTCTGTTTAATTTACCCTTCGAGTGCTGGGGAAGGAGGAAGTAAAAAACAACAGCCACATCTGGAACCTCATTACTAACTTTTAATAGGAGCAAATTTCGACGCTAGACAGAAGAGAAGTGTGGGTGGCGGGCAGAGGTAGATGTCGATGATGATAATGATGATGGTGGTGATGATGTTTACAGCTGGGTGCGGTGACAAAGTAAAAAAAATATCAAGATATCGATAACCATAACATTATCAACGATGATCGATGATGGATAACTGGTGATAAATATATGACAGACAGCCAATAAATCAATAAATCCAAAATTTCAATACAACCGATAACGATAATGATATCTAACATAACAGCCATCTAAGGTGATGATGCTGATAAAGATGATTATAGTGGGAAGGTCATGACAGTCAAGGGACTATAAGGTAACTGACCTATATAGATAATTTTATGTAGTACATTTCACTTGAGAATAGGTAAGTTGTTGATGGCAATGTGTCCTTTATCAGTCCATTAAACCATCACTCCTTGTCTTTTACACTGTTATCAGTCCGGCTACTCCCATTCCAGTAATAGCTCGCTGGCCTTTATATGATGCATACTAGATAAGCCATCGGAACGTTGAAGAAGTAAGAGAATTGAAAACTGAAACCTTAGAATTCTAAACATTGAAGTCCAACTATACACAACAAATCATGACAAGTGTGAATAAGGAAAGCTCAACACATAACACTGGATTTTGCAGAGACCAGTGTGCATGCGCGGGTGTTTGATGTCTGGTTGTGTAACAGTGACCCCATCACCATCACACTGTTATACGAACTGTTGTCACGCCAACCATCTGCCGCTAAATTTAGGGACACGGAGGCGGTCACGAGGATGCCGCTGCGTTCAGGAATGTTCAGATGAAAGATCACAAGATGGACGTGGCGATAATAATAAAATAATGCAATAATTTTCACCTGCAGACATGACCTCGTGATTGGATTTATAAATAGCGTGTGAATTGTTACATTTTTCAAGCCTGCAAATCAGAATCTCTCAGTTTATGCAAATGTCAGAGAAGTTAAGATGGAAGAAGATTATAAGACAAACGTGGTGAAGGTGTGGTAATTCTCACCTCCAGACTCTTGTGATTAGATTAGCGAATGACGTGTGAATGGTCAAAATCTTCAAAAGCAAGTAATCAGTCGGGCTTAACAGTTGTAGGTTTGTATATTATGATATTTAAGATAAAGAATGTGATATGACGATCATTTTATACGTTTGATCTCCAGACATGACCGATTATTGTAACTACCATGACATTTGACTAGTGAAATATAAGAGTTCGATTATCTTTCTCAAGGCAGTAAATTAGGAACTCATTTATACACTACTCCAATCCGAAGCAAGTCAGTTTTATTTTTTTTTGTGTTAGTTAATAATTCTCATCTGCATACATGATATTTTATGTAAATTTATCTCTAAATATGCGAGTGAAGTGTGAATAATTAACCTCTTCAATACTGGGACTCACTTTTATTTTAAGACTTGTTTACGATCAGACCATTTTATTTACATCAGGCTCGGTTTATGGAGGTCGGAAAATTGATGGCCACAGTGTTCACTATATTAATCTCCTATATAAGTTTCTGAAAATGTATAAAATCACCACACAGTAAGCAGAATGAATATGGAAACGCATCATGGTACTCAAGAGGTTAAGGTATTCGACAAATTTTTTTCTTCTTCAGTACAAAGTAAGCCAAATTTTCCCTCCTTTGTAGTTAATGATTCTTACCTCTTGACGTAGCCATTTTACCTACCATCAAATGAAGAGTGAAAAATTAACCATATGAAGACAAGTCAGTCAGTAACATTCTCATACACTCTCTCC
>NC_059296.1:9921937-9941937 GCF_017591435.1 Portunus trituberculatus
CCCTCCTCCACACACACCCATACATATGCGCCTCATATTTCCACATCCCTATTCCTACATCCCACTCCTCTGCTACCTACCTCAACACCATAGCATACTACAAAACCCTGCCCTTTAAACGCCACCTCATCCTCTCCACCACCTCCAAACACACACTCTACACGCTATAAAGGTAAACTACTACAAAATTTCACGGGAAGGTAAATATCCACTATACATTTTTCTCTACCTTCCTTACCTTCCTTCACGTAACGCTCCCTTGCTTCAGTACATCTTAACACCATGTCACGTTCGCATTTTATTCGTATGCCGTCTCCTTTACGTTCTTGATTCCGGTTATTACTGTGTTTTACTCGGTACTTAAGTTTGTATTACTCCTTTTCCTTTCCTCTTTTGTCTTTTTGTCTTCCTTTGTGTCTACGTATCAAGTAGTAGTGTTGTTGCTTTGTTATTTCATGTTATTCGTTTTTTGCATGTGTATATATATTCGTTTTCTTTCTCCCCTTATTACACCTCTTTGTTATACCTTGATCTAAATATTTTTTTTTTCCTGCGTCTTTCTCTCTCTTCCTCTATCTCTTTCTAGGATGAAGAAAAACCTTCTATTTTCCTGCCCTTATATCCTATTACACCTCACAAGGAGAGCAATGACCGTTGTGGCTTGTGCATGTACAGACTCTAGACAACACTCACATTCAAAGTCAGACAGAGATAAACTGATTTGCACACCACCAATCTCTACTCATCCACCAACACACATCCACACACGCACACACACATTTTTTTTTCTGACTCGGCCAAAAGAGACCCCAGAAAGTCTTCTCTCAGAACAGTTAGTAGTGGTACTTTCTTAAGACGTTCCACCACCCTTCCCCCTATTGATTCTCCTTCTACTGCTGGCCGCTCGGAGTCTCCTGCTTCATGAATTTTAATGTACCAATTGCCTCGTTTTTATATTCTTAATTGATCGTGAGGCTTTTACTGAGGCTCCCTTGGTAATTATGTAAATTATAGAAGCACCCGAGTTTTACAGTTTTGGTGCTAGTTGCCTCACACTATTAAGACACCTGAGGAGGGAAAGGAGAGAGAGAGAGAGAGAGAGAGAGAGAGAGAGAGAGAGAGAGAGAGAGAGAGAGAGAGAGAGAGAGGTAAGGAGAGCAGTGAAAGAAGAAAGGACATAAGGGAGTAGGGTATTGAGAGAAAAAGCTGAAGAAAAAGAATGAATTGAGGGAAAGAGGGAAATGTGATGATGAAGAGAAGGAATAAAATAAAACATACGTGAAGATGACAGGAAAGGAAGAGGAATGTGAGGTGAAAAGGATGGAGAAAGAAAAAAAAAATGTGGAAGCTAGGAAAGAGTAAGAGAGAGAGAGAGAGAGAGAGAGAGAGAGAGAGAGAGAGAGAGAGAGAGAGAGAGAGAGAGAGAGAGAGAGCAGAGTGTGACACATGAAAGAATTATGTTGAAACAATAAAATGAAACAGTGATGTGAAAGTATCCAAGAGCGGAAGGAATAAGAGGGGAAAGTTTGTGCAGTAAAGGAAGAGAGAAAATAAAACTATGCGTGAATGAGGAAGAAGAGGAAGATGAAAGAGAAGAAGAATAGAGCAAGATGGAGAGAGAGAGAGAGAGAGAGAGAGAGAGAGAGAGAGAGAGAGAGAGAGAGAGAGAGAGAGAGAGAGAGAGAGAGAGATATCAAGTGTCTGTTAGATGCAAGGAATTAGTGAATATGTTGCTAAGTTAATGTTGGAATATCAGGTTACTTTCTCTCCCTAACTCTCTCCTCTCGCCTCTCCTCTCCTCTCCTCTCCTCTCTCGTTCCCTCCTGTGCACCCAACTTCTCTCTTTTCCTCCAACTTTACTCACTTTTGTCCACCATACTCCTATCATGGCTCTCATTCCTTTCTTCAACCCTTCTCTCTCTCTCTCTCTCTCTCTCTCTCTCTCTCTCTCTCTCTCTCTCTCTCTCTCTCTCTCTCTCTCTCTCTCTCTCTCTCTCTCTCTCTCTCTCTCTCTCTCTCTCTCTCTCTCTCTCTCTCTCTCTCTCCTTCCCTTCCCTCCGTATCTGCAAAAGCTTTCCTGGTTTCTTTCTCGTCATTTTATCTGGTCATGTATTTAGTTTCACATCTTCCACAGTTCTTCAATTCTGTCTAATTAAGCAAATTGAACCATGGGCGAATGGAGGAGAAGGAGGAGGAGGAGGAGGAGGAGGAGGAGGAGGAGGAGGAGGAGGAGGAGGAGGAGGAGGAGGAGGAGAAAGAGGAGGAGGAGGAGGAGGAAAGACACAAGAGAACGAAAAGACTTGATAGGTTTTCAGTGGCTATGATAATCCTTACAATTTGATCCATAGTGAGGAACGTACGATTATCAAATTAATAAAGGAGGAGGAAGAGGAGGAGGAGGAGGAGAAGGAGGAGGAGGAGGGCACAAGTAAAGAGAAAAAAGAGGAAAAGAGCATGAAATGTATTATGATTTAAGTCATGAAAAAAAAAAATGTAAAATGTGAATGGAAATGATGGAGTAGATACGTAGAGAAGAGAAGGAGGGAAAGAGTAGGAAGAGAAAGAAGAGAAAGAGGTGGAAGAGGAGGAGGAGGAGGAGGAGGAACCTAAAAATACAACCCACTCACCTGTCTCAACCAGATAAATTTCTGTAGGTCGTCGCTTTCGGGAGGAGGCAAAAAGCGGAGGAAGAGGTGGAAGAAAAGGAGGGGGAAAAGGAAGAGGAAGAGGAGGAGGAGGAGGAGGAAAGTAAGAAGTAGAAGCAAGAGAAAGAAAATAAATATAAGAAAGCGGAAAAAAATTAAGTAGGGAGTGAAGAAAATAAAACACTATAGAAAAAAAATAATGTAAAAATAACTAAAGTAAGAACAATATCAACAACTAAATGGTAAAAGTAGTAATAATAATAATAATAATAATAATAATAATAATAATAATAATAATAATAATAATAATAATAATGTGATAAAGAAAAGGCAATTCCAATATAGAACATTATGCCAGAGAATGGACATAGTATATATATAAAAAAAAAAGTGAATAAGTCGTGAGTTATCAGACAAAACGAGGTTATGACGCAAGACTCCCACACTGCGACCCACACAACGGCCTGCCTCTGCCTTCATTCCTTCTCACTTTTCACAGCACGGCCAAGTGGAAATGGATGCATTAACGCCCACATGTGCCACCGAAAACCTCATATTTGGTGATGTCACTATTCTTTTTCGTTTTATTTTTCTACTGCTGCCTTGGCTACTCTTATTGTTACTTGCTAATAAAAAAAAGTGTACTATTAATCCTTCTACTTCTACTACTACTACTGCTACTACCTACTTCTACTACTACTATTACTACTACTACTACTACTGGTGGTTATGATGGTGGTGGTGATGGTGCCGCTGCTTTGACATTATAACCAACATCAACAACAATTACTAATCATACTTTTACTACTACTACTACTACTACTACTACTACTACTACTACTACTGCCAACCACACTATACTACTACTACTACTACCAACCACACTATTACTACTACGACGTCGCCCCAAAGCATATTATATATATATAAAAGAAGAATTTCGTAGCAAAAATACTGGGAAATGAAAAAAATGCATGTACAATAGGTTGTTGGGGATAGAATTTGCATTTTTTTTGTCGTACCTTTACGAGTTGAATAAAATGTGGCTTTGGTGGAGGTCTTTTTTTTCGATACATAGGCATTGTGTTACAGTTTTTTGTGTTGCATGTGTGTGTGTGTGTGTGTGTGTGTGTGTGTGTGTGTGTGTTAAACTCTTTATTCCCATTTTGAATTTTCTTCCTCCTTTTTCGTCTCTTCGTCCATCTCATTCCAGTAATGGTGGTGGGTGTGGTGGTGTTGGTGGTGGTGGTACTGGACGTGGTGGTGGCATTGGTGAAGGTCATCGTTTTCCTTCTCTTCTTTCTTCATATCCTCTTTGTCTTACTTTTGATTCTCCTCTTCATAGTCTTCCACCTCCTCCTCTTTCACTTCCTCCTCCTCCTTCTCCTCCTCCTCCTCCTCCTTCTCGCTCTTGTCCTCCTTCACTTCGTTCTCTCCCTCCTCCTCATCCTTCTCTCTTTTTCATTTGCTTTAAGTTTCCCTCTCTGTCATCCTCCCTCACGTCCTGCCACTCCATCACTTTTCACACTTTCTCTCCTCTCTTTTGCTTTCCTTCATCCCTCTTTCTCCTCCAGCCTGCATGTTTCTTCGCTTCCTTTCCCCCTGGTTCTTGTCCCTCCTCTCGTCTCTCTTAGTCCCTTTCCCTGTCTGAACCTCTCTTCCTCTTCTCTCCCTCTCATTAAGAAGTCGCGATGTGCTCTCTCATTCACTCCTCACTCTCTTGGTTTTCCTTTGAAGGTTCCCGGGACTCTGTGCTTCCTCCTGCTGTTACTTGCTCCTTTTCACACTAGACACCTCGCTGCTCCATCCTGTTCTATGTTTCTTCTCTTTATCCTTCCCTCTTTTGTCCACTTTTCACTTTACATCCGCCCTTTCCCTGTTCATCGATATTTCTTCTCCTCCTCCTTCTCTTCTCTTCGTCAGTGTCTTTCACTTTCAGATACACCTCTGTGTTTCCTTTCTCTTCTCACTCTTTCCTGTCTCCTTTCCTTCGTTTCCTCTTTCCTGAGTTCTTACATCGAGCTTTCCTGCCGATTATTCTTGCTTTCTTCTCTCTTCTCTCTCTCTCTCTCTCTCTCTCTCTCTCTCTCTCTCTCTCTCTCTCTCTCTCTCTCTCTCTCTCTCTCTCTCTGTCTCGTGTTGTGTGTGTGTGTGTGTGTGTGTGTGTGTGTGTGTATTTCATCATTAACCCTTTATTCTACGCCTCCTTGAGTCTAACACACACACACACACACTCACACACACACACACACACACACACACACACACACACACACACACACACACACACACACACACACACACACACACACACACACACACACACACACACACACACACACAGACATACACAGAGAGAAAAGTATACACGGTTACATTCATGCAAATATTATGTACGTCCACGCGCGGGGGCTTTTGTTGCTTTGCCGAGTGTGGAAGTCTATAAATAACCTTCCTTTTCAAGAGCTGCGAGGTGGATGGTTCATATACACGTCTGTTTTTTGTGTATGCATAACACCCCGGAGGTCTATACAGCGAGCCGTAAGAGTCCACCATTCATTATACACGATAAAACAACAACAACAAAAAAAAAAAAAAAGGGAAAAAGAAGAAAGATAAAATAGAAAACGAAACATTATTCCTCGCGTGTCGATTGTTTGCTTTGTTAGCTATTTTTTTCACTTTTTGTTTTTAAGTTTGGTCCTAGGGAAAGAATAAATAATTTAGTATGAAAAAAATAACGATTACAATGTAGCCCCCCCCTCCTCTCTCTCTCTCTCTCTCTCTCTCTCTCTCTCTCTCTCTCTCTCTCTCTCTCTCTCTCTCTCTCTCTCTCTCTCACACACACACACACACACACACACACACACACACACACACACACACACACACACACACACACACACACACACACACACACACACACACACACACACACACACACACACACACACACACACGTAAAAAAAATAAGTGAAAAAATCTACGCACTTCATTTGTATATATTTGCGAGTTCATCTTTTTTTTTATATACAATACTTTTTTTTTTACTATTTATTATTGTTGTTTATCATTCCACTAGAGAAATATTTTAGTAGCGCAATGATTCCTGGAACGTGCAAGTGTCTAGTGTTTTCTCGAACTTTGGTGGAAGGTAAACACAGCAAGAGGCAAAAAGTGGCGCTGCGCTTGCCACCCGCTGCTGAGGAAGTGTGTGTGTGTGTGTGTGTGTGTGTGCGTGGAAAGGGATGGAGGACTCGGGCAGGAAAAAAAGTAACGAAGAGAAAAAGGAAGAGCAGTACTCGGATGAGGAGAAGGAAGCAAATGAAGGAAGAGGAGGAGGAGGAGGAGGAGGAGAGGGAAAAAAACACGAAGAATAGAGAGGGAAAAAGACGGAGAATTGAGAGAGAGAGAGAGAGAGAGAGAGAGAGAGAGAGAGAGAGAGAGAGAGAGAGAGAGAGAGAGAGAGATTCCTGTAATGGGTGTAAATTCATATTATTTGGTAGCAGCTTCAGACTTCACATCATGGGTTGTGAGTCAATTAATGCCGGGACAAATTTCCCCTTTACGAACATGGAACTTTACTTTTTTTCTGCCACGTGTATATCTATCTATCTATCTATCTATCTATCTATCTATCTATCTATCTATCTATCTATCTATCTATCTATCTATCTATCTATCTATCTATATATA
Source organism: Portunus trituberculatus (assembly GCF_017591435.1). Classification (NCBI taxonomy): domain Eukaryota; kingdom Metazoa; phylum Arthropoda; class Malacostraca; order Decapoda; family Portunidae; genus Portunus; species Portunus trituberculatus. The sequence continues at coordinate 9,928,279 of NC_059296.1, forward strand.
TATATATATATATATATATATATATATATATATATATATATATATTTTTTTTTTTTTTTTCCAGCAGCATCCAGCAGTTTGTGGATTCTTATTTCTCTGTATCCACTATGCCTTTCACTTCACTTCTTTCTCTTGTGCACGATGTTTTCAAGCACGTACCTGAAGTATCCGCCTTGCAGGAGACGCAGAGATCAATTTACTAGTAATCCCTTCGTCTTGCCATCGCTGGAGGAGACTCGAGAGCGGAGACAAATAACGCAACATTTCCCTCGCTCTGCCCTTCACTTGTCGACCAAGGGACGAAATAGCGAGGCTGAACCTGACGAGGGAAAATAAATAAATAGCAGCGCTTAAAGGCGACGTTGATGCCCCAGGACGACGCCCACTCATGAAATATCCGCCGTCTCCGTCGTGGTCCGGGCGGGGAGACGCTGAGCTTGTCACGGGAGGAGCCCATGAAAAAAACCGTTCCCGTTTAACATGACGTCAGGCAGACAACCTGCGAGATAAACACGGTCGACGGCACCAGGACGTGAAGGAAACAGTGTATACGTTGCTACAGTGACTGAAAATTATCAATACACTTGGCTTTCTCTCCCTACCGTGTCGTGGGAGTGCCAGCATGTGAGCGTGTGTTGTACCAGGGTCTGAGCGAAACGATGCTACGGTGCAACGAAAATTCACAAATACACTTTCCCTACAGTAGTCCCCTTCGTTGCGGCGTTGTGAGATTGGTGTGGCGTGTGCTGGCGTGTGCTGGTGTGGCTTCGTTAGCAGCGAGAGGTGGAAGTGTTGTGTGGTGTTGTGTAGGTATGCAGGAAGCGACTGGCGGGCTCAGGGTGTGTTTGTGAGGCCGTAGCGTGGCGAGGATGCGACAGTTTTGCGAATATCTCCCAATAAACGTAGAGATTCAGTCGTGTAGCGGAAAATTTGTAGACGCTATGATCAAAGCGGCCGTGTTAATCTCTGTAAACGTCATCGAAAAAATGGATGAAGCCAGTCAAATTAATAAAAAAAAAAAGAAAACTTCACAAGGATTTGCAGAAATAGAGAAGTGGAGGAATGTGAAACAGGACACGTAACGGCCACCTGAAGGGCAGAGAGAGAGAGAGAGAGAGAGAGAGAGAGAGAGAGAGAGAGAGAGAGAGAGAGAGAGAGAGAGAGAGAGAGAGAGAGAGAGAGAGAGAGAGAGAGAGAGAGAGAGAGAGAGAGAGAGAGAGAGAGGGGTGGGAGCCAGAATGGGGGAGACGAGAGAAATAGGAGACAATATACCGCCCGCTTAATGGAGAATCTCTGGGTGACGTAACTCGTCTTAAAGGGGAGAGACGATGATGACTAGGAGCTGGGAGAGGGGAAAGGGGAAGGGGAACAGGAAGGGTTAAGACATGGAAAAGAGAAAGGAAGAAAGGAAAAGAAGCTAAAGAAGAAATGTGTAGAAAACAAGGATAAGGGAAAGGAAAAAGGTGTTCCATGGGGAAAAAGAGGGAAAAATAGAAGAGAAAAGAGAGTTAATAAGCTAAGAGATGAATTGAAATAAGTAAAAAAAAGAAGAATATAGGAAAAGAAACTAAGATAGATAGCTCAAGGACAAAATAGGGAAGAGAAGAGAATAACTGACAATAGGAATGAAGGTCGTAAGAAATATAACCTTGAGTATCGTGTAAGCGTCCAGAAAGCAGGCAAGCATAATATTAGTCATTATACACTCGCCTGACGAAAAATAATGTGAAAATACAAAAAAAAAAAAAGAAAAGATCAGATGGAGAGACGAGGAAAACAAGACTATGAGGAAAGACAGCACCTGTGTAACGAGGGAAGAAATGAATGACAGTGATGTAAGAGCGAGACAAATAATTCACTTAAACCCACCGCGCTGGAGAAGAAAGAAAAGTGGCATGTAGTTCTTATTGGTGTACCTTACGTAAAGGAACATCTAGAAGCACTAGGTTTTAATGAGGAGGAAGAGGAGGAGGGGAAGGATAAAAAGAAAGGTAAGGAAAAAGAATTATACTAAAATCAGCAGAAGAGGGAGATGAGACGTAGATATATATATATATATATATATATATATATATATATATATATATATATATATATATATATATATATATATATATATATATATATATATATATATATATATATATATATATATATATATATATATATATATATATATATATATATATATATATATATATATATATATACAGAGAGAGAGAGAGAGAGAGAGAGAGAGAGAGAGAGAGAGAGAGAGAGAGAGAGAGAACGAGAGAACTAGTGTGAAGTCCAGCTGCGTTTGGTTTTCTCTTCATCCCCGCCTGCCTGCCTCCTTCAGTAGTTTTACCTGGCAGAGTATCGAGTCACTCAGGTGTCGTGCCGGCGTGCCATCCGTTGCGTGATGCACCTGAGGCCTGAGTGCAATCCTTCGTGGAAAAACGGAGCTTCGTGTTTGTAAAAGCAGAGGAACGGCTGTTTATCGGAACGGACACACGGTTGACATAACACATTGATCGTGGTCGCACACACACACACACACACACACACACCCACACCCACACACACACACACACACACACACACACACACACACACACACACACACCCACACACACACACACACACACACACACACACACACACACACACACACATACACACACACGTACGTTCCAGTCACGCCAGGAGGAGGAAGGTTAAGCAGCATGCCAAAGTTATGCATGTTTTGATCCCTTATTCAAATGTGAAATAATGTGGTAAGCGTTTACATTTTGCACGTAATAAGAGGCGTGCTTACTTGAATTGTATGTTATTTAACCGCGGGAGCACATTAGCCATAAGAGCACATTTATCATGCATGTTACGTAAGGTGTAATATAGAAGCAGTTAAGCGAGTGCAGGAATCCACCGCCACTTAAACGTAGCGTAGAAATATTACCGTAATATGATAGAGGCGAGAAAAGAAATATGAGGAAAATGTGCAGATACTTTTACGAGAATGTAGTTAAGTAACCCAGAGAAGAAGAAGAAGAAGTAGAAGAAGAAAAGAAGAAGAAGAAGAAGAAGAAGAAGAAGGAGAAGAAGAAGAAGAAGAAGAGGAGGAGGAGGAGGAGGAGGAGGAGGAGGAGGAGGAGGAGGAGGAGGAGGAGGAAACCAGTAAATAAAAGAAAGAAAACCAGTGAGTCTTACGTAAGATGGTCCAGGTTACGTCAGAGTGTGTGTGTGTGTGTGTGTGAGAGAGAGAGAGAGAGAGAGAGAGAGAGAGAGAGAGAGAGAGAGAGAGAGCGGGGGGAAAGCTCTGTAGGGAAGACAGGTGTGATGTAGAGAGGCCCAGGCAATTTCGGGGGGACAAGGTAATTTAAGGGATAGGGATGACACAGAGAAGACACGAATGATGTACGCAGAGTGGAGGACGAGGGGAGTACAGAAAGGAACCCACGAGGAGACGAGAAGACTAAAGACATGGAAATAGAGTGGGAAGGAGGACTAAGAAATGGAGTAGGACATTAACTAAAAGTAATACCAGGAAAGGCATTGGCTACATTAGAGAGATCATAAAAAGAAAAGAAAATGAGATAAAAAAAAGGTGAAAATTATGTTAAGTTGGAAAGGAAATTACATATCCAGGGATTCTTTACTGTTAAAACTGAAATTATTGTGAGAAAGTGAATATATACTAGAAAATAGAAAGAAAAATGCAGTGTAGTATCTAAATAAACATACGGAGATACATATATAGAAACGCAGTAAATCCAGGTGGAAATTATTTGTGGGAATGTTTATTGTATTGCAGGAAACACGAGTTTAGCTTTGAAAATGAACATGCAAGGAAAATGAAGCGGAATGAGAAGTAGTGGTAAAAAACACACACGCAGAGGAAAAGTTTTGAAGTTAGTGAAGCTGACAGAAGAAAGTAGCAGAAGTAAGTCAAGGAAGAAAAGCAATCAGCTAACGAATGGAGAGGTTGAGGAAGAGGAAGAAGAGGAAGAGGAGGAGAAGAAGGAGGAAGAGGAAGAGGAAGAAGACGGAAAAAGAATGAACTAAAAATGCCAAGGAAGATACTTAAGTCTGGCTAGGAGGAATTTACTTCACTTTTCGTTTGTTTCCTCACCTCCCCCCAAACTCTCTTTACCCTTTCTCTTTCTGTCTCCTCTTTCCCTTCCCTCCCTCCCGTCCTCTCCTCGCAAGGCAAGTTGTTAAGAGCCACAAGATTTCTCGGAGAAGAGGTTACGAGGAGCTGTTTATGAGGAGTCCAAACGGGGACGTCCTGGCGGCTTGCTGGCTTGCAGTGCGCCTGTCTGAAGCACGAGCCTCCCTTCAGAGTCGTGAGGGGCGTTTTTACCGTCTCATTCGCTTAGCCCCTTCATTACTGGGACACATTTTTACCTTGAGATTTGTGTACGATTAGACCATTTTATTGACATTAGGAAGGGTCTATGGAGATCAAAAGATTAATAGCCCCAGTCTTCAGTTTTTTTAATCACCCACATGAGTTTCCGAAGCTTTATAAAACCAACAAATGGTAATCGCAGTGGATATGGAAACGCATCCTGATACTAAAGGGGTTAAGGAAATGATAAAATATGAAAAGGAATTACTGACTGAATAGCTGACTGTGTGAGTGACTGGCTCGCTGAGGTGACTGAATAATTGGATGAGTGTATGGATGGTTGGTTAAATCGTTGTATGCATGGCTGAATACGTTAGTGAATGAACTGTAAGCTGGTTGATTGGTTTTGACTGATGAATGAATGGTTGCATGGGTGAGTGTTTGGATGTCTCACGGGATACAGTCTGGACCATAAAGATATTATTTTTATTTATCTACTTTTTAGCAGATTTTTTTTTCAGCCTTATTTGTATTATTTGTATACGTAATATGCATGTATAAAATTCAGTGAAACAATAATACTTCAGATTAGGTTTATACCGTGTCTGAAGTGAATATGTATAAAGTAACTGTTTGAGGTTGCGTTCTTTGTTCCATGGTCATTGAATGTTCCTTGGCTGACTAACCACGTCAGCTAAACTTATGAGGCAGTTTATTCGAGAATGAAGGTCAACAGTTCTCCCTTAAGAAGTTATATAAGTTGTATAATCAGATCAAGATATTATATATATTTGCTGGGCATTTGCATATCATAATTTATGAGTATAAAAATCACTTAAAAGTTGTGTTCAGGATATTTTAATCGATACATAAAAGGGTCGTTTTTCACTGACAAAGACAGGATTCCAGAAAGCCTGTTATCAAGTGTTTAGTATTATTTTCTCCTTGAGTCTATAGATTATTAGTATGAAAACTAGAGATCTTCCTTCGAAAACATCAGTCTTCAATTATTTTCCCTCCACAAATGGTGGTTATAATTCACTGAGTAAAGTTTCTATTTCGTTATCACAAAAATCATAATTGCTGATATTTTTTTTAATTGTTGATAAAATGTCTGAATTTCCTAACTACAAATGATGATTTATACCTCGTATGAAAATCCAAAGCTGAGGGATTAGCAATATTTTGTATAGATAGGACTTCGGTATTGCGGTTTCAGAGCTCTGTTGTTCATTTCTCGTGTTGTTAATATCAAATAAAATAAAATAATTATTTACACAACAATAATTTTCTCAGTTTCATAGTTTTCTTCTTTCTGTTGGCACATTCATGATGTTGATGGAACAGTGGGGAAAGTAAGCCTTGCATCTTCGTTTCTTATGCTGAAGTGTGAAGGGGTGGTGGGGGACGGCTCTCAGACACAACGGCAGGAATAAACCATGACCTCTATTCTGTTCGGGATGTCTTTGCCCCTTCAATATTGGATTCTGTTGAAACGTTTCACTAAACGAAGTGTGGGGGAGACTTGCTTACTTGAACAACTTGTGGTGGATGCTGCTTTCTATGGATGTGTTATCTGTGAGGCGGGTGTGGATACCTGGAACAGAGAGAGAGAGAGAGAGAGAGAGAGAGAGAGAGAGAGAGAGAGAGAGAGAGAGAGAGAGAGAGAGAGAGAGAGAGAGAGAGAGAGAGAGAGAGAAGAGAGAGAGAGAGAGAGAGAGAGAGAGAGAGAGAGAGAGAGAGAGAGAGAGAGAGAGAGAGAGAGAGAGAGAGAGAGAGAGAGAGAGAGAGAGAGAGAGAGAGAGAGAGAGAGAGAGAGAAAGGAAAATTATAGCTTACGAACATTTACATATACCTGATATCCAATTGACTTGAAAAATAAAGATATCAGAAAATAAAGAGGCCACAAAATCATTTAACTTACACAACGTGTCTTTAGTTGAAAAAATGAGGTTCCGGCTGGAGGTGGTAAAAAGATTCATGAGTCTTAATACTCGATTAGCTTTTATGTATGGCTTTTATGCAATGTTTATGTTGGCGTGAGAGAGAGAGAGAGAGAGAGAGAGAGAGAGAGAGAGAGAGAGAGAGAGAGAGAGATAAAGGAAGAAGGAACAATGGCAAGAGTGGCAATATTACATCACTATCACACACTTTAACTTCTGGAGACAAGAGAAACACAATGCACGACCTCCTGAGACGTGCCGTAGACGTGCCAGAAGACGCCCTCAACCTATGCCACCTCCTTCACTCTCCCTCTTCACCACCTTATTCTTCCTTCCATACAAAAGTCCTCCACTCTAACCTTTTCTTCTACCTCCTATAAACTCCTCCTTCTTTTCCTCCTATATATTCTCAGCCTCCTACTTCTGTTGCCCCTACACAGTCCACTCTAAGAAAGCACTTTTGTCATAAAAAAAAACTAGACTTTATAGTTTTGCCGCGTTGCTGAGTGTGGCCTGTATTGCATTGAAGGGTAGAGGATACAAAGGTGCTGCAGGGAATGAAATGGTGAGGTGAGGGGGAGAGGTGGAGGAAGAAGGGGCGGCATGAGGGGCGTACACGAGCAGCGGTGACTGGTGGATAGATGGCATGGGAATCTAATGCAAATGAAAGCGAGGGAGAGTTTCCCATTAAGTATAAGCGAACGGCCCTTTGGGGGAGATGATGTGGTCAGCCGCTACTGCTACTGCTACCCTTCGTTCCCGCCTCTCCCCTAGCGGTGGTGGTGGTGGTAGTGGTGGTGGTGGTAGTGGTGTTGGTGCTCTCTAGTCTGTCTTGTTCTCTCTCCCAAAATTCTCCTCCTTCCGCTGTGTCCCTGTGTTGTATCCTTCATTAATATTATTGCGTGGCGTTGTATCGTTTCCTTGTTTGATTTCTCGTCTTAGTCATTTTGGGGTAGTTTCCGTTTTCTTTTGTATTGTTTTTTGTAATTTTGCTATACTACTTTCACTATTTCAAGGCTTGTGTTTTTTACTACTACTATTACTATTACTACTGCTACTATTGGTAATACTATTACTACTACTACTACTACTACTACTACTACTACTACTACTACTACTACTACTACTACTTCTTTTCACCAATCAACCAATGTATTACCCCTACTACTATTACTTTCACTACTATTTATCAAACCATCACCAAACTCACTGCTGCTGATATTACCAACAACAACAAAACCTCCATGAACATAAACAAAAAATAACCATATGGAAATAAAATAAGAAAAAAAAATGAATAAAAGAAAAAGGCAGATAATCTCATGGGAGCTTCAACAATTTACAAGACGCGACACTGTTTGTCCCGAAGAGTCGTGGTCATCTTGAATATCGATCACAGGAACTTCATTTTCGTGGGTTTTCGGGAAGACGAGCAAAGACGACCGAGCGGTATTAAGCGACGAGGTTCCGAAAGTCGTCTGCCCCACCTCTGGTCGTTGTGGTCGTTGAAGTGGTTTTGTCGTCTCATAACAGTTATTTTCTCGAATCGTTGTCGTGGTCGTCGCCTAGTGATGGTATTGGTGGTCGTTGTTGAGGATGCGGTCGACGCCGAGGTTTTATGCAAATATCAGAACGGAGACTTAGCATTAAATTTATGGCCTTTGAATGTATATACTAGAGGAGAGAGAGAGAGAGAGAGAGAGAGAGAGAGAGAGAGAGAGAGAGAGAGAGAGAGATATACTCACGATCGTATAGTATACCCACAATACTAAAATCCAGTGCAAAAAAGAAAAAAAATTGATACAAAACACCACCAATATTTGTGGGAAAGGACTGCTCTGTATATAGTAGCAGTAGTAGCAATAGTAATAGTAGAAGTAGTGGTAGAAGCAATAGTAGTAGGAGGCACTCGCAGTAAGAAGCCATAAACAGTATCGAAAGCCAGAGCTACTAATATTGCTCGCCTTGGTTAAAGTGCAGGGAGTGGGTCGAGAGGAATATTTCTCCGTTAAGTAGATACTCAACATGCCTGCGAACGGGCACACATTTTTACTCCCACAATCCAATTTCTTCCTTCCGTGATCTTGTTTGCGAGGGGACAAATCGAATCTTCATCATCCCAGGGTAATAACCATAAAGAGAAGGATTGTTAGTATGAATGTCGTGTGAAATTCGTTTTCCAATGGCATGACTCCAGGATCTCTCGCTCACAATATTGGGTCGGCGGCCTTGGTACACATCCATCGATTTTTATACCACATTGGAGATCGGCTGACGGGGCAGGATCAGGCTTTCTATACAGCCCAGCGACCCGGGAGCCTCCGACTAGTAATGAAAAAAGAGGCTTGAGTTACTTCTGTCTTCCATACTCCTCTTCTTCCTCCTCCCACGAGAACTGCTGTTACTTCTTCCCACCCTCCTCCTCCTCCTCCTCCTCCTCCTCCTCCTCCTCCTCCTCCTCCTCCTCCTCGTCTTTGTGTCTTTTCTCTATCTTTTTTTTTGTTATGTGTTTGATTTTTATCGTCTTTTGTTATTCATTTTTATCGTTTTTTTGCTTTAAGTTTCTTTTGCAATCGATCATCTCATGTTTCTCTTGATTATGCTGTTGCTGTTGTTCTTTCTCCTCCTCCTCCTCCTCCTACTCATTATTATCCTCTTCATCGGCATCTTTTTTTCTTAATGATAATTATGATAACAAAAATAATAATAATAACAACAACAACAACAAAAACTAAAGCAACAACAACAACAACAACAACAACAACAACAACAACAACAACAACAATAATAACAATAATGGTGGGATATAATAATAATAATAATAATAATAATAATAATAATAATAATAATAATAATAATAATAATAATAATAATAATAATAATAATAATAATAATAATAATAATAATAATAATAATAATAATAATAATAATGATAATAATAATGATAATGGTATGAGAGAGAGAGAGAGAGAGAGAGAGAGAGAGAGAGAGAGAGAGAGAGAGAGAGAGAGAGAGAGAGAGAGAGAGAGAGAGAGAGAGACGAAAGGAATATCAAAATGAAGACAAAGCAAGAAAAAAAAAAAAAAGAGAATCCCGCGAGAAAATATCCTGTGTACTGGCTTCGCTACATAACATCTTGAGTACCTACCTACCTTGCAATCACACACACACACACACACACACACACACACACACACACACACACACACACACACACACACACACACACACACACACACACATAGTCCAATAAAGAGGATTTCAGTGGTCGTAAGGAACAGCGGGGGAGGAAGAATCATGATGGAATGGCGGTGTTGTGTCCAGGCAGCGGTGGTGATAAATACATGATGGTTGCCTTGAGTCTGGCCGCTGTGTCTTGGCTTCTAATGGATGGGGTTAGTTAACTTCGGAGCAGGACGAGGAGGAGGAGGAGGAGGAGATGGAGATGATGGAGGAGGGCAGGATGTAGGAGGGGGTATAGGTACAGAGAGGAAATACGAAAGATATTCACTCAGACAGATGCTTCGTTCAAGTTTCGTTGTTTAAAAGAAGTTCGAAAAACCAGACAGTTGCTGCTTTAAAGCGAGAACACGATACTGAATTGAACTTTACCGTGTACTTTGTGATATTTAAGTTTTTGTGCTTGATTAGATTGTGTTGATGAAATTGCGTTGCTTTGTGTCGAAGTTTATCATTTCGTCGGCAATTAATGTTAAGTATAGTTGTAATGTGTATCAGTGTCAGTGCGTTTGTTTGTAAGTTAATTGCACTGAAAGTGTTTCCTTTGTTGTAAAAAAAAAGTTTATTCATACATACTTGTTCAAATGATTGTGTATCGTTCCTGTTTTGAATTGAAGCACAGTTTATCACGTCGTAAACTGAATAATGTACGTAGTAATGACAAACGATAATTCTGTATCATTTCGTGCATGAAAGAACTTGTTTATCTCGACATGGAATAAACTGCAGGACAAAACGTGATGATAGTGCGTCGCTTCGTACCCAAGTAGCAAATGTTAGTTTACCTTCAACACAAAATTAAGGAGGGAAAATTCAAATTGTTGAAGGCCCAGCAATTCTAATTACTCGTTTGCATTCATTACAACTAATAGACTAATTCTGCACTTCAAAGGACACCAGCTTACACACGTGGTTGCTATCGGTGTGTATACTCTGTCGGGAATGTAGCTCTGTGTGTGTGTGTGTGTGTGTGTGTGTGTGTGTGTGTGTGTGTTTCTTTTCAGTCATTGTTTGGGTACGCGAAAAAAAAAATACTCTTTGCCTTCAAAGAAATGCCTGAGGAGGAGGACAGGTGAGCAGGAAGGCACGGCGACAGGCTGACAGGGAGACAAACAGGAGACAGAGGGCCGGGCGGAGGCTTGGTCAGGCGGACGGGCAGACTGACTGACAGGCGGCTGGGACTACTACTAAAGGAGGAGGTGGAAGAGGAAGAAGAAGAAGAAGAAGAAGAAGAAGAAGAAGAAGAAGAAAAAGAAGAAGAGAGAGAGATAGAGGAGTAAAATCAGGCCGAGGAATTACATAGATGAGATGACAATGGTATTTTTTTCCCCTTTTGCCATTGTAAAGATCAGCCGTGAGAGATGAAAAAAAAAAAAAATGTATGGGGGGGCGGATGAAGTGAAAGGAAGAAGGGAATAGATGGAAGTGAAAGAAAGAGAGAGGGGGAAGGAGGGCGTGTGAGAAGTACGTGAGAGTTTGAATAAGGGCGTGTCTGGGAGAGACTTTAAAGGGAGGGGAAACTTTAGAGGGAGAGTTTGAGCAATGAAGAGAATTTGAAGGAAGGAAAGAAAATGTGAGAGGAATGTTTGAAAGAGGGAGAGTGATTGACAGGGAGAGTGTAAAGGAAAATGTGTGTGTGTGGGTGGGGAGGGGCGTGGAGAGAGAGAGAGAGAGAGAGAGAGAGAGAGAGAGAGAGAGAGAGAGAGAGAGAGAGAGGGAGAAAGGTATGTCGTGCAATTTTTTACTAGGTGCGTAAAACTTTATAGTGAAGTAACACCAAGCAAATCAGCGACTTTTTCCTTCTTTTTTTTCTCTCTCAAAGTTTCAATATGTAATCTTTCCCTCAATATTTTATTCCTCTCTACTTTTATCATGTATCTGTCTGCTCTCTCTCTCTCTCTCTCTCTCTCTCTCTCTCTCTCTCTCTCTCTCTCTGGATTTGATAATAAGGTTTCCCTCCATAAAAAAGAATAGCCTTCCCTCGGCTCCCACAAGATCATCATTCATATAAAATATTGTGCGCCTGAAAAGACTTTACAATCCCTGGCCTCTGATGACCCTCGCAGTGCCCTCTTGATGTATGGCGCGGCCCCTCCCTAATGCCCCCTTCTCCTTAGGCCTATTTCCGCCACACTTACGTCTTGCCCGGTATCAGTAGCCTATTTTACGGGTACTTAGCTTGTGCCACGTCGCCGGGAAACACATGCGGAGCTTCACTCTCTTGGTCGTTAATGTCACATATCCCGTCCCTTTTGTTACCTACTATAGCTTATCCTAATTTTATAAGGTTGGTTGACGGAGAGGGAATATACCAGGAATGTTAGAGGTGTCTGAACTCTCTCTATCTCTGTTTCTCTCTGTCTCTCTGTGTCTCTTTCTGGCTCTGTGTCTCTCTGTCTCTGTGTCTCTGTGTCCGTCTGTCTCTGTTTCTCTGTCTCTCCGTCTCCCTCTCTGTCTGTCTGTCTGTCTGTCTGTCTGTCTGTCTGTCTGTCTGTCTGTCTGTCTGTCTGTCTGTCTGTCTGTCTGTCTGTCTGTCTGTCTGTCTGTCTGTCTGTCTCTCTCTCTCTCTCTCTCTCTCTCTCTCTCTCTCTCTCTCTCTCTCTCTCTCTCTCTCTCTCTCTCTCTCTCTCTCTCTCTCTCTCTCTCTCTCTCTCTCTCTCTCTCTCTCTCTCTCTCTCTCTCTCTCTCTCAGGGCCTACTAAAAGAGGCTGAAGGGACCAAGTGAACGCGGACGGAAAACGGTGTAGAATTTTTTTTTCCCTCGGCGACTCCCTCCTGCCACACATTAATTAGGTTTCCAGTCTGCGGGAAGGAACCATTAATGAGGGTCGGGCAGCTCCGCCAAGTCCTTTTAATATTGCAGTTTCGAGAATGAGGCTCCTGTCGCGGGTGGTATGGCTGGAAGTCCCCGGGAGCGACTTTGTCTCTCTCTCTCTCTCTCTCTCTCTCTCTCTCTCTCTCTCTCTCTCTGTTATGGGTATTTTAAAGGATTCTAATGTTTTTTTTTGTGGAATCATGTTATTCTTAGCGATTTTGTATTATTTTTTTTTTCTTGTGTGATTTTATCTATTTTTAAGGGGAATCTCTCTCTCTCTCTCTCTCTCTCTCTCTCTCTCTCTCTCTCTCTTCCTGTTGTAGCTATTTTTAAGGGATTCTGATTATTTTTTTTGTGGGATCATGTTTTTCTTAGTAATTGTTTTATTATTTATTTTCTTTTTTGTTTGATTTTTCTTGTATTTTTTTTTCTCAGAGAAATTATGATTTAAAAAAGAAAACATTTTTTGAAAGGGTCGATTTTAATTGTTTTCACCCTCTTTTTCCAGTTGTAAATTGCAGGTTTGGTGGCACCTGTCGTGTATTATTTTAGCCACCTGGGTACATTTATTTAATTTATGTTTTTTTTTTTTTTTTTTAATTAAGTGATGGCACGCGTGTATTTATGCAGCATGTCAGGCGGCGGGCTGATGTGTTCATCCCGCTGTTTGTACAAAGATCGTGATAAACGCGTGTGTTCATTATGATTTATCTCTTCATTTATATCTGCATTTCGTTATTCATTCATGCATGGGCAGCTCGTTGACTTTTTACCCCACAATAGTCCATCATATTCAGCCCTTGCTTTTTATTTGTCGTGCTTCACAATTCTATCCTTTAATTGTTAAAGATACGCGGCAATTCACTTCCGTACTCAAATAGTCACAAATTCACTAATTATCCGAACTTTTATTTAGAATCCCATTTAAGTGGTAATGAAATGCTTGCTTGTTTACTGTGTGTATGTATGTATGTGTGTGTGTGTGTGTGTGTGTGTGTGTGTGTGTGTGTGTGTGTGTGTGTGTGTGTGTGTATGTCCAGGCCTCTGCCTCTGCGTGTGCGTAGGTGCGTGTTCGGCTGCTTTACTCTTATCATATATTCCTCGCCACGTTTCATTTCAGCAGGTGGTCGCGTTTGTGCACAAGAATTACGCTTTATATGTACGTGCCCCTCATTTCCTCTAACTCCTTTTTTATTCCTGTGGTGGGTTGATGGTAGGGGTGTCCGTGGGGGTGGTGTGTTGGGTAGAAGGGGGCGATAGAGGTCGGGTGAACAGGCAAGCGGAGGGCGGGGGGCGATTTGGTGGGTGGGCGGGCGAGGAGTGACCGCGGA
>NC_059296.1:9946937-9951937 GCF_017591435.1 Portunus trituberculatus
GTCTCTCCCCTCAGTGTCTCTCTTTCTTTTTCACTGTCCTCCGCCAATCAGTGGTCTTCATTTCTTCCCCTCTCGAGGCCCCTCTCGAGGCTCTCTCTCTTCTCTCTCTCTCTCTCTCTCTCTCTCTCTCTCTCTCTGATCTGTATCCATCTGGCAGCCTCAGTTCTGTTCCTCTTCCTCCCCTCCCCCTCCCCTCCTCCTCCTCTTCCACAAGGCCTCGTGAGCTACTTCCCAAGGCTCCATTGACGCTTCCATGACAACTAAAAGGGTTGTTTGTGCTTCAACTCATCCTGACCCGAGCCTCCTGAGAGAGAGAGAGAGAGAGAGAGAGAGAGAGAGAGAGAGAGAGAGAGAGAGAGAGGGGGGGAAGAGAGAGAGGGCGAGGGAGTGGGAGAGGGAGTGTGCTCTGTCCCTTCTTTGGCTTAACAATAGCACATACGTAACCTTCTCTGTATTACTTAACCTTTGCAGTGTTTTCAGATATGTATGGCTTGTGTTAATTACTGGTGATGTGGAATTGTGTTGATAGTTGTGTTTTTTTTTTCTTTTCTTGAAGTTGATTAATGATAATTCATGTCTATTTCCTCCTTGTAATGTAGGGAATTCTCTTTATGTAGTTTTTATATAACTTTATGTGTGTGTGTGTGTGTGTGTGTGTGTGTGTGTGTGTGTGTGTGTGAGTGTGTGAGTGAGAGTGAGAGTGGGTGGAGTGTCGAGTGTTTGCGTGTGTTTGCGTGTGTTTGCGCGGAGGTTTGAGGGAATTATCTTGCCGCCATGTTTGTGTCTCACGCCAGACGGACACCGGGATAATCTAATGAATGGCCCTGGAGGCATTAATCTTGTCATTCCTCTCCCTCTCCCCTCTCCCCTTTCCATCTCCCCTTTCCCTTTACTTCTCCTTCCTTCACTTCCCTTTCCCTTTCCTTCCCTCTTGTTTCTCCTCCTACTCGTCCTCATCTTCCTCTGGTTTACGGATAACTGGTAAATTGACTCGTATTTTAAACTTGAAAATGAGTGATGTGCCCTTAACACAAATTTCCAGGTAGATATACTGTTTATTATTATTTTTTTTATCATTATCATCATATTTCTTATTATTATTGCTAAAAAATACTATGAATAGAGTTGCCTGCGCCACTAATGGGCGGAAGCTGAACAGCACTTCCTACATATACAGGGGCTATAGGTCAAAACATAAAACATAAATTAGTGAACCATTTAACCTATTTTCCTTTAAATCTCTTCCTTATCCCTTTCCTTCTCCTCTTCCTTCTGTTCCTCCTTCAGTTTCTCCACTTTGTCTTTCTCCTCTTCCTCCTCGTCTTCCTCCTCCTCTTCTTTCTCCTCTTCCTCTTCCTGCTCATCTTCCTCAGGCTTCTAGATAACCACTCAATGACGTAAGGTTGGTATAATTGGTTATTTGATCCCTCATGACACCGCCGCTGCAAGACGCTCGGTGGCCGCCCTCCCGATGCTCACGGTTCCTCTTTCCCCGAGTCTCGCTTTCCTGGCACTCACATTAATGTTCTTCACTAGTTTCGAGGGTAAATGTCAGCCGATGTAGTGGTGGGGGTGGTGGTGGTTGTGGTGGTAGTGGTCTTTCGTGTGTAATGAATGAAGGTCATGTTCGTTAGTCAGTCTCTCTCTCTCTCTCTCTCTCTCTCTCTCTCTCTCTCTTGGTAGGTTAGAAAAAATCGATGTTACAATGTCACCTAGCATCAGTTTTCAGATAATCTTCCTACATTCTCTCTCTCTCTCTCTCTCTCTCTCTCTCTCTCTCTCTCTCTCTCTCTCTCTCTCTCTCTCTCTCTCTCTCTCTCTCTCTCTCTCTCTCTCTCTCTCTCTCTCTCTCTCTCTCTCTCTCTCTCTCTTCCTTCCTCACAGCTGGGGTCGTCGACACTAAACACCACCACCCAAGACTGATCATTTATTCGCAATCCTATTCATTCCACCCTCAGTCATCCATCAACTTTGCATCCTCGCACACTTAAGTCCTCTTACTTCTCTTTCCTCTTCCACTTAACCGTCTACCCTTCCCTCCTTTGCTCCTCCTATTCGTCCTCATTCCTCCTCCTCGTTCTCCTCCTCCTCCTGGTCTCCTTCCCCCCTCCAAATGGCTACAACTCCCCAGCCATCCTCAGGCAATAACACGTCGGGATATTTATCAAACAATTTATCTCGATAATGAAACCCTTGGCGTGTTTGAGAGGCGACGCGGCCCGGTGATGTATGGGCGAGTCCCTAAGTTAACCTCTACATCCCTTGCCGTCACCCTTCCGCCCCTGCCACGCTGACTCCGCTCATTATAAACATATATAAAAAAGTAACTCAAAGGTGTCAATGAAAAATGGTCGTGATCCCGCCAGCTTCCACACTACATAACTCATCTGTGGAACCTTTCTTGACGTGCATTTATCAGAGATCCCGACACGCAGGGGGCCTCTGGGTACCCACGCCCCGAGAGGAAGGCGAACACCGGCTCCTTTCCTTTCCTTCTTCCCTCCCTCTCTTCCTCCATTCCTACTTACTTCTAACTACTCCCTAGCTTTCTCGTTTGCTCTTCGTTATGGTGTACCGTTTCTTTTTTTTCTTTTTCTTCTTTTCGCCTCTCTTTCTTGTCTACTTGTCTATTTTCTCTTTTTTTATTTTCTCTTCTTTTCTCTGTCTTCGTCCTATCCGACCATCTCTTTTTCTTTTCTTCTTCTTTCCATTTTGTCTTCCTTTCTTTCTTACCATAACCCATCTTTCCACATTCTTTGTCTCCTTTTCTTCTTCCCTTCTGAGAACACCGTCTTCTCTTCCTTCTTCCCTCCCTTCTTCCTTCATCCTTTCTTCCTTTTCGGTGTTTTTCTCTTTTTATAATTTCCTTTTTTTACTTTTTAGTGATTGTTTCGTCTCTCCTTTTCCTCCTTATAAGCATTCCTCTCTCTCCTTCTCTCTTCTTCTTTCACTTTCTCTTATTTTGTTCACGTAATTTATTCATGTTCTGGTTTCTTATGTCCCTCTGTTATCTCATCTTTTACTAGTGTTTATCTCTCTCTCTCTCTCTCTCTCTCTCTCTCTCTCTCTCTCTCTCTCTCTCTCTCTCTCTCTCTCTCTCTCTCTCTCTCTCTCTCTCTCTCTCTCTCTCTCTCTCTCTCTCTCTCTCTCTCAGGCATTCTTCCTTTCCCTCTCCCCTCGTTCTTACAAGCGATATGCTCCCCTTTTTCCTTTTCTTCAAATCCCTCTCTGTTTTTCTCGCTTTTTTTCCTTCTTTTAAGCACTCTTCTTCCCTCGTCTTCCTTTATTCGTTCCTTGGCTCTTTCCTTCCTCCCTCTCCCCTTCATTCCTTCCTTCCTTCCTTCCTTCCTTCTTTGCCTTTCTCTTTCTTTCTCTCCCCCTCCTGTTTTTATGGCACCTCGTCGTTCCTTCAATCTGTCCCTCGATTTCTTCTCGCATCCGTCTCTTCTTCCCTTCATAAGGATACCTCTCTCTCTCTCTCTCTCTCTCTCTCTCTCTCTCTCTCTCTGGTATCGTCTCCTCTCCCCTCTTTCCTAACTTCCCTCAATCCCTCTCACCCTCCGTTCAATTCGTCCTTTCCCTCAGTTTCTACCGGCGCCCTTTCCTCAATCTCTCTCCCTCCCTCCCTCCCTCTGACGCCCCTCTGCCTCCCTGTACCTCTCTGTGCCTCTCCCGTCCTGTACACCTACGGATCAAGCTCAGAGTTGGGGGTGGGGTGAATGTAATAATGGCAAGGGTGGCTCAAGAGGGATCGGAGCCATTATTCCTTTGAGACCTTATGATGGGTTGAATTGTTGTTGTTGGAAACTCATCTAACTTTTGCAGTACGGATGGATGCGATAACAACATTGATAAGGTATCTATAACAAGAGGAGTAATAATATAAATGCTAGTAAGGAGGTGGAGGAGGACGAACAGGACGATTGGAGGGCTGTGGAGAGGGAGTATAGTAATAACAGTTGTTGTTATAGTAGTTGTAATAGCATCTGCAGCTCCTCTTCTATGGACTGGAGGTATAAAGAAGAGGCAAGCGACAGAAGCAGTGCCCTAAACTCGTAGACAAAAGAGGTAATGATGTGAACCTTCCATCGTCCTTTCCGTTTCCCTCACAATGGACGAGAAACACAATCATTACGAGCAGCCTACACGTACTATCGCTCTTTGCCATTTTTCTCTCGCTTAACGTAAATCACAGAGCAAATATAAGATGGTCGGCGGTGCAGTGCTCAATATTATAGCATTATTTCATCCCAAAGCCTCCTCGGCGAGTGATGGAGAGCGTCCCCAAGGGCAGGCCAGGCATGAAAATGAGTCTTGGGTATGAAGGACTAAAGCTGGTTTTCCCTCACCATGAATTCAGTGATTTTCCAAAGGCTGTAGAGAGTGCGTTTAATGGGTATTCACAGCTGGACTTGGCGTATTGAGAGAGAGAAAGAGAGAGAGAGAGAGAGAGAGAGAGAGAGAGAGAGAGAGAGAGAGAGAGAGAGAGAGAGAGAGAGAGATTTAATCCATGTAGAATTTCGCAATGTGTGTGTCTATATCATCTCCATGGAATGTGGTTCTTGCTTTCTCTAAAATTTGCACTTTGGTAAGAATAATTTGTGATTATTCGTCTGCTGAAGGTTGAAAACAATTTTTTTATGAAGGGAAATATTTGTACATATGTTATGATAAAACACACACACACACACGCCGCGTAGTGTAGTGGTTAGCACGCTGGATTCACAATCGAGAGGGGCGGGTTCGAGTCCCGGAGCGGCGAGGCAAATGGGCAAGCCTCTTAATGTGTGGTCCCTGTTCACTTAGCAGTAAATAGGTACGGGATGTAACTCGAGGGGTTGTGGCCTCGCTTTCCCTGTGTATGGAGTGTGTTGTGGTCTCAGTCATACCCGAAGATCGGTCTATGAGCTCTGAGCTCGCTCCGTAATGGGGAAGACATGCTGGGTGACCAGCAGACGACCGAGGTGAATTACACACACACACACACACACACACACACA
>NC_059296.1:9954437-9956937 GCF_017591435.1 Portunus trituberculatus
GGCGACTGTACATGGAGTGTTACGTGTGGTTGAAGGGTGAGTGGTGGGAGTGGAGGAGGAGAGACTGCGTGAATGGAGAGTGTGGCGGAGTGTGGCTGGAAGAGAAGGCCGTGCAAGTGGAGTGGAGTGGAATGGATGTGGATGGAAAGGAGGGTGTGCAATGTGGCAAGGAGGATGTGGAAATATCGGTGAGATGAGTGTGTCCGTCGTGTGTGTGTGTGTGTGTGTGTGTGTGTGTGTGTGTGTGTGTGTGTGTGTGTGTGTGTGTGTGTGTGTATGAAATGTTGTAAAAACCAAATAATTTTCTCGAGACATATGAAAAAGTCCAATATCAAATGATGACGCCACCACCACCACCACCACCACTACAGCCATAGGTTAGAAAAATAATAACATTAATGAGGTATTCAATCTGTACTAATAGGAAAAAAAATAACATAACACACCCACGACACACAAACGGACACCTGCACACATGTATATATGATCCTGAAGTCACTTTTGTGGTACGTGGGCTGCAGGAGTTTGTGTGTGTGTGTGTGTGTGTGTGTGTGTGTGTGTGTGTGTGTTGTGTTGTGTTGTGTTGCGTAACAGTTCCCACCATTGTCAACTGTACGACTGTGAAATTCATGGGATAACTAATTTGAATAATGACTGTTTTCCTTGTCATAATTTTTCTGACCAGTGACTTTTTTTATATACAATTTTATAACTTGTCTTTGCACACATTACTTACAATTTCCACTGTGAAAACGCTGCACCTGAGCTAGAATATTGGGAGAGCGCATCACCTTAAGCGAACTCTGTCCTTTACGAATAATAGAAAGACCCCGTAAAAGTTTAGGTACTTCTAGGCAGAAAAGTCAACAGAAGAGTTAAATATGCTACTTACCAGAAAACAAGGGTAAATAATATATGTATTTTACCTGTCCCAACTTAAGGATTGCCATTTTGGACCTTCACGAAAGTTCCGCAGGGGAAACACATAACTATTCAGAAAGGAATGAAAAGAATATTGTTAACCTTAAAAAGCAAGACCAACAACGAGGGAACGTTAGGGAGCAGAGAACAAACTAAAGGTGAAGATGTTCTGGACGTTGGTAGGTCGAGTTTCGCGGAAAATATACATTACATGGATAGTTAGGATTGCAGAATAGTAGTTCAAGAATGCAAGACGAATGAAGCAAAGACGGACTGAATCACACAAACAACGCTGGAATCAGAGAAGGAGACAACAAAGATTAATGGAACAGTGGAATTGAAAAACAGTTCGTGAGTAGTTGAAAGTTGAGGAATATTAGTTTTCTTTCAGTTAGAGACTAGTAATGTTTGTTGATTATGATACAAGAGATTTTTTCATGGTATCAGATTCCGAAACGTCTTGGGAACTCATTTTTTTTTCTTTAGATGGAGAAATTGAGAGAATTGAGGGCACAAGGAGGGAGGGAAGAACCGAGGGGAGAAAAAAGGGAGGGAAGCTCAGGGTGAAGAAATGCTCTGTGATGATTACGTGGGAATTCCATGCGCTCATACACACAGATTAAGTAATACTCGAGAAGAAGAAAAAAAAACTACCCCATAATCATATGAGGAAATTAGTGTTACAGGAAAAAAAGAAATTGCACGATGACACACACACACACACACACACACACACACACACACACACACATGCTGCAACAATCACGCGGCCTGACGGCTTCATTTCCGAAACTTGAGCGAGACTAGAGTGAAGCTTCAGTCCAGCGAGCCTCATCTGTCAGTCAGCTAATAGGTCTGTCCCTCTCCGCCGGGATAAACAATGAAGCTGGCCACCCTTTGCAAGACACCAAGCCTCCTGCCGCCTTTCGTATCCCGCCTCCTTCGCCTCCGCGTTCTCCGCCTCCGTGTCTCCTTGAAGTATGAGCTGGAATCAGTGTCTCGTTCGCTTTCGTTTTTCAGTGTCCGTGATTTTTTTTTTTTTTTTTTTGCTTCAATGTTTTTCTGTTTGTTGATATTGGGAAAATTTGATGTATTGTAGTTTTGTGTTTGTATGTAATCGTAGTTTAAAAATGAATACGTTTTCTCTTGTTTGATATACTGAAAGGCATGTTTGTAGGAAAATCGTTTGTTGCTTTGTGAGGAAAATCCGTGAGTTTTGTAATAAATGTACACTTTTTCATGTTTATAAGCTTCACTTGGGAGTAATTGAACAACTATTTAGTTTTTTTTCTGAAAAAAAGTAACAAAACATGATAAAAAAAAACAAGTTGATCAAAACTCGGTATTGTTCCGTGATGTTGAAATGACTGACGGTGAGGCGGTGTGAGGGCACGCTTTCCCTTCTGACCGTGGTGAAGAACACAAAGGTTATTCTTGACGCTGCAAGAGAAACGTGTGATTTGACGGGAAAAAAGGGAAAAAAAAAAACTTGCGACAGAGACAGACTCGTGTGTAACAAGCGAGCGGCGAGCAATGACACTTACCAGAGCTGTGACACTAGACGGGACACGACGCGCTT
>NC_059296.1:9961937-9971937 GCF_017591435.1 Portunus trituberculatus
TCTCTCTCTCTCTCTCTCTCCGTGTGTGTGTGTGTGTGTGTGTGTGTGTGTGTGTCGTAACATTAAAGGCCGGAGAGGAAGCATATTAGATGAGATGCAATTATGATTTTTTTTTATATGCTCTTTTATCTGGTCATCTTTTTCATGTCGCAGTCAAATGTTGCGGGCCGAGCGTACTCTGGCGAAGGCAAGGCTGATTACACGCCAGGGACGGAATATTCGCTGTGGTATTTGCATGTTAGTCCATGAGAAATAGAATATAAAAGAAAGAAAATGAAAAAAAAAAAGTTGAAGGTCGAATATTTCACTTTGATGTTGATACCTTTATCTTAATCTGACCTTTCCAAAACTCCCATGAAAACCAAATTCGTTGGAATCGCGCGTGATCCACTTTTGGTGGTTAATCTCATGATTACTGCTAACACTGTGCTGACGTCATGGCCTCTCTCTCTCTCTCTCTCTCTCTCTCTCTCTCTCTCTCTCTCTCTCTCTCTCTCTCTCTCTCTCTCTCTCTCCGGCCTCCATATCACAACACCACCACTACCACCATCACCACCACCATCACCATCACCTCCACTAACACCACCACCAGCACCATCACCAACCCCGCCGCCGCCGCCGTCACCCCGTTGCCCTTGTGAATAGTAATCTGCCATGACTCGCGGGGCTCACTACATGTGTCTCTGGGGCGTGTAATTACGGCCTGTTGGATGCTGGCAACACGAATATTGGAGGACAGGAAGCCGCGGCAAGTTTATGCCAGTCTTTGGGTGAATGTGCTGCGATCTAACTTGCTGGGAAGGTGTATGTCTGTCTGTCGGTCCGTATGAATGTGTCTATCTAACTATCTGTCTGTCTGTATGCCTGTGTGTCTGTCTATTCAACTGTCTGTCTGCAAATCCGTTTATTTCCCTTACTTTGTCTATTTTAGTGTCATAATGTGTCTTTCTGTGTGTAACTGTCTGTCTCAGGTGTGTCTAAATCCATCTCTCTGTCTGATTCCCTCTCTCAGCCATTTAGGAGAGTTTCGTTAAGTTTTTAATCGCCAAGTGTCTCTTGAGGGCGTCAAGTTTCGTGGTATTAATATAACTGGTGCGAAATTTGTCCTGGAAATATCACCTGCTCTCTTTCTCTCTCTCTCTCTCTCTCTCTCTCTCTCTCTCTCTCTCTCTCTCTCTCTCTCTCTCTCTCTCTCTCTCTCTCTCTCTCTCTCTCTCTCTCTCTCTCTCTCTCCCCTTTTTATATCCTGTGACCTTTCTCAAATAATTATTTACCTGTTTTAGTTCTTGTTGGTTAGAGGGGGTTCGAAGAAGTTCCGAGAAAATTAGTTATTTATGGACTTGTTGCGAAATTTGCTTGAGAAAAAATATGCAGCTTCCTCCTGTTCCCTATTAGGGTTGCGTTAATGAGCTATCTTTATATTCCGTGAAAATAAAAGAAAACATACTCATTTCAGTTAATGGATGTGAAGCGCTCTTAGAAAAAGTGAAGAAAACACGTTGAAATAATGAACAAGTGATCACAAATAGACAAGCGGAGATGGCGGATAGCAGAAATACAGGTGAGAATTAAATATTCAAGTAGTATCTCAACTCAGTACTAGTCTGCGCCCCTGCTTCTGCCGTGCCCTGAGTGGCAAAATTGAAAAAAAAAAAGATAGATAAATGAAAATAAAATTCTTCATGTGATTTAAATTTATTTTTTTAATCGTCGTTAAGTAGATTTAAATAGGGAATTATATAATGGATCTCTTTTTTTGCCTTTTCCACGCGTCAATATGTCAGGCATTCATGAATCACTGCCGCTTATTGATCGCCAGCAGTCGGGGAAGAGAAGGGGTAGCAAGGAACGGGGAAAGAGGAGCAACCAGGATGAGCAAGCAGATAATATATATATATATATATATATATATATATATATATATATATATATATATATATATATATATATATATATATATATATATATATATATATATATATATATATATATATATATATATATATATATATATATATATATATATATATATATATATATATATATATATATATATATATATATATATATATATATATATATATATATATATATATATATATATATATATATATATATATATATATATATATATATATATATATATATATATATATATATATATATATATATATATATATATATATATATATATATATATATATATATATATATATATATATATATATATATATATATATATATATATATATATATATATATATATCTATCTATCTATCTATCTATCTATCTATCTATCTATCTATCTATCTATCTATCTATCTATCTATCTATATATATATATATATATATATATATATATATATATATATATATATATATATATATATAAACACACACACACACACACACACACACACACACACACACACACACACACACACACACACACACACACACACATACACACGAACAATAGGTATCAAGGGGGGTTCTCACACTAACTCGTTGCTCCTGTACGCAGGTAATGTATCTCGCCATAAAGGTGAGCGGCGGGGCATGTGTCATCTTGACGCGCCGCTCAAATTGCCTGCACGAGAGGTTGCCATTGTCTGAATCGATATTGAATTCGTGATGAAGCTGCAATTTGGCGGATGTAAGTGGCAAATATTTGTTCGGTGTGTTTGGTCCCGGGTTATCATGGGAGACAGAGTGCTTTGTGCTGCTTTGCCTTGCACGTAACTCTTCTCTTTCTCATGAGCCCACGCGCCATGCACAGAGGAGAGGGGAATGAGAAACTTGACCAGAAGTGCTGTATTGAATCGCGACTTCTGATCTTTTTATGGAGTAAGAATTTTTCCGCACTTTATGGAGCGACGACCAATAATGAGAATGTTTATGCTTATTACATGGCATGAGACATTTGCATGCGTCATGGTAGGGGAAACGAAAGAGATAATGTAATATGCATTGATCTCTATAGCCTTTCCCTTTTTGCAAGTGTTTTTGTGTTGTGGTATCACAAAAAAAAGTTCCAGTCATCACATATTCCTTTAGCACCGGAATTTTTGTATTTAATTTTCAGCCTGACAGGGAAAAAGGATAAATGTACACTTTTTTTTCCCCCTTTGCTACGTATGTATTTGCTTTTTTTCATCCAAAGCCACGAAATTGCATTTTAATGTGTACACACGCTAGGGCTCGCGATACACACACACACACACACACACACACACACACACACACACACACACACACACACACACGAGAGAGAGAGAGAGAGAGAGAGAGAGAGAGAGAGAGAGAGAGAGAGAGAGAGAGAGAGAGAATATGGATTGCAGAAGCGAGTGAAAGAGACAATAGTAGACAGGTTGAGAAAGAAGGTACATTAAGAAAGGGAGAAGAGGAAGGGAAGCAGAATTAGAAGGAGAGAGAGAACCTGTGAGTGAAGGGAAGTGAGAAAGTTGTAGGAATGAAGATAGAGAGAGGAAGACACATTACCAAGAAGTGAAAAAGCGAAACACAAGCTGAAGGGGAAAAAAAAAAAACGAATAGGAATGAATGAAGTGAATGGTATTAGAAAATTTTAAAATTTATTGTTACTGTATGATATCACAGTAAATATTTATTAGAAAAATGTGAAAGAGAGTGATTAATTGGTCTCTATTTCAGTTTTGGTTTCTGGTAGGTTAATAATGTAAAGAAAATCATCACATGCTTTTACGCGTATGTATAGTAACGTCATAAAAAGTCTAAGTTTGTAATTATTTGTTTATTGGTACCGAATATGTGAGAAAATATTGAATCAAGCACTACCATACAGACACACACACACACACACACACACACACACACACACACACACACACACACACACACACACACACACACACGCCCGGTAGCTCAGTGGTTAGAGCGCTGGCTTTACAAGCCAGAGGACCGGGGTTCGATTCCCCGGCCGGGTGGAGATATTTGGGTATCTCTCCTTTCACGTGTATTCCCTGTTCACCTATCAGTGAGTAGGTACGGGATGTAAATCGAGGAGTTATGACCTTGTTGTCCCGGTGTGTGGTGTGTGCCTGGTCTCAGGCCTATCCGAAGATCGGAAATAATGAGCTCTGAGGTCGTTCCGTAGGGTAACGTCTGGCTGTCTCGTCAGAGACTGCAGCAGATCAAACTGTGAAACACACACACACACACACACACACACACACACACACATAGAATAGATATAGACAGGTAAAGAGGCAGGTAGAGCAACACCTTTGCAAACATAACCACCATTACCACCACCACCATCACCACCACCACCACCACCACTACCAACAGTTAGCGTGATCGATTTTCCCTGAACTGATTAATTTTGCACTTGTACCTTGGCATCGAGGGGCGGACGACCTGCAAGCGGGATAGGTCGTGCATGCATGGCGGAATGAGCCTTTGATATTCTCGTGAATGTTGCAGCAGCACAGCCAACGCCCGGCCGGCCACCTCCTGCGACGCCCAATTTACTTTTTCTAGACAAAATATTCACCAGCACGCATTCTCTATCCTCTCTGGACTGCGAGTCTTCTTATTTGACTCTCACAGCAAGGAATTTTAACCTCTCACGGTGAAGCAAATAATTAATAAAAAGTCGTGAGTAACTGCTGAAACTTTTCCACGAGTCTTTTAATAGTGGATAGAAGGATAATGCAATAGTGATAGTAGTAATTAAAATGAAAATACTGGTTTTGATGCATCTTTTAGGGACAAGTGGCGGCTCCTTTATATTCAAGTGAAGGAGGCTTGTGAGTCATATATTCCATGCAGTGCCTCGCGGCGTGGTGGTGGAGGCGTTTGTCGAGGCCAGGCGCGTGGGCCGGAAAGTGTTCCCTGCAGACTCAGGTCCACGTCCCTCTGTATACCAGTTTGTTTACATCCTCCGGCAGAAGTTCAGGAGGCGTGGCATGTCCCTTGGATACTCCCAACAGGAGAGAGAACCTTGCCGTCAGAGGGCAGGGAGTTGGGAAGGCTGGGGCGGGAGATAGCACGTTTTTATGGTACTCAGGAGTCAAATTGTTGCTTTAAAAGGCGCTATAAACCCAGTGGTTCCCGGAAAATGCTGTGGACGATGGAGCTGGATTTGTGTTGTTGCCGCGTTTATCTGCTGTTTCCTGGCGGCCAGTCAGAGGCAGCACAAGTAATACTGCTCTGGGGTCTGTTATTTTTACGCTCCGAAAATTACAATTCGGACGGTCAATTTGTTGCTACCGAGCAGTAACCAGAATTTTGATTGTGCTAAAACACTTCAGGCAGGAGCTATTTTCTTCCTCCGGTCAATAAACACACGTCATCAAAAGTGCATGAGGATCTACGCACGTAACCCTAGCAAGCATAAAATAATGCACGATCTAACCTTTACACAAAGCAAAGGTCTGACTCACCTTTGCATTATGGAACGGGTTAAGATAAATGAGAGTATTAGGACTGACTGGCGTCCCGCGTGAGTCAAGGCTTCCACCCACGCGGCGAAGACTCTTTGGGGCGCCTGCATCACGGGAACACGAGGTTCATCAAACATACATAGACACGGGAGCAACGGCGGCTGGTAACATGGGTGAGAGAGAGAGAGAGAGAGAGAGAGAGAGAGAGAGAGAGAGAGAGAGAGAGAGAGAGAGAGAGAGAGAGAGAGAGAGAGGCGTGGTATACGTAACGAGAGGGAGAGATAAAAAAAAATGAAGAGTAGAAAAAAATGCTAAATTGTAATTAAATAATGAAGAGAGAGAGAAAGGACGGATGTCAGAAAAAAAACAATCCTGCTACAACAACAACAACTACATATTATGATAAGGGGAGGAAGAAGAATATGTAGGTGGAGGAGGAGAAGGAGGAGGAGGAGGAGGAGGAGGAAAGGAGGAGTAAAAGAAGAAGAAAAACTAAGTAAGACAAAACAGCAGGAGAAGGAAAAGATAAATGCACTACATACGCAAGAAGTCTCTCTCTCTCTCTCTCTCTCTCTCTCGCTCTAAAGGTTGTGCATGCATGAGTTATCTTGCATCGATCGAGTCATCAAACTTGAAAGCACGCCCTATGCACGGGAAGGAACTTAGTCACTCCACCCTCTCTCCCCCACTCCCGCTGCACACGCCCTCCCCCGCATGCACAGCGAGGCGGGGGAGGAAAGGGAGGCAAATGTCATAGAAGCGTTCGATAAAACAAGAGTGCATATAAGGAAAGGGGTGCAGAGAGAGAGAGAGAGAGAGAGAGAGAGAGAGAGAGAGAGAGAGAGAGAGAGAGAGAGAGAGAGAGAGAGACGAACATCCAAACAAACAGGAGATCTCACACATTAAATTAACCAACAAAATAAATTACACACACAAATGAAAATATATATACACCTTCAGTTACCAAAACAAGGAAGAAGAAAACAATAATCTAAGCAAAACGAACTACAAATGCAGAGGAACCACCAACAAAACCAATATTTATTCGAAGACGCAGAGAGAGAGAGAGAGAGAGAGAGAGAGAGAGAGAGAGAGAGAGAGAGAGAGAGAGAGAGAGGGGTGAGAGTAAAAAAAACATCAATACCAATACTAACTCTATGAAAAAACTGGAATCCTGAAAATGTTGGCGGAGATAACCATAACAGCTTCTTTTTTATTATTTTTAGGCAATCGATGAAAAGGAAGAGACAAACACTGGAGGAAGAGGAGAAGGAGGAGGAGGAGGAGGAGGAGGAGGAAAGGAGGGATGGAAGGAAGAAAGAGGAGTGAAGAGAAAGGGAGAGGAGGGAGGAGAGATCACTGGAGGGAAGGGTGCAAAATAAATGAAGCACTAGAGGGAATAGTTGCAGGCGGAGGAAGATGAAGGGAGAGAGAATGCTGGGATGCACGAGAGAGAGAGAGAGAGAGAGAGAGAGAGAGAGAGAGAGAGAGAGAGAGAGAGAGAGAGAGACCATACAGTGATGATAGGAGTAAGTTTTCTCATATGCTCTTTCCCTCACTTAGAAAGAATATATAAAAGTAATGATCGAGTAACATTTTTTCACATATTTTCCTCCACTCACTCACTCACTCACTCACCCACTCACTTCCTTTCTACCCATCTACGTATACCTGTACAATAATAAACCGTCCATTCAATTCTCTCTCTCTCTCTCTCTCTCTCTCTCTCTCTCTCTCTCTCTCTCTCTCTCTCTCTCTCTCTCTCTCTCTCTCTCTCTCTACTGTGATTTAAAAAAAAAACTACCTGCAATATGTTTTTTCTTTATTATTCTCCGTGCTCCTTTTCATTTTTTTCTTCGATTGTCGCAAGAAGAAAATTGGTGTAGAGCCCTTGACATTTCCTTCCATCAAACACAGAACAGCGAGGATCCCAGAGAAAATTTTAATCGGCCGGACGAAAGTAGTAGTAGTATTTCTTTCTTCAAGTTTCCGTGATCAAAAACCTTATTTAGAGGGGAAGGGGGGTGGTTTGGGAATGCTAAGTGCTGATTAAATATTTAGCTGATTTGTACAGAAAAAAAAAAAAAACATAAAGAAGAAGGGTGCAGCGAAAATAACTAAAGGAAAAAAAAACTGAACATAATTGGAAGTGGAGCAGGAATGAAAAAAGGTGAGACGAGGATGAGGACGAGGAGGAGGAAAAAAAGATGGTAAATAAGAGCTAGAAGACAAGAAAGAAGAGGAAGAAGAAGAGAGACGAGGAGGAGGATGAAGAGGATAGGGAAGAGGTGGAGGAGGAGAAAGAAGAGGAAGAAGAAAAGAGGGACGAGAAAGGGGAAATAAGAAGGAAGTGGCAGTGATGATTCTGATGATGATAATAACCATGATAATAAACAATAACAATAACGATACCTAAAAAAAAAAGAAAAAGAAAATTGTAATGGCTGAGACAAAAAAGAGAAAAAAATGAACAAAACCACAAAATGAACACTAGTCATAAAAAAAGGAGAAAGAAAGCAAGAGGGGAGGAGGAGGGGATTGAGGTGGAGGAGGAGGAGGAGGAGGAGGAGGAGGAGGAGGCGAAGGAGGAAAAAGGAGGAGGAAAATAAGAAAAGGTAAATGAGGACGACGACAAGATGATGAGAATAAATTGAGCGGAATAACAAAATATGAAAACAAGCAAAAGAAGAAGAATAAACATACGAATTTTATCATGAGAGAGAGAGAGAGAGAGAGAGAGAGAGAGAGAGAGAGAGAGAGAGAGAGAGAGAGAGAGAGAGACAATTTAGCATTTCATTTATTCATTTATATATCTATTTGTTTACATAAGTCTGACCTTGAATCTTTTGCCCCTCCAGTCGCTGCTTTCAACACCTCCACCACCACCACCACCACCAGACATCAACACCTGCATTTCAAGTTTTTCACTTTACCCGAACATTCATCATCCCAATGTGATGGGCAGTACTCGTGATGATAGTTCTCTCCCCGAGTTCACGCCACATAGGGCCTGGAGAGAGAGAGAGAGAGAGAGAGAGAGAGAGAGAGAGAGAGAGAGAGAGAGAGAGAGAGAGAATATTTGACGTGCTGTTGTTACTCTCTCTCTCTCTCTCTCTCTCTCTCTCTCTCTCTCTCTCTCTCTCTCTCTCTCTCTACCTGGGCCACCTTTCCCGGTTATCGTGTAATCGTGAAATATCCTGAGATTCTTTATTTAAAACTCTTGTCCTCTCCACCTCTGGCTTCGCTCCAATATTTTCTTTTTTACCATATCCTCTGTCTGTTTTGTCTAATTAGCCTATGTTTTCCGATAAAGGCACTCCTCTTTCTCTTCCTTCTCTTTTCCTCCCTTCTTTCTTAATCCCTTCAATAATGGGACACACACACACACACACACACACACACACACACACACACACACACACACACACACACACATCAGTATTGGGGCACATGTTTACCTTGAGATTTGTGTACGATTAGACGATTTTATTGACAGTAGGAAGGGTCTATAGAAGTCAGAAGACTAATGGTCAAAGTCTTCACTATTTCAATCCCCCACATGAGTTTCTGAAGCTGCATAAAATCACGAAATATTAACCAAAATGAATATGGAAAGGCGTCATGGTACTGAAGGAATTGATTGGAAATACAGCAAGGAGAGAAAATGCAGCAGTTATGTTGTGGGGGATAGATACAAACACAATGAAGTGATGAGTAAACAAGTCACAATTGGTATACCTATTCATCTGGTGCTTGTGGTTCTTAGTGTCTCTCCTCTCTATTTATTTCTCTTGTATTTTCTTTTCTATATTCTTTGTGTTTTTCTCGTCTTTTTTTCTGCAATTCGTCTTCATCACCACTTTTTTTTTCTTTTCTTGCTTGTTTTTCTCCTCCACTGTCTCCTCCACCTTCTTTTCCTTCTCCATTTTCTTCATTCATCTCTTTCTTCTTTTACTCCTCTCCTCCTTCTCTTCTTCCTCTTCCTTTTCCTCCTCCTCCTCCTCCTCATTGCCCTCTTCCACATTCTTATCTATTTCAGTTGGTGGAGTATTAAAGTCAGCAACAACAGAACACACACACACACACATTTGCAATCCACTACACACACACACACACACACACACACACACACACACATACTTTTTATTATCTGTTGTATTATTTTTTTCTATCTCCGTATAAAATTTTTCCTGAAAGATTATTTCATCAACTGTGGATATTTTCTTTTGTGATGCGAGCCAACGAGTGTCCACCTGCGGCATAAGTGTTTAATACTGCCATGTCGAGCTATTAATTATTTCTCAGGTTATAGGAGGGATATGAGGAAGAGGAGGAGGAGGAGGAGGATGGTACAGGGGGAGAGAGGAAAGGTCTCGGGATTAAGCAGAAGAAGGGGAAAAGAGGAGGAGGAGTGATAATAGTGAAGGGGAGGAGTTAAAAAGGAGAAGAAAGAGGAGAAATGGAAAATGGATGAAAAATGATGGTGATGCGGAGAAACAGATAAAAGGAAGAATTGAAGAGTAATAGCAAAAGAAGGAAATAAAGAAAAAAAGGCAGTAGGAAGAGAAATAGAG
>NC_059296.1:9976937-9984437 GCF_017591435.1 Portunus trituberculatus
AGAGAGAGAGAGAGAGAGAGAGAGAGAGAGAGAGAGAGAGAGAGAGAGAGAGAATTACATCACTTAAACACTACAGAGTTTTACATGCGAAAGAGAGAGAGAGAGAGAGAGAGAGAGAGAGAGAGAGAGAGAGAGAGAGAGAGAGAGAGAGAGAGAGAGAGAGAGAGAGAGAGAGAGAGAGAGAGAGAGAGAGAGAGAGAGAGAGAGAGAGAGAGAGAGAGAGAGAGAGAGAGAGAGAGAGAGAGAGAGAGAGAGAGAGAGAGAGAGAGAGAGAGAGAGAGAGAGAGAGAGAGAGAGAATTACATCCCTTAAACACTACATTTTACCAAAAACAGAGTTAAAAAAAGTCTTAACATGAGAGAGAGAGAGAGAGAGAGAGAGAGAGAGAGAGAGAGAGAGAGAGAGAGAGAGAGATTCTTATGGTACCAGCATATGAAAATAAGAGTTCCAGAAGCTGAAGACGTACGTGTATTGTTGCGAAGCAGAAAAAAAAAGCATCGGAAGAAGAATACATTTGAACATGAAATATAAATAAAAACAACGCCTTTTTATTGGGAAGAATTCGATCCCAGAATATGGAAAGGAACAAAGATCAAGAAAATAATAGTTTAAATAGCGTGAGGCCGGTGACAAAGAGTGTGAATCCTATGATTAAGCGACATGAAACTCCCCTTAAACTTGAACTTGTCCTTAGAATTATTCATCGTACCTTCTGTAAAATAAGGAGACAAAAATACGTGTTATATTCCAATAGGCATCATGGAAGTATTTAATGTTGCACCAGTTTCGTATAATCTTGGAACATACCTGGAGTAAAAAGTCAGGAAAACGAGAGAGAATTTGGTGCTTGATAATCCAGGAGGAAATCACTGGAAAGTAAAATGTCCAAAAGCGTGAAAGTCTCCTATCAGGTGATGTATTATGTCCATTTTGTATTTCTTTTTTCCCGTTAGATTACGTAATTAAGGATCACCAGCTCACTACACCTGAATTCTACTTCACACGCCAACGCCTTCCTTTTTTTTTTTTCTTATTCCTGACGAATCAATGTTCATTTCAAAACTTTTAGTCGTAAATTGGGAAAGCAGCAAAGTAAGAGAAAACTTCATTCTCTTATGTTTGAACTTATTTTTTTTCCTTTCGAGTCAATGATCTAGCTGTAACATTAATCAAGTGTACATATATTTATTATTTTTCTCTTTGATATACACACATTCCAACATTGTACGTTTTGTTACTAGAGTTTGCTTGCACCAGACGTCTCTTTATTCACTGCCATCATACATCATGTTTAACCTTTACTTAACTAATCGTGCACACTCTTCTATTCTCATTTCCTCTTTCAATTTACCAGTAGTTTTACCAGTTTCCTCTTTCCAGTTTTCCTTTATTTTCAATCTACCTACCTTCCGCATTGCTTTCCTCCTTCCAGTTCATATTTTAACATTTCCTTTCCATCTTGCTTATCTTCCTTCCTTCCTTTCTTCTTTCCTTCCTTTTTTCCTTGCTTCCTTCCTTCTTCCTTCCCTCCGAGGATTCCGCCTCTCCTATAGCCTTTCTGAAACTCTGTCTCCTTTTCATAATCTCGTTATTTCCTTTCATAATTTCCTTTTTCTGGATAATCTTTTCTGTGTTTTGTATTATTCTTGGCATTTTTCACATCTGCAACTTAGATTATCTCTTCACTGTCTGTTTTTTTTTTTTTTTCGTATTTCCTTTTATTTTATTCTTTAACAGATGTTGACTTCACATTGGAACACGTAAAGTTCAGCATTAAGATACACTTACAATAAAAAAAATTCGAAATAATTGGACGAATTTGAGAAGAAACAGCAAAAATAAAGAAAAAAATCTGATATACTTCTTGATGAGGCGTGTCCTGTCCTTCACGGCGGGTCAAGGTCCTGAACCTCGCCAATTATTCTGTTGTCATTAAGCCTTAAATACATAATTGTACTATGGGGAAAAGCTCCTGGTCGTGCTGCTCCTCATGCTACTACTACTACTACTACTACTACTACTACTACTACTACTACTACTACTACTACTACTACTACTACTACTACTATCAATGCTACTGCTACTGCTTCTACTACTGCTTCTGCTTCAACTTTTGCCACCACCACCACTACAACAACAACAACAACAACAACAACAACAACAACAACAACAACTACTACTACTACTACTACTACTACTACTACTACTACTGTTTCTGCTATTACTGTTTCTGCTTCTGCTTCTGCTTCTGCTGCTACTGCAACCACTACTACTAATGCCACTATTACTACTGCAGCTACTACTACTACTACTACTACTACTACTACTACTACTACTACTACTACTACTACTACTACTACTACTAAGTTTTTGTTCAGTACTCAGTTAAACAATTCATAAATGTGAGTTATTATAGTCGTGTGATGTATATAAACGTACGTATGTGTCTATGTATGGCAGTGAAGTCCAGCTACTTCTGGTGTATCCGTGACTCTACAAGAATTTATACCTTCAAACTTTGTCTCCTGGACTTTGGGTGGATTTGAGTTGTTTTTAGAGGACTCAAATGATTTTTTTTTTTTTTTTTTTTTTTTTTTTTTTTTTAACTTGTAATTTGGATAGACTTTTTAACCTGCATTTTAAACTTTTGTCATGTGGGGATTAAGATAGTAAGAACTGCGGCTATTAATCTTCTGCCCTCCATAGACCCTTCTGATGTTAATAAAAGGTCTAATCGTACACAAAAGTACTGAAATGGTTAAGATTGTCATATTTGAGCGGTATATGTCTGAATTGTGCACTAAGGAAAGAGGATGCTTACACAAGTGAGATAATAAGGAGTGTGTGTTGTGATGAAGAATTGTGTGGGGAGACATCAGGGCAAGACATGTATAGTTAGGAATACTTCAATTTTAGGGATCGACGGGGAGGGGCAAAGAGTATCTGGGTTATGAGTTAGTGAAGGAAGGGGGGGTAACTGGATGAGGGTGTCAGGGTAAAGATGGTATTAAGGTTTAGAATTGTGTTAAAGAAAGACATTGGTTATCAATTAGCTTAAGATTTTGGTTTATGGATTATCTTTCTTGAGAGGCCAGTGAAGAATGCAAACCTGAAGGTGATAGAGTTATATTAAAAAGTAATTGAATATATGAGACATTTTTAAACCTTCGTTGCTATCATCACTGTTTACTACTGCTACTACTACTACTACTACTACTACTACTACTACTACTACTACTACTACTACTACTACTACTACTACTACTACTACTACTACTACTACTACTACTACTATCACTCAAGTCCCTTATTTCTCGCGACCTTTTACAAGACGTCACATGTGTACGAGAATCAATATTTCTTTAGTGCTGCGCTAATTTAAATTTCACCTTTGGTTCATGTATTTTTTCTTATTTCCTGTTCTTTCACTCTCCCCTCCCTCTTCCCTTCGCCTCCATTCCGCGACATTATCCCTCATTTCCCTTATTCACTACTCTCTCTCTCTCTCTCTCTCTCTCTCTCTCTCTCTCTCTCTCTCTCTCTCTCTCTCTCTCTCTTCCGCATCCTTTTCCCCTATTCCCACACCCTTTCGCTCCCTTCAGCTCATATCCTTTCCATTTTTGCTCCCGTCCCACCCTCCCGTTCCTCCCCGCCTCTCCTTCCCCTTTCTTCCCTTCCTCCGCCGGAATATACACCACCGCTTCCATCAAGATACAAATGGTGCCTAATAATCTTCCCTAGTCAGCGTCCCCTACGAATATTTATGTCTCTTTTCTTGAGTCTGCCTGTCTGTTTGTCTGTCTATCTTTTTTGCCGTTCCCCAGTCTGTCTGTTGCTATATTTCTGCCTTTTCTGTTCATACGGTTTCGAATTTCTTTGCTTCGCTTTCTAGATACAAAATGAAGGGGGAGAAATAATGAGGAGCATCAAGAAGCATCACTGACATTCCAGGAGATTCGTATAATTTCCCCTGACGCGTCGCTGCCTGATGTCGCCTGTCGTACTGGTAGAAAAAAGGGATTATTTCCACTCGGTGTCAAGCAAGAGGTGTTGGCACGCCGTTATATGAAATGGGCCACGTTAGGGAGTCTTTTATGTCGTCCTTGCACAGACCTACGGGACAGCACTTGTAGTTTTCTGAAACGCTTTGATGTTTCACCCGCACTACTTCATGCTACGTTGTAATGGAAGATAATGTACCACTGGAGGTTTGAAGTATTTTTTTTTTTTAGGGGAAGGGCTTTCAGGTTACGGTTTAGTATCTCTCTCTCTCTCTCTCTCTCTCTCTCTCTCTCTCTCTCTCTCTCTCTCTCTCTCTCTCTCTCTCTCTCTCTCTCTCTCTCCAGCAATACCCAAATCAGTCTCACACTTTTCCCGCCATTCTGAATGCTGGGTGTGTGTGACGCGCTGCTCGCCGCCCTTCATTCCTGTGTATTGCAGGAGAAATGAGATGGACAGCGAGGAAGACTCTGGAGATCAACATTCGTGCGATTCCTAGAGTGCTGAATACACACACAATCTCTCTCTCTCTCTCTCTCTCTCTCTCTCTCTCTCTCTCTCTCTCTCTCTCTCTCTCTCTCTCCACACCTTAGTAACGTACCCTAAGCACATCAGTGATTGAGTTCATACACGTGGCTTTTATTTATTTTTTCCTACCTTCATATTTCACACAAATTACTCGGGCGTTAAATGGATATAAAATAAGGAATAGTCAAGGCTGCTTTACAATTTAATATCTACCCGACACTGCTCTCCCACTCATCCCCAACCAACACTCAGCCGTTCATTCTCCCCCACACTACCACACTATAGGATCGAAGATTTCCGTGACATCGCCAGTCACGCTCGTAACACATTCGGGAGTCAGCAGGTAACCACATTATTACGAAGAGATATATGATGTTATTTAAATAATGTAATAATTTTTCTTTACGTGTATCTTATTTGTTTCGTTTGATTTATTATTTACACACACACACACACACACACACACACACACACACACACACACACACACACACACACACACACACACACACACACACACACACACACATTCACTCACTCACTCACTCACTCACTCACTCACTCACTCTCTCTCTCTCTCTCTCTCTCTCTCTCTCTCTCTCTCTCTCTCTCTCTCTCTCTCTCTCTCTCTCTCTCTCTCTCTCTCTCTCTCTCTCACACACACACACACACACACACACACACACACACACACACACACACACTCACACTCACACACACAGTATGCATTTAAACGCTTACAATTTTTTAAGTGGTCAATTTAGTACCATGTGATATTTTTCCCTCCGAGTAAAACAAAATAGCGCCAATACAGTTTCAGAAAAATTCTAAATGCAATATACAGGTTTTCCAATTACATAAAAGGTAGCGAGCTTGGGTTATGGCGGCGAGAAGGGAGAGAGAGAGAGAGAGAGAGAGAGAGAGAGAGAGAGAGAGAGAGAGAGAGAGAGAGAGAGAGAGACTCCATATCATTGCTCTTATTTTTCATCAGGGTCATTTAAATAGATGATTATTTTAGTTACTAATGTTGTTTTCATAAAATGTCGTGGGATATTGTTAATTATCAGTGGAATGAAGAAAATATCTCTGATGGTTCGAATTAGTCCCAGTATAAACTTTATGTGTGGAATAATTGAGATACGATGTTGGAAAATTGAGAGAGAGAGAGAGAGAGAGAGAGAGAGAGAGAGAGAGAGAGAGAGAGAGAGAGAGAGAGAGAGAGAGAGAGAGAGAGAGAGCGCCAAAGGGTGATCGAGAACTCAAGATGAACCTCCTATTTCTTCCTTCACCTGAGAAATGTACACGACTGTGCCAAATAAAAGAGGAACACCTCATAAATTTGTCTGAAATCCCACGCTGGAATCTTTACGTCTGCAGCGAAGGAGGGATGGATAAAAGGAGAGAGGGAGGGAGGGCGGGAGAGTGGGAGATTAGGAGGAATGGAGGAGCAAAAGTGGGAGGGACGAGGGGCTGAGAGGGGAAGATGAGGAAAGGAAGGGAACGGAGAGGGAAGGCAGGAGAGGTGAGTAGTTTAGTCTATCACTTTCGTGTGTGTGTGTGTGTGTGTGTGTGTGTGTGTGTGTGTGTGTGTGTGTATGTGCTCACGTGTCTGAATTTTGTTGCTTTTCGTTTTCAGTTCACTCTTCTTTGGTTCTTTCCTCGTATATCTTTATTCACACTTCTCACTTTGACATTTTTACTTGTTATCTTCACTCCAGTTCTTTTACGTGGGCTGAATAGGACTCTGACACTTCCATAAGAATATCAGGGAGGACTTATTCAAGCTGCCATCTCCGTGGTGGGTTGTGGAGGTGATGGTGCTGGTGCGAAAAAGGTACAGTAAGGAGTTCAAGGGTGAAGGGTGATAGTGATGATGGCGGTGTACTGTAGGTAGTGATGAGGGAGATGAACGAATTGCTGAAGGAAGAATGCGTGTGATGGTAATGATGGTGGTAGTGACTTTAGTGGTATGGGAGAGTATGTCAGTGGTATTTCAGTTACTCCTCCTCTTCCTCTTCTTCATCCCCCTCCTCCTCCCCCAGTTCACCTTCCAAGCCAATTTCTGAGAGCTACATCTGTGGAACTTTCATGGTCTTGGTTTGTTGCCTTGTGTTATGTTACGAGGGCAGTGGTGGTGGTGGTGGTGGTGGTGGAGGAGGTGGCGGTGGCGGTGATGGTGGTGGTGATGAGAGTAATGTCATACAGTGATGTACATGTAAACAAACCGGACTGTATCTTGATAAATGATGAACTTAGCAGAAAAAAAAAAATAGATGCAAGCTGAAAAATGAGTAAGAAATATGCAAGAGAGAGAGAGAGAGAGAGAGAGAGAGAGAGAGAGAGAGAGAGAGAGAGAGAGAGAGAGAGAGAGTCAAATATTTGCTTGTCGACATATAAAATAACAGAAAGCTTTCGTGTATGGTCTGAAAAAATTTTTTTTTCTTAGCCTCCCTACAGACTCTCCCCCGCGGCTTCTTAGTCTTGGTTTAGGGGAAGTGAAATAAGTGGTTGGAGAAAGTATTAATGGATGAGCAGGAGGGAAGGAATGGAGGGGGATATGAGGAGGGAAGGAATGGAGGTGGATATGGCGGTAGACGTGAAGTGAGATGTTGGGGTGTGGTGGAGAGAAAATGAAGAAATGAGTATTAGTAAGAAGAGGAAGGGAAAGAAGACAGAGTAAGGGAAAGAAGGGAATAAGAAAGATGAATATGAATGAATGGCAGTGATACGAAAAAAAATAGAGGGAAAAAGGTGAAGATACGGAATAGTGAGGGTAAGCACGAAGGGGGAAGAGAGGAAAAATGAAGAAAATAAAGTAAAAGAAACAGGATGTATGTGTATCTTCTCTGTAATGAATGGTTGTAATGCAAAGAATGTAAAGAAAAAAGATGAAAAAAATAATATAGGATAAATATAAAGGAAAAAGAAAGAACGCGAAGAAAAAATAGACGAAGAGAAACAAAGACAAAAATA
>NC_059296.1:9986937-9991937 GCF_017591435.1 Portunus trituberculatus
TGTGAGTGTGCTCTGCGTCCTTCGCCTAGACATAAACGTGACCTTAGTAACGTCATCATTGCATCAGAGGGAGAGAGGGAGATAGAGAGCGAGAAGCGCGTCTGGATACATGCAAACACAGGCGGGATTAAAGTAGATGATGCGATGCCCTCTAGTCACTGTGTCTCTCATCTGGAAGCAAATGTATCGGTGACTAATTTATCTGCACGGTACTGATTTGCTATTACTGTTGTTATCTGTGTTGTTGTAATTTGACTGTTGCTCGTGCTATTGCTGATATCGATGTTACTGCCACCACTATCACCACCACCACCCGACCACTACCACTACCACGATTACCAATACTGCTACTGTTGGTGCTGCTGCTGTTGCTGCTGCTGTTGCTGTTGCTGTTGCTGCTGCTGCTGCTGCTGCTGCTGCTGCTGCTGCTGCTGCTGCTGCTACTACTACTACTACTACTACTACTACTACTACTACTACTACTACTACTACTACTACTACTACTTTTAATGGCGATAATGATGATGCTAATACCAATACACATCTACATTCACTGGAAAAACTGGATTATCAGGTAAAAAGTACAACTGCAAAGTAGACCACTGCAGTGTGGCGGCAGCGGAGATAATTACAAACACGTATCTCGAAAAAAGCAACACTAAATTACTTGGTAGTAAAAATAGGCAACAGCGCAAATACAATTTGTTTTCAGACGTACCCAAATAACCATCTCCTCCCCTCCCCGCTCAAAAAGAGACAACTAAAAATATTAATCTGTTTTCCATGTTTGAAATTTTCATGGAAACGAAGTGTCACGTGAAGCTTAAATACTGTTGTTGCTCCCGCCGCTGCGAATACTTTTACTGTACTGCTGCTGCTGTCACTACAACGACTGTTGAATATTAGAAGTGTGAATACCACTGCTAAAACTGCTGCTACTATATCTGCTTCTACTACTACTACTACTACTACTACTACTACTACTACTACTACTACTACTACTACTACTACTGCTACTGCTAACACTGCCACTGCTACCACTGCTGCCACCACCACTCCCTGGCTATCTGCTTCACTGCTACTACTGCTGTTACTACTGCTACCACCACCACCACCACCACCACCACCACCACCACCACCACCACCACCACCACCACCACCACCACCACCACCACCACCACCACCACCACCACCACCACCACCACCACCACCACCACCACCACCACCACCACCACCACCACCACCACCACCACCACCACCACCACCACCACCACCACCACCACCACCACCACCACCACCACCACCACCACCACCACCACCACCACCACCACCACCACCACCACCACCACCACCACCACCACCACCACCACCACCACCACCACCACCACCACCACCACCACCACCACCACCACCACCACCACCACCACCACCACCACCACCACCACCACCACCACCACCACCACCACCACCACCACCACCACCACCACCACCACCACCACCACCACCACCACCACCACCACCACCACCACCACCACCACCACCACTACTGCAGTTCTATTTACTATTGCCACCACCACCACTACTAGCACCACTTTACCACCACAACCATTGCCACCTACTGCCACTGCCACACAATCACCACTCCACAACAACTACTACTGGTACTACTCCTACCACTACTACTACTACTACTACTACTACTACTACTACTACTACTACTACTACTACTACTTTTATTATCATCACCACCTACTTTTAAACGAAAACACGGGAGCTGGAAAGTGGATAAAATATGATAGAAAGAGATGAGGTGATTTAGAAAACGTTAAAATTCTTGATTCACATTGAAAGGAATATTAACAAGGGAGTGAAAGAGAGCGTGAAGGAAATCCATTAATGCGTTAAAATGCTTTGGCTATTGGAGATAAAAATAATTATGCATGGAAATGAAGGGAGTTCGAAAAAAAATAGTAAAACTGGTGTAGAGAAACAAAGCGAGAGAGAAACAAAGACATTAACAGAAAAGGAGAAAGACAGACGGAAATACAGATAGAAAGAGAAAGAAAAAGAGAGATACATATATACGTGTTAAAATGCTATAACAATAATGGAAGGGAAAATATATGAAAGTATGATGCGAATATCCTATGCAAGGGACGTGTAAAAAATGGATAGGGTGGGATATGAAGTGGGAATATATTTTGCAGATTTTTCATAGCGTAATAAATTTATAGTCCGGTAAAATATGAACTGGTATTAAAGGTGTCCTCTCTCTCTCTCTCTCTCTCTCTCTCTCTCTCTCTCTCTCTCTCTCTCTCTCTCTCTTTATGGCCTCATCGCTCTTGTTATCTCTCTGTCTTTCAACTTACTTTTTATTACTCACTTCTTATGTTTCTTTTCGTGTGTGTGTGTGTGTGTGTGTGTGTGTGTGTGTGTGTGTGTGTGTGTGTGTGTGTGTGTGTGTGTGTGTCAGTGTGTACGCCTTAATGATGTATGATGCACATTATAATTTCATCGCCTCTCTTTTCCTCCCTTTTTCTCTTCCTCGTTTTCTTCATTCACTTACCAAAGTATTCTCTTTTTTTCTCTCTCTCTCTCTCTTTCTTTCTCTCTTTTATTTCTCTCTCTCTCTCTCTCTCTCTCTCTCTCTCTCTCTCTCTCTCTCTCTCTCTTTCAGCTGTTTTTTTTTCTCCTTTCCCTCTCCTTCACAAGTATCAAAATTTTTACCCATGCCCTCTTTCACTGATGTTTAATTCCTACTCTTCTTTCTTTTCTTCTTCATTTCCTCTTCTCTTTCTTCTTCTACTTCTCCTCTTTTTGGATTTCGTTTTTCCTCACTTCTTTTCTCATTCTGTTCTCATAAAAATTCGCCTTTGAATTATTCTCTTTACGTTAGTGTTGTTGCAGAATTCTCTCTCTCTCTCTCTCTCTCTCTCTCTCTCTCTCTCTCTCTCTCTCTCTCTCTCTCTCTCTCTCTCTCTCTCTCTCTCAACTATTTACATTATATTTTCATGTCCTCTTCTTGCCCAATGATATAACACCTGTGATCTTGTGTGAACTAAGACCTTGCAGCTTAAGGCGAGGAAAGGTGAAGGTGGGAAGGTCACACACACACACACACACACACACACACACACACACACACACACACACACACACCTTGAGGGATCTTTATATTTCCTTATGACTTGAGGGATGTCTTATATAACCCAGTGAGCTAAGAGAGAGAGAGAGAGAGAGAGAGAGAGAGAGAGAGAGAGAGAGAGAGAGAGAGAGAGAGAGAGAGAGTCATGT
The DNA here is from genome assembly GCF_017591435.1 of Portunus trituberculatus. Taxonomy (NCBI): domain Eukaryota; kingdom Metazoa; phylum Arthropoda; class Malacostraca; order Decapoda; family Portunidae; genus Portunus; species Portunus trituberculatus. The sequence goes on from NC_059296.1 coordinate 9,990,232, forward strand.
TTCCCTTGCTCTTTCCTCATCTTCTTCCATTTCTCCCTTCACTTCCCTTTCCCAGTTCCCACCCTCCTTTCCCTTCATCATTCTCCCTCACACACTCACATAACCATGAAACAGTGACACCTAGCATTTTTTTTTCCTCAGAGAGAGAGAGAGAGAGAGAGAGAGAGAGAGGGAGGAGAGGGAATTGGGAGGAATGGCTAATACTGTAGGAATTTAGCCAAACTGTAGTAGCACATGTAGGAGCTCATCCACATCCCAGGAACCTGAAGAGGACAACACGAAAGCGCCAGAAATAAAAGAGACACTGTATATATGGCAGCCATTCGTCTCCCGCTGCCTTCCATCCTTCAGCTCAAGTTTGGCCTCATTTGTTATTTTCTGTCTCATTTTTCTCCGTAATAATCGCAAAAATATATCCTCTTCAATTTTCAGTCACACAGTTTTCTTCTCTCCCCTTCTCTCTCTCTCTCTCTCTCTCTCTCTCTCTCTCTCTCTCTCTCTCTCTCTCTCTCTCTCTCTCTCTCTCTCTCTCTCATCACACACATCTGAATTTCAAGCCATATTTTTGTATTAAGAAGTTTCTATAAGCTTCTTTTTCATGTGTTTTTCTTTTCCAGCAGTTCCCATCTCCCTTTTCTTCTTCCCTCCCTTATCTCTCCCATACACGCCTCCTGTAACAGAGTTTTTCTTCCCGTCTCTTTATTGTTTTTATATAAGCAATCTGTATCTGTTTCCTCAGACTAGGCCGACCCGAGCCTCAGTTACCGTCAAATTTGCCGACTTTATGACAACAAGACCAGCCCGTGTCGGATGGAAAGAGGGGGAGGAAATTGGGTAGTGAGGAAGTGTGGAAGGGGAGGGATAGAGGGTAGGAGGGAGAGGGGAGAAAAGAGGAGAAAAGGAAAAAAGGAAATGTGCAGAAGGGATGGAAGGCATGAGGGAGAGGAAAAGAATATGAAAGAAAAGAATGAAGGAGAAAAGTAGTAAAAGGAAGAATTTGGAACAGTGGTGGGAGGGAAGGAGACTAAATGATAGAGGACACACACACACACACACACACACACACACACACACACACACACACACACACACACACACACACACACACACACACACAGGCCTCTAAAGAAACGCTAAAGTACACCATTTAGAATAAGTCAAGGAAGAAGAGTAGGAGGAGGAGTAGTAGTAGTAGGAGAAGGAGGAGGAGGAGGAGCACATAATAGGGACATTGTCGAAGGAAGCGTGTTGTGATACCGATCTTTGGACGGACACTCTCCTAAACACATCCCCATCTGCATATTGCCTCGATGATACCTTGCTTGTTGATCCTATCTGTAAGGCACCTCTCCTCCTCCTCCACCTCCTCCTCTTCCTCCTACTCGCTATCCTCTTCTCATGTTTCTTCTTCGTTTTCTTGTTTTATCTCCTTTAAATCGTGTCCTTCCTTTTATCTTTCGTCTCCGTTTTCTGAGCTTTCATCTCCTTTTATTCTTTCATCCAGTGTCATCTTCTCCTTCTCCTCTCTTCATGTTTTCTAGTCCATCCTACTTTGTTTATCCGTGTTTCTTTCTCTCTCTCTTTTCTAGGTTCTTTTCTTCAACATCGTTTTTCTCTATTATATCTGGTGATTTATTTTTTTGTTTCTCATTTTTTTCCTTTTCTCTTGGTTTCGCTTTCTTTTTCTCTTCATCTCCTGTTTTGCT
>NC_059296.1:9996937-10006937 GCF_017591435.1 Portunus trituberculatus
TTTTTTTTATCCGATCTCTCCGACTTTTTTTTTGCATGAAGTTTGAGAGCCAACACTTTCCACACCCAACACCCGCGTCGCTGAGAGTGGCGAGCGAAGCAGTGGCCTCCAGATTCTCCCATACTTATCCCACGCAGCGCCGAAACACCTGAGAAGGGCGGCATGCAAGGACGTCCACCTCGCGCAACGTACGTGTGAATTATAACACCATGTCATGCAGTTTTCACGTAGCCTGTGACCTACATACGAGGATAGCACAAGGGAACATGAAGGAAGGACAAGTTGCTGCCGATTTGTTGGTTCTTACGGGAGTTTTTGTGGTATGATTTAGAATATACTGGCAAATTGAAACTTACTACCTGCTTCTAAGTATTTCCTTTTCCTTATGACTTGTATTCTTTCACAAGGAGGTTTCAAATTACTTACCTTGCAGTCCTGGGTAGTCCATTGTGTTGTCTTTTTAATTCCTATAGTACCATGACGCGTTTCCATATTTATTGTGGTTACTATTTGGTGATTTTATAAAGGAACAGAAACTTTTGTGAAATATTAAAATAGTGAAGACTGTGACCATTAATCTTCTGACCTCCTTAGACCGTTCCTAATGTCAATAAAATGGTTTAATCGTACACAAATCTCAAGGTAAAAATGTGTCCCAGTATTGAAGGAGTGAAGGACGAACACCTCAATTGACCTCCTTTTCTTCTTTTTTTCGCTGCCTTTGACCAGAATAACTTTCACACAGACAAGGGAAGGATAAAATTAAAGATGGATATTCTTATCACTCCGTTATATCCACAGCACTTAATATTTCTTCACCAGCTGGAGATGAAATAGTGAAAAAAGGTTTTGGTGTCATCACTAAGGGCACCACAGGCAGTGACATAGACAAGAGGCGATAAAACTGTCAGCTAGAGAAGGGGACTCATACGAAAGGCTGTTCAGCGCTAAGTAAGAGACACAATGCAGCGGGATCCTCTTAGTGTGAAGCAGGCGCCATGTGTTGTAAAGCCGTAAAGTGTAAAATGTCGCGGATGCCGGAGATTCAGCCGCGTTCACTCTGAAATCCCCTCCCTTCATGGACCCTCAGTGAGACAGTGGTACGTGCGAAGCCTGGGGACGCCACACACACACACACACACACACACACACACACACACACACACACACACACACACACACTAAAATACAATAGTTTATTTTCACTTATTGAAAAAAAGGTGTGATGCAAACAACAGTAAAAGATTACAATGAAGCAATAGTATAATATCTTTATTCTAGTCTCTCTCTCTCTCTCTCTCTCTCTCTCTCTCTCTCTCTCTCTCTCTCTCTCTCTCTCTCTCTCGCTCTCTCAACCATTTTTCCTCTAGCTCTTCCTGGCCGTGATTTATTTGCTTCCACAGAGGCTGAATTTAATGACTAGGCAACGAGACTGAATCATTTGCTCAGTGGTAACTCACTCCTTTACTTTTTTGCTCTCTCTCTCTCTCTCTCTCTCTCTCTCTCTCTCTCTCTCTCTCTCTCTCTCTCTCTCTCTCTCTCTCTCTCTCTCTCTCTATATATATATATATATATATATATATATATATATATATATATATATATATATATATATATATATATATATCATTATTGTTGTTTTTGTTCTTTTTATTACGCTATTTCTTGTTTTTTATGTTTTTTTCTCTTTCGTCTATTTCCCCGTATTCCTCTTGTTCTATTTCTCCAAGCTTCCTTATTCAGCCTTCCTCAACCTCCCCCATGTTTTCTCTATTTACTGTCTCTCTCTTAAGTTTATGAAGCAATATATCTGGCACGATTCAGCACCCCTTGATACGTTTGTCTTTCTTTCTCTTTCTTTCATTGTCCACTGGGTATTCTTCTCTCTCGCTTTTCTCTTTCCCTTGCACCCTCTTTCTTTCTCTCTCACTCCGTTTTTCCATACCATTTTTCATTCTCCTTTTTCTCCCCCTTATTTTTTTTTCTCTCCCCTGCGGCCTTTCTCTCTCTCTCTCTCTCTCTCTCTCTGGGTTTCTACATAGGCATTATTCTTTTATATATTTTTCCTCGGGTCCCATCGTTCGTCCGCCGCGTGGTGGTGCTTCGATAAACTAGCGGTGACAGGTGTATTAGCGAGGCACCAGCATGTTGCCCCCGGGGTAGCAGGCTGTCCACGCTGTTAAATATGGGGAAGGCAAAATATATGGGGTAGGGACGACGTATGGAAGAGGGGAGTGTGTGCATAGGGGAAGGGTGCGTGCAAGGGAGAAAGTGTAGGGGAGTGAGAGTATACATGCATTTAGGAGAGTGTGTCAGGGAAGGGGAGACAAGACTTCTATGAACCAGGTGTTATGTATTTTTTACGATCCTCTCGTGTATTTTATCATGGAATGGGATGCGTGGGTGTGGGTTGATATCTGGTTGGTGGGCGATGGCGTGTGCTGTCTTGGGGTATTTTTGGGGCTGCACGTGTCTCCTGCGTTCCGACGTGTGCCTCGGGGCAAGAAAGACACCAAGTCTGCTGCTGCTGCTTCAAGTGAAAGAAAAAATGAAGGCTCTACCACTCGCCACACCGACTTATTCACTCGACTTCATGTCAACTGGTCATGTCCCACGTTTTTTTTTCCTCCTGCGCCGTGTATTTGTGTTTGAAGAAGTGGACGTGTGGGTGTGTGGGGTGTGTGGGTGTATTTGTACTTCTGCTTTGCAAGACATCAGCAGATTTTCCGTCTGCAGTTATCATTTCATGCCAGTTAAGCCTCTTCATTGCTTCCAATTCTAAAGTTTTATTGGTTGAGTCAGTTTGTCATAATGTTCCTGGCTTATATATTTTATTTTTCAGCAATGCAAAGAAAGATTTCTAATATTATGCTTTTAACATCTCGCTAAGCCTTTTTCTTCCTTCCACGCAAGGCCTTTTTATCCATCGGGAATTTCACTTTTCTTTGCTGGCTGTCTACAAGGCGTCACTTTCTCTGCTTTCCGCGCGGCCTCATGTTCCTGGGCACGGCGCCGAGCTAGGCGTGCCATGAATAAGACACCGCAGCGCCGCCTCACACGCCCAAGGAATCGTTTTGCTTACAGTAACACCTGACATGTACCCTCCGATATTCAGGTCAGCCCCAGACTCCAGTGCTACTTATATCCACTCCAGCTCCTCTCCATTGCTTCTGCTGCTGCTGCTGCTAATGGTGGTGCTGCCTCTGCCTCTCCATCTTCATCTTCTTTCTATTTCTTTTTTGGCCTCATTTTTGTTGTTATTGAACTGCTGTTGGTGTGGCTTTATTTTTCTTGCTTTTTATCATTATCTCCTTGTTCTTCTTGTTTGCCTCAATTTTATTATTTTCTTCTCGGTTTTTCATCTTTATCTTCTTTTTCACAACATCATGATCCATTTGTTCACATCTTACCCTTCCTCCTGCTTCGTGTTTTCGTCATGTTCCTTCCCTTTTGCTTATTTTCTCGTCTTCCTCTTATCCCTCATTCCCCTCCTCACCTCATTCTCTCACTATCTGCTTTATCTTACCTGTGATACACCGCAACACTATCAAAGGACGTGTGTGTGTTTCACTGTTTCACTATTTGATCTGCTGCAGTCTCTGACGAGACAGCCAGACATTACCCTACGGAGCGAGCTCATAGCTCATTATTTCCGATCTTCGGATAGGCCTGAGACCAGGCACACACCACACACCGGGACAACAAGGTCACAACTCCTCGATTTATATCCCGTACCTACTCACTGCTAGGTGAACAGGGGCTACACGTGAAAGGAGACACACCCAAATATCTCCACCCGGCCGGGGAATCAAACCCCGGTCCTCTGGCTTGTGAAGCCAGCGCTCTAACCTATGAGCTACCGGGCCGTGTGTGTGTGTGTGTGTGTGTGTGTGTGTGTGTGTGTGTCAAAGGATGACTGTTGAATCAATGTGATGATAAATCTCTATCTTACTCTTTGATTTAGAAGTTCAATTTCGTCTTACCATCACTTCCTCCTCCTCCTCTTCTCCTCTTCCTCCTTTTTCTTTTCCTCTGCTCCCACTGCCCACGCAAAAACTCCACACGCACCCCACTCTTTCAATATATATTTTTTTCAGGTTCTCCTCCCTCTCCTCCTCCTCATCCTTTCCACAAACTTTATTCTCCTTATGTTCTTCTGTCCTTCCCATTTACTTTTTATTTTTTTCCTCCTCCTCCTCCTCCTCCTCTTCCTCTTCCTCCTCCTTCTCCTCCTCCTCCTCCTCCTCCTCCTCCTCCTCCTCCTCCTCCTCCTCTTCCTCCTCCTCCTCCTCCTTGTCTTTTTTTCTATGTTATCCGTGGTGATGAACGGGAAGAAAATTGATGAATAAAGGAAGAAGGGAAGATGTGACGTCTCTGAGTGACATTTGGATCGCGTGACAATGTTAATCCGTGAATATTGAAATGTTAATTAAATATCCGTGAATATTGACTGCGGTTTCCAGGACAGAGGAAGGGAGGATGGATGGAATGAAGGGAGGGAGGAAGGGTTGGAGGGATGGAGCGAGGGAGAGAAGGAGGGAAGGAAGGTTGACTAGCGTAATATATGTTAAGGGTACAAGTTCCTTTCATGTATTTGAGCCTTGTTTACTCTTGTTTATTTGTGACACGTGTTTTTCTTTTAATTTTGTCTTCCAATAACTTGTGTAGATTATCAAAATTTCTCAATCAGATATCGAAATAGTTTGTTGCATCTTACTTAGTACTATAGTCTTGTGTGTGTGTGTGTATGTGTGTGTGTGTGTGTGTGTGTGTGTGTGTGTGTGTGTGTGTGTGTGTGTGTGTGTGCGTGTGTAGGTGGGTGGGTATGTGTATGTGCGTGCGCGTAGTACCAGTGGGTGTGTGTCTTTTCATGGTTTGGTCGGTGGTGTGCGGTGCCTCCCTCACGCCAGGCCGCCATAATTGTCCCCGCCGTGATGGAGATGGACTCCCACCTACATAAAGTCGAAATAAATAGACTGTAGTTTTAGGTAGAGCCGAACACAAAAAGGAGAGCACTGCAATAGAGCGGCTCTTTACCAGTGAGCGGTGCTGAACGAGTGCTGCGTGGCGGTGGCTTGAGGCGGAAGCAGAAAAAAAAATAAAAATGAAAAAGAGAGAAGAGACGAAAAGAAAGAGTTGGAAAACATAGCAGAAAAAGCGAACGGGAATAAGCGCACACAAACACTCGGTAGGTGGTATAAATAAACCTCAAATGGCCATAATGTAGCCCTGAGGAAGGTTAAAGGCGAGGCTGAACACGAAGTTGAGTCCGGTCGGATCTCGGGAAGGCGAAGAGGAAACAGAGAGGAATGGGAAGCGAACAGCCCTTTAAAATTCTGCTTTTGACGGAGGCTTTATATCCACGACAGCCTGATTAAGTCGCGAGAAAGACAGGTATTACGGATTTCTTGTGATAATGAGATAGGGATAGCGATGGGAATAGGAGGTGAATGGGTGGATGAAACCGACAAAGAGAGAGAGAGAGAGAGAGGAACAGTTATCATGTACTCGGAGAAATATAAAAGGAAACTGATGGTGCAGGAAGAGGGAGAGCAAGTATTTGAAGTGAGGCAGTAACAGTCACGAGTGAGAAATGTACATCGGAAGTGTGTATAGAAATGATAAAGAAAACGAATGATCAGCGTTGAGTTGTCGCTTTAAATATAGTTCACGTCCTTTGAAGATTTTTCTTTTATATTCTTTCGTCGATGGCGTTAAAAAAAATAATAATTGGAAGGAAGCGGTAAATTGCAGGCGTGAACGGAGAGTGAGTGAAGGTGTGCACCGGTCTGGTTTGTACACGGAAGGTTTAGGGTTCAGATTACTAAGGAACTGAAAATACTTACTGTGATTACCAAGTGACTTTACTGCACCCGTGGCGTGATGAGAGGCCGTCCCATGTGTGTGTGTGTGTGGGTGGGTTGGTGGGGGCTAAGCGACTCCTCTCTTTGTAATTTACCACCAGAATCGTGAATTGCACATGATTCTTTTTTGCGTCTTTAATACGTCGCTTGTTGGTAATAAAACACACAATAAAGCTGTTTTTAGTTGTTGTCGGTAGAAATGGTGGCGGTGGTGGCTGGGGGACGGGTGTTGGGTAGTTGTAGTATTAATTTCTTAAGTGTGTGTGTGTGTGTGTGTGTGTGTGTGTGTGTGTGTGTGTGTGTGTGTGTGTGTGTGTGTGTGTGTGTGTGTGTGTGTGTGTGTGTGTGTGTGTGTGTGTGTGTGTGTGTGTGTGTGTGTGTGTGTGTGCGCGCGAGCAAGTGCGTGCGTGCAGCCTTGGCAGGCTGGCAGACAACCCATAAGCCTCACGCACAGCGAACGAGACACGAAAATCAGCAAACACTTTCCTTGTCAACCTAGCCATGCAAGACGTGGGTCGCGTGTTGACGTCCGGCATGGAGGGCAACTATCTGGCCGGCTGGCTTGCTGTTTGGCTGGCTGGCTAACTAGGTGTCTGTCTGGTCAGCTGACTGGTTTACTGTCTGGCTTGCTGTGTGTATTGCTGTATGGATGACTGCCTGGCTATCTGTTCTTTCACTTTTTAGCACCTATTATTGTTTCTTTTCAGTCATGTATACCTGGTTAGACAACTTGAGAATTACGTAACCTTTCTTATGCTTTTCTCCTCTCTTTCGTAAGACGTGAAGCAGCAGCACCCGCAGCAGCAGCAGCAGGAGGAGGCGGAGAAGGAGGAGGAGGAGGAGGAGGAAGAGGAGGAGGAGGAGGAGGTGGAGGAGGAGTGAGTGATAGTTTGTATGCTCCAAAAATTGTCCATGGTAAGAAAGGAAGAGGGATTCATGTAGAGCAGAAGAGAAGGAAGGAGAGGAGGAGCAGAGGAGGAGGTGGGTCGCTCCATGCACTCAGGGTAATAGGGCCCGGAAGGGAATAATGCTTCTGTCACTCAGCCACCTGCGGGTGGCAATCACCCCGATACTAAATAAGCACCACTGTAAAATGTGTATTGCACAAGTCCCAAAGCGATCGCGCACACACACACACACACACACACACACACACACACACACACACACACACACACACACACACACACACACACACACACACACACACACACACACACACACACACACACACACACACACACACACACACACACACACTCTCTCTCTCTCACACTCACACTCTCTCTCTCTCTCTCACACACACACACACACACACACACACACACACACACACACACACACACACACACACACACACACACACACACACACACACACACACACACACACACACACACACACGCACACAGCAGAAAAAAAATAAAATGATTTATATTGTATATTTGGAAATTTCAAAATGGTAACTTCTCTCTGTGGTTACCGAGATGCCGCCTCCTTCCTCTGTGATCTCTCCCAGAGCGGCCGAGCGAGGCAAGACGCAGCCCCCTCATCCCAGACCTTCCCCACGACTGCTGACCCATCCCGCCGCCGCCACCGCAGAAGACCCTATATCACTCAGTACATCGGCGCAAATAGGCAGCTTCCCCTCCCTTCTCTCCACCCATCCGGACTCTACTTCCCGGCCTCCAAGGGAAATAAATCTACCACCATCCTACCACTCCCTCTTCCCGCAGCGGATACAGAGTCAAGGCTGAAAAAAAGCACTTCTATCTCCCGTCCACAATGGCCGGTCGGTGAAACGCATCTGCCTGGAAAGCGAACGAAGGCCGGAGGGAAAAAAAAGTATAGGAAGCATATTTTTTTGTATTGCTCCCTAAAGAGTAATTCCACGGTCTCCTATTAAAAGTTGGCGATACTGACTCTCCCCAGCTAACAAAAGATATTACTGTTTTGATTCAGTGCTCTGGATTTATTTTTCACTTTTTTCTCTTTCCTTTTTTTTCGATCCCTTGATGTTAGGGTGGATGGATGAAAGTGCGTCATTCTTGCTTGTATGTATGGATGGGTGTTATTTTTATTTTTTATTTATATGTGCGTATGTATGTATGGCATGTGAGGAGGTAAGGGAAGGGCAACATAGCAAGAGGTTTTGCGTGAGGTGTTGTTGCTATGCTGTGCTGTGCTTTGCTGTGCTGTATTGTATTGTGTTTTGCTGTGCGGCCGCTGGTTGTAGTAAGGAAAGGGTGTGTAGTTTGTTTTGGGGTGTGTCGGGTGTATCTTGTATTTGTATGTCGTATTTACACATTTTTTCCCCGCTTCTCTTTTTTACTGTTTCTTTTTTCCACTGTAGCTTGCAGCCTTTTTCCACCCCTCCTCTTGCCGCACGTTTCCAGCCCTTCCTAGCCCCCGTTATTCCTCGCCTCCTGAATAAATAATTTCCATTTCTCCACCTCCATCTCCACAACCACTGGACGCGACCCTCCCTCCCTCTTCCTCCCAGCTCCTGCTGCTCCTTGCCATTCCCCTCCCATCCTCTCTGTGTACCTACCTCACTTCCCCTTTCGCCTCTCTTTCCTCAACATATTCCCGCCCTTCAAACGCTCATTAAATAATTAGGGCGAATGACATAATCACCGCAGGGGGAAAATAATAACAATAGCTAGAGGGTTTTGGAAGTCTTTGGGCGGCAGTGACACAGCCTTATGAACCTTACGAACGAGCGAAGACATGGGGACAAAACAGAATTGTAAGGGAGATCCGTGCACTTCCCATATAAAGAGTAGAAAGAACCCCTTAAGAGGCCGTGCCGTTGGGACCCTACAAAGGCAAGAGGAGCAGGAGCAAGGAGTATCTTGAGGAGCAACACAACCACGAGGCCCACCAGACCTTGTTGACTTACCATTATCTGGCGTTTAAGAAAATGTAATGCCAAGCTCACCTGCTGCTGCCTTGCTACCTTATCCTAATACCCTCTCTAATCCTTGCACCTTATAGTTTGCTCCTTTATTCCTCTTTCCTCCTCGCTTACCTGGCCAATTTTACCTTTTCTTACCTGCTCTGGTGTTTGTGGCACAGGAAAGCCTTTTCCTTCTGTTCAACATGCCTCACGCGCGTTATTCAATATATCCTTGTGTTAAGCGGATGAGCATAGTTTGTGCTTCACCCAGGATGTGATACAAGTCGAGACGGTGATACACTGATCAAGATGTAAACAAAGATTAGTTAGAAATTAACAGACACAGACACGCACACAAACACACACACACACACACACACACACACACACACACACACACACACACACACACACACACACACACACACACACACACACACACACACACACACACACACACAGTCATCCTCTCCCACAACCTCCATAACACATGTGACAGAGTGTCAGCTTTCAGTTGAGTAAATCTTTTTTTTTTTTTCCGACCATTTCTCCCACATGAGTCACGTGTGCCCTAACATGTGCCTCGGGATTGTTTACTTACACATCTCTCTCTCCGTGATGCCTTGCGCTCTTACACACACACACACACACACACACACACACACACACACAACACATAAGCACACCTCAGATTAGTGTATAGAGTAATGCATACACCCCTCCGGAAGTTTACTTGCATACTTTTACTATTGTGGTGAACAAGCTGAACGAATAATATGAAGAGAGAGAGAGAGAGAGAGAGAGAGAGAGAGAGAGAGAGAGAGAGAGAGAGAGAGAGAGAGAGAGAGAGAAAGACAGACAGGAAGAGGTAAAGTGAAAGGAATCCATCGTTAAGGAATAAACCACCTGTTTGGAAAGAGAGAGTGAGTGAGAGAGCGAGTGGTGGTGAGTGCGACAAGCAAACAAAGCGAGGGAGGGCTGCAGGGGACGGGACATCGGGAAACAGAGAATATAATAGAAAAAGATACCAAATAACAATAGTTGGTGGCGCGGAACAGGTAGAGGAGCTGATGGGAAATACGCGTCGGGCCGCTGCTCGCATCAGGCGCCGGTTCTCCGCCCCAACAAGGAAATTGGGACGAGACAAAGACAGAAAAAAGGGTTCACTCCAGAGTATAGCAAAAAAAAAAAAAAATGGAGTCCACATAAAAGAGGGACACATAGAGAGAACACAGCG
>NC_059296.1:10011937-10029437 GCF_017591435.1 Portunus trituberculatus
CTCTCTCTCTCTCTCTCTCTCTCTCTCTCAAGGTACTATATCATTTCCCCGTGGCCCGAGGAATTGTATCTAAGTGACTCGTCTGACACCTGAGTCTTCGATAGCATCACACCCCACAAAGCTATCTCACCTGCCTTTTTATCGGCCCCTCCCTCGCCCATTGTGTGCCGCCCGCCAGATATACATTATGCGGAAAGAATCTGCATAACTTGTATTGTTCTGATTGAGGGTAGCTGTTCTGTTCCAAGGCTTCCAGTGTATATACGTACCTAGGTATGTGTATTTGTTCGTATATTCGTTTTCTTTTTCGAGGGTACGATGGTGGGAGAGGGAGGGACTTTATAATTTTTTGTTTGTCTGTGTGTGTGTGTGTGTGTGTGTGTGTGTGTGTGTGTGTGTGTGTGTGTGTGTGTGTGTGTGAGAGAGAGAGAGAGAGAGAGAGAGAGAGAGAGAGAGAGAGAGAGAGAGAGAGAGAGAGAGAGAGAATGCGTGTTTCTTTTCAGTTTGTTAGTTATAGTAATAATTATTTTTAAAGTGAATACAAAAAGCATAAAGAAAGCATCATAATCACCATCATCAACATTATTATCAACACCATTATCTTCAACAACAACAGCAACAACAACAACAACAACAACAACATCAACAAAGACAACAAAATCAATAACAACAGTAACAACAAAAGCAACAGTAGCAGGGTCGGCAGTAACAGGTGTTAGATCCCACACACACACACACACACACACACACACACACACACACACACACACACACACACACACACACACACACACACACACACACACACACAACAAACAAACAAAAGAAATCCAGAAAAAGAAATCACCGTGACTACGAACACCTCCACTTGTCCTTCAGGAACAGAAAGGTCTATACGTAGCAGGCCTAAACACCGCCCTCCGTCAGCCAGGCCAGCCCACCGTCATTGCCGTTACCTGGAGGCGGCGGAGGGGAAGAGGGCGCGGCGTGACGGGCGAGACGAGACTGTCACGCCGTTCATGTGACGTAGCGTGACGGAGGCAGCGGCGACGTTTTCATTCTCTCTCTCTCTCTCTCTCTCTCTCTCTCTCTCTCCGGCCCCCTAGTCGATCCCCCAGACTGGCAGGGGACATCAGCCAGGCGTGAGAACGGGAGAGAAGAGAAAAAGGAAAGGGAAGAGGAAGAAAAAGAGCGAAGTGGCTATGAAGAGAAAGAAAATGAGCTAGAAAAGAAGAGAAAAATGAAGATGAAGCAACGGTATAAAAAGAAGGAAGAATTGCGGTGATGGAGGAGAAGAAAGCGGGAGAGTCAAAGGGAAACATAATTGACTATTGACTGGATGATTGATTTATACGTTATGGTGTTTGAGCGGCGCTGTAACTGTGTCATTGCTGCGCCGGGGAACATGAAATCGGAGAAGAGGAAGTGAAGGAACAAATGACTGACAGAAATAAAAAAAAAAAAATAAAAAAAACGAAAATATAGATGGCAGAATTTACGAATAACAAGGAAAATAGTGAAAAAAAAATTGAGCTCTACATTTATAGATTACACGAATATAAGGAAGGATTATGATAAAAATGATAACAAGAGATAAAAAAACAATAGACATTTTATCTTATGAATCTGTATAATGGCAAGATACACTAATTCTCTTATTTTCTAATGGTTTTGTTCTTATCTATTAATCTAATATGCGTTATATAGTTAAATTTCCGCTGATATAAAGGAGAACGGGTGACAAGGACGCACTACAACCGAAAGGACACCGACAGGAAATGGTGTAGGACGAGGAGGGCTGAGAGGGCCAAGGGTGGTGACGTCACGGCGTGGTCGGCCCGGCAATGGTGGGCCGCGGTGATCTGCCAAGGTGAGGCCGTGACCCCAGGATGCCTTAGTAGTCATAGGATGAGATCTCGGCCCCGCCAGAGGACGAGAAAGGTGAAGAGGGGAGGCAGTATGAGGGAGGAGGGAGATTCAGCTAGTGTGTGTGTTTTTTGTGTGTGCGTGTTATTTGTTTTTATTTTATTGCTGTCATCATTGTTATTTTAGTGACATTTTACATTGCTGCTTTTATATTTATCGTTGTATGATTTATTCATCGTTTATATTGCTGCTATTATGCGTACACTTGTCACACAGTTCATAGTTTTGTTATTGCATTGTTAATACTTTATTTTATTTATGAAATACATGTATATGTATATTTCATCCTTGCCACAGTTATGTCAGTTGATGCAGCAAAAAAGTGAAAACATATATATATATATATATATATATATATATATATATATATATATATATATATATATATATATATATATATATATATATATATATATATATATATATATATATATATATATATATATATATATATATATATATATATATATATATATATATATATATATATATATATATATATATATATATATATATATATATATATATATATATCACCAAAATACAGTTTAAAAGTATCAGAACAGACGCAGAATTACCATTCTTTGTAATTTCTTTCCTTCATCAAGTATTCACACCAACATTTCATGCGTATGTGTCACGGGTGACGTATGAAAACGCCTCAACTGTTCTCCACCTGCCACGTACACTGGAAAGTAGAAATAATATCTTGGGGTATTATGGATTCTTCCTTCATGGGGGCCGAGAAACGTGCCCGGAATAACAAGTGGGAGACGCAACGTTTTTTTTTTTTTTTTTTTTACCCAGTTTCTACACTATCACATTTTCCGACACATATGAGTCTTTTTCTCCCCCTCCCCCCCCCGTCTCTCTCCCTCTCTCTCTCTCTCTCTCTCTCTCTCTCTCTCTCTCTCTCTCTCTCTCTCTCTCTCTCTCTCTCTCTCTCTCTCTCTCTCTCTCTCTCTCTCTCTCTCTCTCTCTCTCTCTCTCTCTCTCTCTCTCTCTCTCTCTCTCTCTCTCTTTTAAGGTGTTTCACATATTCTTCCAAAGAGGGATTAGCTGATTCCTGATGGAGGGACCTAGAGAGGCTATAGAGTACGTGTGGGTGGAGGAAGTGGGCGGAATGCTAGAGGGCTAGTGAGGGAGGGGCTGAGGGAGGTATGGAGGAAGGAAGGGAGGGAGAGAGAGGCGAAGGGTACATTTGGAGAGGTCGCCGGTCGTGATAACACCTGAGTTAGTGGTGGTGAGAGGAGACCACTCCACCGCCCCCTATATGGCAGGCGCCTTATGGGCCCCGCCGGGAGAGCGTCTGACTTCTTCCATTATTATATTTTAGCATTATGGCGAGGCGAGGGCTCACTCTTTGGGAGATTCCAGCTTGGAGGGATTCGGTGGTGCGATCTTTCAGGGAGACTCGGGTTTCGCGGTGTAAGAATAAGGCGAGGGAAAAGGATTTACTTATATAGAGAGTTAGTAGTATTGAAATTTACCACTGTTGGTGTGTGGCAGGGAAGATGTAGTGTTATATAGGGTAGAGGCGGAGGAGTGCACGTACATAGTAGGCCGCCGGTGGTGTGTAGTGTAGCGATGCAGAGCGCGTCCCTCATAAAGGTGTGGCCTTGTCGCAGGTGAATTGTTCCCGAGAATCATCAGACAATTGTTTTCAGCGTTTGGCGGCACGCGTCGCAGGTGTCGTGTTGTCAGGTAATTCGGCAGGAACGGTGAAAAACGAGCTTGTTTGCGTTATTTAGTTTAGTGAACTAAAAAAAAATAAAAACATCCCCCAAATATAAATGGCAGCAGCTCTTTCATGTCGCACGGCGGAGTGACGCAAACAGATATATTGTTCGGGTGTGGTGCCATCCTGCACTCAGCCTGCTTGTTTGTGTGTTGATTGGAATGGATGTATGTACAGGTGTGTGTGTGTGTGTGTGTGTGTGTGTGTGTGTGTGTGTGTGTGTGTGTGTGTGTGTGTGTGTGTGTGTGTGTGTGTGTGTATGCGGGTTTGCGTGTGTATGCGGGTTTGCGTGTGTGTTGTATTTTTTACAAGCATCCTTAGTATACATATATACACACATATGATCTATATCTTAACTGCGTATGTGAATGTCATGTGTGAGCGTGCCTATGCAAACGATGGTAAACGGTGTGTGTGTGTGTGTGTGTGTGTGTGTGTGTGTGTGTGTACTCCTCACGTCTCTTCGCAGTAATTAAGGCACCAGGAAGTAGCAAGGTGTCGGGATGGGGTGGCGGGATGGTTGGCCTTGTGCGGTGGAGTGTTGAAGGTCTAGCTGGCGATGGCCATGTGGAGGCTGGCTGCCGCTCGGGTGGGGCTCAGCATTTTTTGTTGCTGATGCCATATTTGTGGGTGTTTTCTTTATCTCTTATTTTCTTTCATTCTATTTTTGCTTGGTTCGTCACCATTTCATACTCTATTTGATTGTTGGTGTTGTTATTGGTGTTATACGCGGAAAATTGACATTTAAGTTATTTCGCTGTACGTACGTAATGTTCCAGTTATGAATTGTTGCACGTCGCTTACTCAGCATTGCGTCATTTACTTTTCATCTTTCACTGCCGCTTCATTTCGGTGTAGAATGTATCAGCATTACGTAACAAACACACATAAACACAACACACACACACACACACACACACACACACACACACACACACACACACACACACACACACACACACACACACACACACACACACACACACGTTTTATGTCTTTGTTTTTGTCGCTGTGAGAGAAGGACACTCAAGCGTGCAGTTCTTTGCGT
This sequence comes from Portunus trituberculatus, assembly GCF_017591435.1. Classification (NCBI taxonomy): domain Eukaryota; kingdom Metazoa; phylum Arthropoda; class Malacostraca; order Decapoda; family Portunidae; genus Portunus; species Portunus trituberculatus. The sequence goes on from NC_059296.1 coordinate 10,016,650, forward strand.
GCTTGAACGTGTAACAAGTAGAAAAAGCAGGAGAAAGAAAGAACGTAAAAAAAAAAAAAGAAACGTGCTGTCTTCTTTCAATGCCCTGAGAGGTTTAAAAATATATTCTTGACTTCTCTACTAATGAACTTTGCATTCCATTATGTTACTTTTATTTCTCATGCGTATACTCACACTTTTATCAACGTCTCCTCAAGTGCCACGGCTTACTTATAGAACCGAGAATTCCTTGAGAAAGAAATTCGAAACTTAATATATCTTTTTTATGTATTTTTTAGTCCCAAACAGATAGAGGATTCAATGTTGTTGGTTTAGGCAAATGGCGCTGCACGCAGAGGGTAGGGATGTTTGGGGAAGGAGCGAGGGGACGCGAGGTGAGGGACTGATGGCTAGGGAGGCAATGGGCGTGCTGGGAGGGACGTGGAAAGGGGCGCTAGGGAAATAGGGAGGGAGAGCTGTGGTTGCGGAAGGGAGCATTTATGAGAGAGAGAGAGAGAGAGAGAGAGAGAGAGAGAGAGAGAGAGAGAGAGAGAGAGAGAGAGAGAGAGAGAGAGAGAGAGAGAGAGAGAGAGAGAGAGAGAGAGAGAGAGAGAGAGAAAGTGTTGTGTAGTAGGCGAAGGAAAAGGCGGACAAAATCCGTGGCTGCATTGTCGCATGAATGTTTGGGTGCGTAGCGTGGGTGGGAGCTCGAAGAATCGGTGGGGAGGTGAAGCACGGCGGCGGCAGAGTATCGGCAGGGCGGCAGCAGGGCGGTGCCAGGCTGGTGGCAGGGTGGCGTGTGATGGCAGCCTTGCGTTATGCAGCTCCGGGCCGTGTTAAGTCACGCAGGGCGGGCCGGATGGCGTGTGCGCTGTCCCGGCTGTGAAAGTGTAAATTGCACCTCTAATTTTCGCCTTGTTTGTCTGTATAACTGTGGATTTTAGCACGACATGGACACGTCATAAGTCACTCCCTTCTACATACACAGGCACACACACACACACACACACACACACACACACACACACACACACACACACACACACACCCTGTAGCTCAGTGGTTAGAGCGCTGGTTTCACAAGCCAGAGGACCGGGGTTCGATTCCCCGGCCGGGTGGAGATATTTGGGTGTGTCTCCTTTCACGTGTAGCCCCTGTTCACCTAGCAGTGAGTAGGTACGGAATGTAAATCTAGGAGTTGTGACCTTGTTGTCCCGGTGTGTGGTGTGTGCCTGGTCTCAGGCCTATCCGAAGATCGGAAATAATGAGCTCTGAGCTCGTTCCGTAGGGTAACGTCTGGCTGTCTCGTCAGAGACTGCAGCAGATCAAACAGTGAAACACACACAAGCAAACACTTTCCATTTCGTATATAGTGCTCTTTTTGAATTCTAAATTTAGCGCTCTCTACTTAAGTTGACTCAATTGTGTTGATGGGGAAGACATTTGTCATGCAGGAAGCCTCAACCTGGATGGCCGTGAGTCTTACCAGAGAGCGTTGTGTTACGGGCCGTCAAGGATGTGCGTGTTGCCGGGTTTGTGGCGCACAACACCCTCGCCTCTCACTGTTCATGCATACAATGGGATTACTCTCTCATAAAAAGAAAGAATATGTTTTCATAGTCAGATCTTTATCTTCACCAACTGGCCATGTCCATGACATACTTATATATATATATATATATATATATATATATATATATATATATATATATATATATATATATATATATATATATATATATATATATCAATCAGTTACTGTTCTCCCGCAGCAGTAGTAACGAGTATGTGGAGTGCAAGAGATGCACGCAATCTTCAAGATAGTGAATATAATAGACACACATATAGGCGGTGGCGTAGTGGATAAGGTGGTGAGCGTGGGATCGGGCAGACGTCCATGCGTAGGTTCGAATCCCACCACGTACAGCCTTAAAACACTTTATCATTTGTCGAGTGGTTTAAAGTTACCTACATGTCACCATGATACCCAGGTTCTAGGTGGTTACCCTCAAGATGAGTTTGGGTGGTGATATGGGCCCTAATATGGGTACCACTATATATAAAATTGCTTGCGCCACTAATGGGCGGAAGCTGAACAGCGCTTCCCATACACTCTTCAAGTGTGCCTAGAGGCGCTATAGGCCTTACCGTAAAAAAAAAAAAACACACACACACACACACACACACACACACACACACACACACACATGTGAGTATATGTATATTTATTTACATTTTTTAATTTGAAATATTTTTGGACGGAATTCAGTGTACGTAATATAATAAAAAGATAACATATCTGATATGAATTTCTCTCTCTCTCTCTCTCTCTCTCTCTCTCTCTCTCTCTCTCTCTCTCTCTCTCTCTGCTCCTCGTCACGTCCCTGTCCACCACCTGTTAACACCTGCTGCCTTGTGTTCCACCCCTGTGTGTTCACGTGTTCTCTTCTCCCTTTTTGAACAAGTTGCACACCAGTGTCCGCGTGGCCTTCCTTCCTGCCTCCTGTAAACTTGTTGTTGCCTTCATGGCTACCGATAGTTGTTTACGTTTTCATTCTACTTTTTTTTTTAAGTTTGTTTTTCATTTTCTTTTATTTTTAAGTTTGTTTTTCATTTTCTTTTATTTTCCATCTTTTTTATTAAAATTATTAGTTTGCCTATGTTTGTCTTTCCTTTTCTCCTCTCTCTCTCTCTCTCTCTCTCTCTCTCTCTCTCTCTCTCTCTCTCTCTCTCTCTCTCTCTCTCTCTCTCTCTCTCTCTCTCTCTCTCTCTCTCTCGCTCGTTTGCTCCCTCGCTCTGCAAAAATAGGTATAAATAATGATAGAGGATGATGGTAAGTGGATGATGGAAGTGGAAAGAGAGAGAGAGAGAGAGAGAGAGAGAGAGAGAGAGAGAGAGAGAGAGAGAGAGAGAGAGAGAGAGAGAGACCGCTGTCGCTACAGGACATTGTAATATTGGAGCAATAAACTGCACACACACACACACACACACACACACACACACACACACACACACACACACACACACACACACACACACACGTAAATATTCAAGCCTCATGCACTTACCACCGCCACCACCACCACCACCATAGCTCTCCCTATAGTTACACATACACTGCTTCTGCCAGAAAGGACCAGAACCCCGCGGTAACTCACTTAACCCTCCACTTACCTCCTCTAACTCTACTCGCCAAACCAAAGCCCGGCCTGGCATGTAGTACAACAGGAACATAGATTATTTAAAGCAAACTGTGTGGCGAATGTAACCTACCACCTTCCCTGCCACTGTGAATGTGAACCTGAGACATGACTCCTTCCTTAAATCTCGTCAGCCTCCATTACCGTCTCGTTGGTGGCGTCGAATCTTTCCTTTCCGTGCTGCTGAGGCTCCAGGCGTCCCAGGAGCCACTGCCAGACACGTCTCGGCGAAGGCAAACAGCTGTAGTTGTACATTTCCAGGCCCTCTCCATCCTCCGCCACCTCCCCGTCCTCCTCCCTCAACTCCCTGGCCGCTAGTGGAGAGAAGGAAAGAGAGGGAAAGATACAGCTAAATAAAGACCAAGAACTGAGAATGAGAATGGCATTACATGAGAAGGCAATACACACACACACACACACACACACACACACACACACACACACACACACACACACACACACACACACAGAGAGAGAGAGAGAGAGAGAGAGAGAGAGAGAGAGAGAGAGAGAGAGAGAGAGAGAGAGAGAGAGAGAGAGAGAGAGAGAGGGAAGTTGTAATTCAGAGTGCAATTTCAAATTTGTCCTTGTAATATGATGAATTAAAGGCAATGAAAGAGTAATTACGGTAAATGCTATCCGTGATGTGCCTAGCGGTGCCTCAGATCAAATCTCCGGTTCGTCGACAGAGAAGTTGATAATTATCTCCCGAAATAACATGGGTCACTATTTCTCGGCGTCAGCTGGAGGTTTAATATTAAAATACAACTTTGAATTCAATCTAAAGTCTGCATCAAGTAGTGTTAGCATAAAGAGGTTCAGTTCGATTCAGTATGAAGAATCTGATTATTTTCTTTCTTCTTTTTGAAGTAGTGTCGTATAAGGTATAATAAAAAAAGTACTATAATATACAATAAGGATCACAAATTCCAACTTAGTGACATCGAAGACAAAACAATAAACCACAGTGATTATTCAACAATAAACAGCCCTGTTGTATGTATTTAAACAGTGTGTAGAAATGACCTTGATCTACCCTTCATTGTGTTCGTAGATAAATCAAACTTCATGTTTCCTGTGATAATGTAGGTAATGTCATGTTTATTACTTGTGTTCATTGATAATGTATTGCTTCACACTGCCAGACATTGACTCTTCTATCTGTAATAAAGTTGTTGGATGGCAAGGGTTACTTTTCCATTCATTTTTGAAAATTTTGTAAAGTAAGTTTTGATAACATGGAGAGCAAGGCTGGACATCATCATCCAGGTAATGTTATACGTGTAGAGAAAAATATTATACCATAAAATAAAGTACTTGTTTTTTCCTCTCCACAGGATTCCCAAGTGAAAAGACTCGGACTTCACGGTGAGTACAGAATGATTTTTCGTACCCATCACATGGAAAATTTTTGTGTTGATGGAATTCTCTTTTCACAGATTTTTAAGCGTTAACTTAAAATGTATGTACGTGCGTCATTGTTTTCACGCTTCCGTTCATGAATTACACATGAATGCATCATGAACTCTAATGCGAAGGGTTGATGGTGTTTTAATAGAAGGACAGCGCTCGTTCAGCAGTGTGTGTGTGTGTGTGTGTGTGTGTGTGTGTGTGTGTGTGTCCGTATCCTCTTGTTGCTACGTGGCGCCGCTACTAGCTGAGTATCTCTTTTTTTTTTTTTTTTGCTGCTGTTGAAGTTGATGATGATCTATTACTGCAGCTGCTTTTGCTACTTTTATCATTATTATCATCATTGTTACTATTATTGTTATTATTATTATTATTATTATTATTATTATTATTATTATTATTATTATTATTATTTTATTTATTTATTTTATTATTATTATTATTATTATTATTATTATTATTATTATTATTATTATTATTATTATTATTAATATTATTATTGTTATTGTTATCTTTATCATTATTATTATTATAATTATCATTATTATTGTTATTGTTATTATTATTATTATTATTATTATTATTATTATTATTATTATTAGTATTAGTATTAGTATTATTGTTATTATTAATATTACTATTATCATTATTATCTAAAATCGTTAGAGGCTGACTGCTAATACATACCTTACCTCGTCATAAGTGAGTATTGAGGCATTAATGGCTCCACCTGGACTGAATGTTACAGAGGCGTGGTCATTTCTCTCTCATTCACCTCGTGGGCATGTTTGGCAATGTGTGATAGCGAGGACTAATATAAAACGTCATTCGTATAGTGTGTATGATGTTAGAGAATAAGAGTCGTTTGTTTGGACACATTTCACTAAAAGGGAGTATCAGTCAGGTGTTATTGTAGTGGCGCGGCTCCCTCCCTCCCTGCCTATCACCCTTCCTCCCTACCCGTCCCACCCCAGCGCCATCACTCGCCTGTCCAAGGGGAGCTAAAAAGTTTCCCGGCCACGCCACCTTTCCAATATTTTCGACGCGCGAATTTGTGACTGTGTAAACATGGCTCCCCTCTCGGTTGTATTTCACTGAGAATGATCCTGTATCAATTTGGTTCGCTTAAAAGCCCACAAAATAACTCCTTAAATTCCTGCCAGAACTGAACGACTTTCCGAAAAATGCTTTGGTCAGGAAGAATGCCTGTTGCCCTGTTCATGGATGGATGTTCCCATATATATATATATATATATATATATATATATATATATATATATATATATATATATATATATATATATATATATATATATATATATATATATATATATATATATATATATATATATATATATATATATATATATATATATATATATATATATATATATATATATATATATATATATATATATATATATATATATATATATATATATATATATATATATATATATATATATATATATATATATATATATATATATATATATATATATATATATATATATATATATATATATATATATATATATATATATATATATATATGATATCAGAATAGGTATTATATCATATAGCATATTCTGTAGCAGTAAGCAGCGCTACAAACGTCCCATGTTATATGTTACAATAGGCTATTCTAATAACAGAAAAGGATATCATTGTTGTTTCAGTAACTCCAGTACAGTTGCGGGCCACGTCAATGAAAATCAAATGTCATAACGGAATACTGCGCGGACAAATTCATTAAGCAACACGTACTATTGTCTCGCTTTGTTTATATAACTGTTACAGGCCTGAGAAAGTGTGATCGGCGCACCCATCACTCGTCTTCCCGGCGGCGCCAAACAACAGACCAGCGCAATACATATCTCAATGGTGTATAACATGTAAAGCAAAACATAATGCATATTAATGGATATCATGTAATATTTTGTCGTGATTAATATTTTCCATTAAATCAATGTAATTATTTTGTCCATATTGCTGCATAACAACGCGTGCAAAGCCGCAGAGAACTCAATTTTGTTTCCTACATTTTTAAATATGTCGAGTGATGCGTTCATACAGTAAACCATGGAGTAGGCAGTAGTCACCTGCCGCCCGGTGGAATACTCCAGGAGAGGTACTTACGGGGATGTAGGCAGTGCTGCAGATTGAGTGATTCCCCGTGTCCTCTCTTCCCGGTTCCCTTTGTGGTCTCATTTATACAATTGAGCAGCTGCAGCCTGCCCTCTAAAGACAACTTCTACTACTTCCTACACTACACTACAACACCTTACACTTTTACACTCTCTTCAAATCAAAATTTAATAATGGCTTCACCACGCCCTGCCTCGGAGTCCCCCTCTGGGGAGGGGACCATAAATGTCCCCAGGTCGGACTGCCCCTCTGCTGTCGACCTTGGGTGTCTTGACACTTCATCTAATACTTTCACTATCAATTTCTGCAACATTCGTGGCCTTCGTTCTAATTTTCAATCTGTGGAACACCACCTCTCCTCTACTAAACCTCATCTTCTCTTCCTAACTGAAACACAGTTGTCTGTGACTACTGACAGCAGCCCCTTTTCTGTTCCCTCCTACTTGCTCTATCCTCATTTTCAATCCAAAGCTGGATGTTGCGCATACGTGCGTAACGACACCACTTGCTCTCGTGCCCACAATCTTGAATCTTCAGAATTTTCTACCATCTGGCTAAGACTTCAATGTCACTCTCTAACTAAATTCATCTGTGCTGTATACCTCTCACCTAATTCCTCTGACTATGTAAAATTCTTTGACTATTTGACTTCCAAGGTGGAGCACATCTTATCTCACTTTCCTTTTGCTGAGATCTCCATTTTAGGGATTTCAATGTTCACCACCAGCTTTGGCTTTCATCTTCTTTCACTGACCAACCTGGTGAACAAACCTTCAACTTTGCTATCCTTCATGACCTAGAGCAGCTAGTGAAGTTCCCTACCCGTATTCCTGACCGCCTTGGAGACACGCCCAACATTCTTGATCTTTTCCTAACCTCCAACCCTTCTGCTTACTCTGTTAAACTTTCCTCTCCGTTGGGCTCCTCCGACCACAATCTAATTTCCGTTACCAGTTCTATCACTCCAGTGCAGCCTCAGGACCCGCCTAAGCGGAGGTGCTTCTGGCATTTTAACTCTGCTAAGTGGGAGGAACTAAGGCAGTACTATTCTGATTTCCTTGGGATGATTATTGTTTTCATGTCAGAGATCCTTCTCTTTGTGCCGAGCGCATAACAGAGGTGATTATCTCTGGCATGGAGCTATACATTCCTCATACTTTCTCTAACCCTAAAGCTAAAAAGCCTTGGTTTAACTCTGCTTGTTCTCGTGCTGTCAATGATAGAGAGGCGGCTCACAAACGGTTCCGTAGCCATCCAACTGCTGAAACTCATGCCCTATATATTTCTGCCCGTAATCATGCCAAATCTATTCTCCAACTTACTAAAAACTCTTTCATCAATAGAAAATGTCAAAGTCTTTCCAATTCTAACTCCTCTCGAGATTTCTGGCATCTAGCCAATAATATCTCTAACAACTTTACTTCTTCGTCTTTCCCTCCTTTACTTCATCCAGATGGCTCTACAGCTGTCTCTTCTTTTCTAAAGCTGAACTCTTCGCTCAAACCTTTGCTACCAACTCAACTTTGGATGATTCTGGGCATATTCCTCCTACTCCTCCACCCTCTGACTACTTCATCCCTAAAATTAAAATTCTTTATAAAGACGTTTTCCTGGCCCTCTCTGGCCTTGATTCTCGGAAGGCTTACGGTCCGGATGGAGTCCCTCCTGTTGTTCTCAAAACTGTGCTTCCGAACTCGCTCACTGCCTGGTCAAACTCTTTCATCTGTGTCTCTACTTCTATTTATCCTTCTTGCTGGAAGTTTGCTCACATTCAACCTGTCCCTAAAAAGGTGACCACTCCAATCCTTCTAACTACCGCCCTATAGCTTTGATTTCCTGCCTTTCTAAAGCCTTTGAGTCTATCCTTAATAGGAAGATAATGAGGCATCTATCAGCTCACAACCTTCTCTCTGATTGCCAGTATGGTTTCCGTAAAGGCAGATCTACTGGTGATCTTCTTACTTTCCTAACTGAATCTTGGTCATCCTCTTTAGGGACTTCGGTGAAACCTTTGCTGTCGGCCTTGACATATCGAAAGCCTTCGATAGAGTCTGGCACAAATCTTTAATTTCTAAACTACCCTCCTACGGATTCTATCCTTCTCTCTGTACCTTCATCTCCAGTTTCCTTTCCGATCGTTCTATTGCTGCTGTAGTAGACGGTCACTGTTCTTCCCTAAAACTATCAACAGTGGTGTTCCACAGGGTTCTGTCCTATCACCCACTCTCTTTCTATTATTCATCAATGATCTCCTAAATCTGACTCAATGCCCTATCCACTCCTATGCTGATGATACCACCTGCATTATTCAACAGCGTTCAACAGACGCCCAACCCAACAACAATTAAATGACTCAAGGCGAGATGCTATAGGACGCCTAACTTCTGATCTTTCACTTGTTTCTGATTGGGGCAGAGAAAACCTGGTTTTGTTCAATGCCTCAAAACTCAATTTCTACAACTATCTACTCGACATAACCTTCCAGACAACTATCCTCTCTTCTTCAATAACACTCAACTTCCCTCTCCTCTACATTAAACACACTCGGTCTATCCTTCACTAAAAATCTAAACTGGAAATTTCACATCTCTACTCTTGCTAAATCAGCTTCCAAGAAGTTAGGTGTCCTATGGCGTCTTCGTCCATTTTCTCTCCCTCCCAGCTGCTTGCTCTGTACAAGGGCCTTATCCGCCCGTGTATGGAGTATGGCTCTCATGTCTGGGGATCCACACACAGCTTTACTAAACAAGGTGGAATCTAAAGCTTTTCGTCTTATCAACTCTTCTCCTCTAACTGACTGTCTTGATTCTTTAAGTCACCGCCGCAATGTTGCATCTTTATCTGTCTTCTACCGCTGTTTTCATGCTGTCTGCTCTTCTGAACTTGCTAACTGCATGCCTTCCCCTCCTGCGGCCTCGCTGCACAAGACTCTCTACTTCTTCTCATCCCTATTCTGTCCATCTTCCTAATGCAAGAGTTAACCAGTATCTTCACTCCTTCATTCCCTACACTGGTAAACTCTGGAACTCTCTACCTGTGTCTGTATTTCCACCTGCCTATGACTTAAACTCTTTCAAAAGAGGAGTGTCAAGACACCTCTTACGTTAACTGGACCCTCCTTTTAGATTTTTTTGTTTTTTCTCTACTTTCTTCTTAACAGGGCCTGGCAACCAGCGGGATTTTTTTTTTCACTTTGTTTTCCCTTGGCCAGTGCCCTTGTAATGTAAAAAAAAAAAAAAAAAACACACTACTGCACAATCCGAGCCAAGGACGTTGCTTGTTCCTGCCGTGATAAGGCTTTCGTGGTGACTCGGAGAGAAAGAGAAGACTTCCAACGCCCACTTCATTGTGCATAACTATTTTTCCGAAAGCAAATATAGGGCGGGGAAGGGGTTGTTTTTGTGGTGATATGGTGGATAACGATGCTGATGTAACGGAGCTCTGTACATTATCGGCCTTACAGGAAGACTTTGTGTGTGTGTGTGTGTGTGTGTGTGTGTGTGTGTGTGTGTGTGTGTGTGTGTGTGTGTGTGTGTGTGTGTGTGTGTGTGTGTGTGTTAATGTGAGGCAGTTACATTGTGGTGTTCTGCCTGAGTGTGTTGTGAAGTGTAGCACGACGAGAACCATTTTGCAGTGCTGTGCTTTGCCTTGTAAGTGTGTAAAGAGTGGACGTGACAGGATGCACTGGTTACTTATGGACCTGAGCTGTGGTGGTGGTGGTGGTGGTGGTGCTGAGAGTGGTGTGGAGTGAAGGGGAAGGAAAAGAGGAGGAAAACACATAATGGAGAGAAATAGGTTAGTGTAAGATTTCTAAATGGCTGTTACGGAGGCGAAATTTAACCAGAGCACGGCACCTTCCAGTTGAAGGCAATCCAACCCTAATTATCGAGATAAGATCTATGAAGTGAAGCATCCACATTTGTCTGGCTGGAATACACGCATCGCTCAAGATTATAATCGCTTCCTGTTGTAACGGAGTACAAGGTTATAATTCTTATTGCAGAATCGTTTGCTTTTAACAGCCTCGAATTATGCTAAGTGTCGCGAATTTAGTCATCTTTAAAAAAGTTAAATAAGTTTCGTGTGTTTATTTACTGCTGATGTTGTATAATGCATATGTATTCTTTTGCTGTTATTTTTTTTAATTATGAACTTAGACACAACGTAAAAAGTCCACGTGCTGGGACTATTAGCAGACTTTAGAAAATAGTTAAGAGAATGAATTATAGATATTGATAATAAGTGTGGCCTCAAAAAGAATTACTGAACTGCCATTAGCAACAGTATAAATATAAGCAAAAAAAAAAAAAAAAAAGGCACCGGTGTACCCTCACAGCTGCCATCCGGTTCCCTGCTATTTCCACACACACACACACACACACACACACACACACACACACACACACACACACACACACACACACACACATAGGGTCACAGGTGGGGCTCTGGGAACGCTATGCTCATTTCGCCTCCCAACCAAACACGAGAGACATGTGTACAAACAACGTAAAATATATACAGGCATAGCTGTGTGTTGTGGGGATGAGGGGGTACTCGCATGTATGAGGGCAGGAATCATAACACTACGTAGTCACTGTTACTGTCATCTTAACACCCACATCAACGTACTCGTACCTCTACCCACAAATACCGTCAGCTTCTCATACAGTATACTGTGTGTGTGTGTGTGTGTGTGTGTGTGTGTGAGAAAGAGAGAGAGAGAGAGAGAGAGAGAGAGAGAGAGAGAGAGAGAGAGAGAGAGAGAGATTGCGAGAGGTAAATTCAGCGTTTGTTATTATGTTCAATGACCTGAATATCATCTGTGGAAACTGTGGCAATTATTTTGGTTTTTTCTTTATTTCGGATTTGTGTTGTGTGCGTGTGTGTGTGTTGCTGTTGTTGTTGTTGTTGTTGTTGTTGTTGTTGTTGCAATGTTTTTTTTTATTTTATTGTTATTGTTGTGGTTGTTCTTGTTGTTGGTTGTTTTATATTTTTATTTTATAGTGTTCTGATTGATTTCCCAGTTGACTTATTGATCTCCTTTTATTTTTCCATGTTTCTTGTGTTTTTTTTTTGCGATTTGCTGTTTCTGTTAACATAATGACCTTCGGTTCTCCTGTGTACCATAAAGTAAATATTGCGCAGTTGGTACTTATTTTCCCACCTGCATTTGCCTTCTCTTCCCTTTATGACCTTCACAAAACACACACACACACACACACACACACACACACACACACACACACACACACACACACACACACACACACACACACACACACACACACACACACACACACACATACCAAGCCATCCCCACTGTTTGCGACACATTAACATTATTTAACAGTGACCTGGTAGGAAGGACACTGCTGAACAAATACACGCACATACAGACACACACACACACACACACACACACACACACACACACACACACACACACACACACACACACACAATGCAGGTGTCCAGGTTTGAGTCATCCCGCAGGTGTTGTTCCTCAAGGTTTTTGTCATCGTGCTTTGTCTTTTCCTAACGGTCTGGTGAGGTACTTATGTAAGGAGAGACCGTAATTTTGTACCCAGTCATGATAGCATTTGTTATGGAGGCTTTGGTGGAAGTTTTCACAACAATGATAGTGAATGTGATAGTGACAATGGTGCTCGTGGTGGTGATGGTGGTAGTGGGTGGTAAAAACAATCATTAGTGTCAGATGGAGCGATTAGTGTCAGAGTTGATAATCTTTAAAGCCAGATCTTAAGTTTTCGTTAATAATGGTTATTGTGGTGATGGTGATTGTGTTGATAGTATTGCTGATAGACAGTATGTGTAGAAAGCTGCTATTCGTGTCAGAGAGGATCAGTGGTAAAACTAAATTTAACTGTAAAACTAGAAGTTATCACAAAGTTTCAAACGTTGTTATTGCCGATGATCAATTTGTGCCAGGAAAAAAATGTATGTATACGCAACGGCAAAATCAAGAGAGAGACAAAAAAAAATCCGTGTAACATAATATTGGTCGCTGTTGGCTGTAGTGTAACAACG
>NC_059296.1:10044437-10061937 GCF_017591435.1 Portunus trituberculatus
CATAATATCCTCTTCTTCCTTGTCTGCCTGTATCTTTTTCTATTTCTTTCAACCTCCTCTCTTTATCGAAATTTCTCTTATCTTATTCCTATCGTGAATATTACTTACTGTTCTCAGTTTTCTGTCTCTTTCTCTGTTTTCGTCTTTTCTCTTTCCGTATTTTTGTTTGTTCATCAGTTTTTTTTTTTTTTTTTATGGCAAACTCTCCATTCAAGTGTGTTTTTGCTTTTTTATTTACTTTTTTTTGTAACGTCATTTCTGTCCCTACACTTGATTTTTTAGTCACTTTTTTTCATTTTCCATTTTTTGTATCGTTTCAAGATTCCCTTCTTCCTTTCATTTATTTTGTTCATAATATTCGTCCTTTTTTTGTTTTATTTTCTTTATTCTTTTTCTGTTACTGCCTATTTATTTATCTTTTCTAATCAATTTCTATGATCTTTTTACTTATAGATTGGTCACTATTCTTGTTATCCATCTTAATGTTACTTTCATGTTTACTTTTACTATCACCATTACTATTAATAATTTTAGCAAATGCAAGAGTCTCATCACTAACCCATACGAGGTTATATATAGGATCAATTAAAGAAAAATGGATAATTAACTGGTATTATTAGTTTTTGTTTCACGTGTTCGTGTGTGTGTGTGTGTGTGTGTGTGTGTGTGTGTGTGTGTGTGTGTGTGTGTGTGAGTTTGGGAAGGGGGGGTGGGAAAGCGCGTTTATTTTATCGTGTTATTTGCCTTCTGTGTCCTGTTTCCATTTCCTGGTATTGTTCTGGCGTTACACTTTTCCTTGTCGCTTTCTGTTTCTTGGCCGAAAGTTTCCTCTGTTTTCTTGGTGACTTTTTTTTTTTTACCCTGTTGCAATACTTTTCTTACCCAGGACCTGGTTTACTTCATAGAGAGAGAGAGAGAGAGAGAGAGAGAGAGAGAGAGAGAGATTAAAGACTGGCAGCTTTACACTTACTGATTGCAGTGATATTTATTAAAAGCCTTGTAAAATAGCAAGATATTTTCTACAACTCTGAATACCCAAACAGTACAGATAACTGAGACTTTTCATTTTAGAAATATATTCAAATAGTAACATTGACAATATAAGTGAGGAAATTTAATACACACACACACACACACACACACACACACACACACACACACACACACACACACACACACACACACACACACACACACACACACACACACACACACACACACACATACAAACCTCTCCAATAACTTCACTTCTTCATTTTTCCCTCCTTTATTTCATCCTGATGGCAACACTGCCATCTCTTGTCTCTAAAGCTGAACTCTTCTCTCAAACCTTTGCTCACAACTCCACCTTGGATAATTCTGGGCTTGTCCATCCCTCTCCTCCTCCTTCTGAGTATTTCATGTCTTCAATCAAAATTATTCGTAATGATGTTTTCCATGTCCTCGCTAGCCTAAACCCTCGGAAAACTTATGGACCTGATGGGATCCCTTCTGTTGTTTTCAAAAAACTGTGCTTCCTTACTTGCACCTTACCTGGCTAAACTCTTTCAACTATGTCTATCCACTTCTACCTTTCCTTTTTGTTAGAAGTTTGCCTACATTCAGACTGTTCCTAGAAAGGGCGACCATTCTAATCCCTCGAAATACCGTCCTATAGCTTTAATCTCTTGCTTGTCTAAAGTTTTTGAATCTATCCTCAAAAGGAAGATTCTCTAACATCTGTCAGTTCACAATCTTCTATCTGATCGCCAGTATGGCTTCCATCAAGGTCGCTCTACTGGTGATCTTCTGGCGTTCCTTACTGAGTCTTGGTCATCCTCTTTTAGAGATTTCAGTGAAACTTTTGCTGTTGCGTTAAACATATCAAAAGCTTTTGATAGAGTCTGGCATAAAGCTTTGATTTCAAAACTGCCCTCCTACAGTTTCTATCCTTCTCTCTGCAACTTTATCTCAAGTTTCCTTTCCGACCGTTCTATTGCAGCCGTGGTAGACGGCCACTGTTCTTTTCCTAAATCTATTAATATTGGTGTTCCTCTGGGTTCTGTCGTATCACCCACTCTTTTTCTATCATTCATTAATGACCTTCTTAACCAAACTTCTTCCCCTATCCACTTCTACGCTGATGATACCACCCTGCATCTTTCCACGTCCTTTCAGAGATGACCAAACTTTCAGGTAGTCAACAGATCACGCAGGACGCCACTGAAAGCCTGACCTGATCATTCTAAGATTTTCGATTGGGGCAGAGAAAATTTAGTAGTTTTCAATTCCTTACAAACTTAATTCCTCCATATTTCAACTCGACACAACCTTCCAGACAAGTATCCCCTCTTCTTCAATGACACTCAACTGTTTCTCTCTTCCACGCTGTATATCCTCAGTCTGTCCTCTACTTGCAGTCTTAACTGGAAACTTCTCATCTCATCTCTTGCTAAAACAGCTTTTATAAAGTTAGGCGTTCTGAGGCGTCTCTGCCAGTTTTTCTCGTTCCTCCAACTGCTAACTCTGTACAAGGGCTTTATCCGCCCATGTATGAAGTACTCTTTGCATGTTTAAGGGGTTCCATTCACATATTAGATTAGAATCGGAAGCTTTTCGTCTTATCAACTCCCCTCCTCTGAATGACTGTCTTCAGCCTCTTTCTCACCGCAGAACTGTTGCATCTCTTTCTATCTTTTATCGCTATTTTCATGCTAACTGTTCTACTACTCTTGCTAACTGCATGCCTCTCCTCCTGCGGTCTCACTGTACAAGGCTCTCTTCTTCCTCTCATCCCTATTCTGTCCAACTCCTAACGCAAGAGATAATCAGCACTCTCAACCATTCATACCTTTCTCTGGTAAACTCTAGAATTCCACATCTGATTCTGAATTTTCGTCCTCCTATGACTTGGCTTCTTTTAAGAGGAAGGTATCAAGACAT
Organism: Portunus trituberculatus; assembly: GCF_017591435.1. Taxonomy (NCBI): domain Eukaryota; kingdom Metazoa; phylum Arthropoda; class Malacostraca; order Decapoda; family Portunidae; genus Portunus; species Portunus trituberculatus. The sequence continues at coordinate 10,047,360 of NC_059296.1, forward strand.
CTGTTCCTTAATTTTGTCTAACTCTGTATTTTTCTTTTAGGGAACCAACACTCAAGTGGACCTTTTTTTTAATATTTTGTCGCCCTTGGATAGTTTCTCTCCTACTTGAAAAAAAGACATGTAAAATTACTCAACAATTTACAACAGATCAGTATATTTTGTAGCAATATGTATGTTTATTATTTGATGTACAATGTTTTTCTACTCTTTAATTTCATGAGCAATGAAACACACTTATAACTAAAATTAGATGAAGTTTTTCCCTTTCATCTTCCGTATATGATGAATCTGTGTGGAATTTTCCTTTTAGCTGCCTTTCAGGGACATGCAAATTTATAGATAGGTAGACATTCTTTTTGGGTAGACAGATAGATTGATTGGCAGATACATAGACCGACAGGTAGAAAAAAAATATAGAAAGATATACACACTAGGAATTTAATAGAAAAAATGCACATATATGAGTGAAATATGAGTAGAAAGTTATATTAAGTCAAGGAAGTCAAAATTTAAAAGAAAATATAAAAAAAGACAAAGAAAAAAGAGTTAAATAAGAAAAATAGAGATAAATGAGGGAAATATGAGTAAAAAGCCGCAAAAAGTCAAGGAAGTCGAAATTAAAAACAGAAAAAAAAACAAAGAAAAGAGAGAGAAAAAAAAGTGAGTCTTGGTAACACAAGGTCTTGAGGCCTCACGGGATCGACCTCATTTGGAGGAGCCTCGTGGACCCTCCAGTTTAGTGCGACACACACACACACACACACACGGACGACGCACACACACACACACACACACACACACACACACACACACACACACACACACACACACAGACACACAGAGAGAGAGAGAGAGAGAGAGAGAGAGAGAGAGAGAGAGAGAGAGAGAGAGAGAGAGAGAGAGAGAGACACTCTCTCACACACACACACACACACACACACACACACACACACACACAGAGAGAGAGAGAGAGAGAGAGAGAGAGAGAGAGAGAGAGAGAGAGAGAGAGAGAGAGAGAGACAGAGAGAATGGGAGGAAGAGACACACACACACACACACACACACACACACACACACACACACACACACACACACACACACACACACACACACAGAGAGAGAGAGAGAGAGAGAGAGAGAGAGAGAGAGAGAGAGAGAGAGAGAGAGAGAGAGAGAGAGAGAGAGAGAGAGAGAGAGAGAGAGAGAGAGAGAGAGAGAGAGAGAGAGAGAGAGAGAGAGGAATGGGGAGGAAGACACACACACACACACACACACACACACACACACACACACACACACACACACACACACACCAAGCCAGCACAAGAGTCTCAGGTCGCGTCGTAAACCAAATTTAGGTTATCAAGGGAATATGCTTGGTTGGCGGAGCGTCGGCGCACTCAACGAGAATATAATGTGCCGGTGTCCTCTCATCACCCACTGGTAATGGAAACAACTAGTAAGAAGAACGCCCTTTCTCGCTCTGAATTACTCCCAGCGAGGCCTCCCTCTGTTAAAATATTAAACTATACACCGCGGTAATTTCCAAGCACAAAGATTCTGTTTTGGCGGCGTGGGGGTCACGGCGCTAGGAACTAAGAGAAATAGGGAAGAGGAAATGGGCGGAGAGAGAGAGAGAGAGAGAGAGAGAGAGAGAGAGAGAGAGAGAGAGAGAGAGAGAGAGAGAAAGGGGGGAGGTAAGTGTAAGGGTGTCAGGAAGGAGGAAGGAGTGAAGAAGAGAGAGAGAGAGAGAGAGAGAGAGAGAGAGAGAGAGAGAGAGAGAGAGAGAGAGGGGGGGAGGGAGGTAAGTGTAAGGGTGTCAGGGAAGCGAGGAAGGAAGGGGAGGTAGGGAGGGTGTATCTGTGTGGGTGTGGTAGATGGAAGGGAGAGTGATGTTTTTGTAATGTATGATGTTTTGTGCTTAATGCATCAAGGATTCTTTTCTTTAGACAGATGGAAACAGACTCGTGGTGTAAAAAATGGTGTATAAAAAGCAACTTAATGCCTCTCCCTCTTTCTCTCTCTCTCTCTCTCTCTCTCTCTCTCTCTCTCTCTCTCTCTCTCTCTCTCTCTCTCTCTCTCTCTCTCTCTCTCTCTCTCTCTCTTACTCTCTCCCTTTATCTCTCTCCTTTTTTCTCCTCTTAAAAAATTGAAGGATCATATGTTTTATGTCGCTGTGGAAATAAAAAGAAAATATTGTTTATTTCCTTGCTCAATATGCGTCTGTTGTGTTTGATGCTCTCGGTTTCGTATGATGCTAGTAAAGGAAGAGGAGATAGTCAATAATGCTTCTATATCAATACCAAGTAAATTTTTTCTCAGTAGTTCTTTTTATTTTAAATTCACCCCCAAATGATTATACTCCCTCTTGATAAATTACATCAACATAATTTCACCTGACGTCAGTTTATAATGAAAGGAATAATCTTTAGGGAAAACCTGTGTATAGAAGTTCATTAGCGATATTTACCTGTAGGTTTGCCATTTGTCGAGTGGTTTAAAGTTACCTACACGTCACCATGATACCCATGTTCTAGGTGGTTACGCCAAAGATGCGCTTGAGTGGTGATATGGGCCCTAATACCACAATAAATAAAATTTCCTGCGCCACTAATGGGCGGAAGCTGAACAGCGCTTTTTCAAGCATGCCTACAGGCCCTATAGGACATAACATAAAAAAAAAGGTGGTCACGGTATGTGGTTCATATTATCTCGAGGACGCAGGTACAAGAGATGTAAGTTGATCGCAAGCCAATGGAAGGATGGTGCGTTGCTGTGCTGTCTTTTCCCTGCTCTCCCTGCTCTCTCCTCCTTGCCCTCTCTCTTTCTTCTCTCCCAGATACCTCGCCTTCGGTTCATGAGTGTGTATAAAAAGTCTTGTTTATTTCTCTCAATTTATGGCCTTAATGATCCCTTTGTCGATAATCCTTAAGGCCAAAGATCATCATTATCATCTAATTTAAAGTTGGGGAGTTGCGTCTCCCTCGTAAGTAATGGAATCAAATGTTAATTACTTTAATTATGGGTTGAGGCGGCGTGTTGTAAGACGAAGCACGGTATACCTTATCACTAATGTCCGTAATGTTGCTAGTCTCGTTACGTAAAATTGTGTCCACCTGGCTGGCTCTCTTCCCGGTTGGCTCACTGGCTGGCAGGGAGGGGGACTTGATTGGCTACGTGGATGGTTGGCTGGTAAGGAAACTGACTTGTTGGTTGGCGAAATTACTTACTTAAAAGGTGGGTGGATGGCTGGCTGACTGACTAACTGACTGACTGACTGACTGACTGACTGACTGACTGATAAGATGACGGACTTGCGGACTGGCTGGAAATATAGGTGGTTGGGAGATTGCTGGCTGACTGGCTGATAGGTTGGCTGGCTGATTAATTGGTGGAATGGCTTGGTTAGAAAAGATAAAAATGCTTCATTCAAATTTCTAACTATGATAGAGGAGAAAAGCGTACACACATATTCTAAAAGCTAAATTTTTACTCTCCCACTGTTTAATTTTGTGTTATTTTTTACATAAAAGTGAGTCTGTCCGGCTTGCTGTCTGGCGCTGAAGAATTTTAGCGTTAACATCAACTAAAAGAACCAGGTATTGCTATTTCTTTTTATTCCATATACTGAATTGGTATCTACTGGCTCTTAATCGTATACACGTGTTGTGGCGTGGTAGAATAAGAAAATATTATGGTTCTTTTTACAGATTCATGTAGTTTTCAATACATTTAAGTAGTCAAGGTAAATGTTCTTCCCTACAAATCTATTTTGAGGAAAGATAGACGGGATGAACTGTGCAGCATCATATCCCATTCCTCGTCCACACTGGCCAATAACGATTCAACTATTACCACCATTTTTAAACCAACAAACAGCTCATCTGGCGTCTACGTTCACCACATACATTCCATACTAACATGTAAATCTATACTCCATTAACAAACCTAAATATTTCACGAACTAATGATCTCACAGTCGTTTTAACACCTTCAATACCGGGACACATTTTTACCTTGAGATTTGTGTACGATTAGACCATTTTATTAGCATTAGGAAAGGTCTATGGAGGTCAGAAAATTAATAGCCACAGTCTTCACTATTCTAATCCCTCACATAAGCTTCTGAAGCTGTATAATATCACCAGATAGTAAGCAAAATTAATATGGAAACGCGTCATAATACTCAAGGAATTAATTAAGAAGCCATTAAAACGGGTGGCCTTCAAGACAGCAAGGGAGGAGGCGACGCGGCAATCAAAATAGTAGTTCATTATTGGAGCATCGCTACCACCTAATAATCCAATTTCCGATGACCCTGACAGGCGGATCGACCAGTAGGGCAGGTGACCGGTGACCCCATGAGTCATTAAGGCGGCAGGCCATTAGTCTCGGAGGCACCAATGGCAGACGCGCCTTAATCGTCTTTAAATCGTCTTCCCCTGCCAACTTGACTGACTGACTGACACAATGACGATGATATTGGAGAGAGAGAGAGAGAGAGAGAGAGAGAGAGAGAGAGAGAGAGAGAGAGAGAGAGAGAGAGAGAGAGAGAGGAGAGGAGTGGGAAGAGGTAGAGTCGTGTAGAGAAGAAGGAAGAGGAAGAGTAAGAGGACGAGGAGGAGGAGGAGGAAGAGGAGGAGAGGAGGAGAGAGGAGGAGGAGGAGGAGGAGGAAGAGGAGGAGGGAGAGGAGGCAGGCACGGGGCCAAGCTAGATGGAAGTCTGTAAAAGGTGGGAGGGAGGAAGGGAGGAAAGGAAGGCGGGAGCAATTGTTTTGTTTGCCGAAAAGGAGTGATGAAGGTGAGAGAAAGAACAGATGGAGGGAAACAGTGAAAATACATATATACATGTAGAGAGAGAGAGAGAGAGAGAGAGAGAGAGAGAGAGAGTCACTACCGACCACTCAAGGCTCGCTAGGAAATCTACTGGCATCGCGTTCTCGTCTTTAAAAAGGGAAGGTAGATTTCATTAGCTACATGGCAAATTACATTAAGTGAAGCCACACTATATAGCAGCTTGAGTCTCTTTTCTCTCGTTACCGTGGCAGAAATACTTCACGACACTGTCTATTAACTTACTGAGGAGGGAGAGGTGTGTCTTGGTACAGTCTTATTATCATGGCTGTTTCTTATGTACACTTGCTCCTGTTGGTGTCTTTCCCGTAGGTGTTTTGTTTTATTTTTTATACTTTTTAGGTAAGAGATATAGTTATTTATCTGTATGCATTTCTCTCTCTCTCTCTCTCTCTCTCTCTCTCTCTCTCTCTCTCTCTCTCTCTCTCTCTCTCTCTCTCTCTCTCTCTCTCTCTCTCTCTCTCTCTCTCTCTCTCTCTCTCTCTCTCTCCTACCATCCTTTGTAATTTCTTTCCCTTTTTCAACCTTTTCTTCTCATATCTTCCCTTTTTTTTTCAATTCCTTCTCACTTCTTTTTCATTCTCTCATTTTCTTTCTCTTTCTTTCTCCCATGTTCTTTACTTTCCTTTCCATTCCCTTGTTTTGCTTTCCTCCTCGGTTTTCTCTCCTCTCTTATCTTCCCTTTCCTTTTCTCTCCCTTCTCATCTTCCTTGACTTCTCTTTCCCCTTACCTCTTGACCCTTCCGGAAAGAGGGGTTGGGTAAGGGGTCTTGGATCAGCAGTTATTCTTAGCAAGTGTCCCTCGGTACTAGAGAGAGAGAGAGAGAGAGAGAGAGAGAGAGAGAGAGAGAGAGAGAGAGAGAGAGAGAGAGAGAGAGAGAGAGAGAGAGAGAGAGAGGAGTGGATATTTTTCTATTTGATGAATGAGAACATAAGTTGCCTTGAGGTTATACTATAGTTAAGTGAAGTTGCAATTTTGACGTAATTTTAAATATACGTGCACTGGCGTCATGTTTTTTGACTTTTAGTACATCTATTATAGAATATTACATAGTTTGCATATTTTCTATTTCATGTATGTATTTGTTTTCCTGCTGTTCATTATATTTTCCGTGCTTATGTAAGTGGTTTTGTTTATTTCTCCTTGTATCGCGCTTGCATTTTTCAGCAACTTAATTTCCTTGTAATTCTTTTTTTCCTTGCTTTTAATTTGGTTTGCCTATTTTATGTTCAGTTTGGTATACAACGTTTATTTTTCATACTCCCTCTTTTCGTAGATATGTATCTCCTTTTTTCACTCCCTTGGTCCCTCTCTTCCTTCCTTCTTTTCTCCCTCTACTACATCCCTATCTACCATCCACGAGTCACCCTCCACAGGCCCTCTACATATCTTTTAAATTTTATATTTTGTACCAGTAATATTTTTCCCTCGGATAGGCCTAAGTCCCCCTTTTCTCCTGTTGCCATCTCTCTCTCTCTCTCTCTCTCTCTCTCTCTCTCTCTCTCTCTCTCTCTCTCTCTCTCTCTCTCTCTCTCTCTCTTCGGAAACCTGTCCGATTCTTTTGATTATAAGGGAAATCGCCGTCTGTTTCCGTGATAGCACTGTGATGTAGCTTGGCCAGGCCCCGCCTATCCGTCTCTGCCGCCCTACTCATTCCTATCCTCTATTTGCTGTCAAACCTGATCATTTAGAGAGAGAGAGAGAGAGAGAGAGAGAGAGAGAGAGAGAGAGAGAGAGAGAGAGAGAGAGAGGATGGGGGATGCCTACCATGCTTTATTACATAAGTGTCAGTGTGCGTGAATTCTCATGGAGTTTCCTCATCCGATCACTAATTTTGTTTGATTTTTCTAGTCCATCCTTAGTAAGAGTGATTTGATTCTGATTGTCTTATGTACGTGTTTCTGTAATCCACAAGATTTTAATCTTTATATAAATGTTAATGATTTTTCTACTGATGTTAATGGGATGGTGATGATAGTAGTAGATTTAGTAGTAGTAGTAGTAGTAGTAGTAGTAGTAATAGTAGTAGTTATATTATCAACAATAGATAATGGATAGTAAATCTATATTTTTATCACTCAACGTAGCCAGATAAACACATAAACATTTCTGACCGCAGAGATAGATCAGCACCAGATATAGAGTTTATTTACATTTCATTATATATTACACTGTTCTGTCACTTTTATATTTTTTTGCCTATTGTATATCACGTGAAATTAATTCTTAGAACCTTCCGTGTCATGTAATAGTAGTGGGATTAACATGCGCAGGAATAAGATGGATGAGGGTAATGCAAGACAATAACCATTTTTTACTTTTCAATGAAATAAAAACATAAACAAAATAAGATGTTTTTGCCTGGTTATTGGAATATGTTCCTTACTTAATGAAGAACACGTGTCATATCTACTAGAGGCTATTAAGAGTAATGGAGGGCCTTAAGATGCATGGGAGTGATATCGACTAGAATAATACTGGTGGGAGTAGCGTGGGTGGGAGTGGGGAGATGACAACGTGCCTGGTCAGCGTTTCCCTCACGTGGGCGGCGGTAGATGTAATGCTAATGACGGTGTTGTTGCCGTCAGGGACCAAAATAGAAACTGTAAGGAAAATGCGTCTTTAAATTTCCTGCGACCCACTTTCTCTTAATATTAGTTTTGGTCATATTTGTAATTCAGTTTGAAGCAATTTATTGAGAGTTCTTGGGAAAGTTAGTCGCTAATAAAAATGTATGTTATGTCCCATATTTTGTATTCAAAACTTTATATGTGTAATTATGCACTTATTTATATTACGATTAACGCCTTGATTTACCATTTACTTGTCATTAGGAGATCAAACAAACAACAAAACTCATTTGTTATATTTCATTATGCACTAAAATACTCGTGTAGCATGTATTACATCCGATTCCTTAGTGGTAACGTTTTCATCGATAATTTAGTAGACTAATGTTCGCACCTCGTTGAAATGTGCAGGTTTTCCTTGATGAACGAGCAGTTAGCAGCCTTTTTGAGTAAGAGGATATAATGCATGGTAGGAGAAAGCCTTGAACAGTAGATCACCCAGTATAAGTTGTTCTAAGGTCTCTTTGGGAATGTGTAGACAGCGATAACGAGTCAACCACGTGATGCTTAAGACGGCAGGCGGATTATGGCTTCATCTCTAATATATTCCCGTATTATTTGAAGTGAGAAAAAAGTCGCTGATCTATTCTGTTTCAATTGAAATTAAAAGTTATTTCACTTTCACTGTGATTTGCTGAACCGATTTTTTTTTTAAGCTAACTCTTCTTCAATTCATGTAGCAAGTATTCACAATGTTCAGAAGCGCACACAGAGTCTTAGAGGAAGGGAAAGGCTTTAATGACTGGCTGCCACGAGCTGCAGGGAGAGGAAAATTTGTCACTGGGTTGCTGGAGAGACTTGATGAATGCTGACTTACTTTATTTGCGATTAAATGATAAAGCATAAATCATACAGAAAATAAATGAGGTGCAGTGCGTCACCGGGGAGCGAGATGAACGACCTGTAACCTCGTCACGTGGTGTCACACGAGGAAAAAAAGTGTCGTGTCAGTTTTCGTTGTAAAGGGTGTCAGTAGGTTGCTTGCTAAACTCGCTAGTAGTTTCCCTTAATGTGAACCATTAATGATACTACACAGCCTTTCGCTATCATCGCTTCTATGATATTTATCCAGAAAAATGTGTTGTAGGAAACACAAGCTGATGTAAGGTATGTACTATATTCTTTTACGTTTCGGTTATATAACGTCAAAGAATGAAGTATATACCTTGCATCAGCTTGTTTGCCTGCACCCCACTCTACACATGTGTCTAGATAAATATCATAGAAGTGATGATACAGGTCAATCCATAATAGTAAAATTAAACGGCCGAGGGGAAGCCTAATGATCTCTTGGTTTTTTATCCTTTTTTATACCAAGAAAAACACTCATAGATGAAAAATTAAGGTGAATTAGATAATATTGAAAGAAAATTAATGGTTCTATGATTGCATATTATATTTCTACTCTTCGATCACTCTTTTTCAATACTACTTATGATTCATTCTAACTAAGCATATTCAACTAAGAAGTTTATGATTAGTATCAAGCTTGCTAAATTGACAGTAAGAGTGCCTTAGTACTTCTTAAACATGCTATAATGTGCTGTTAGTATACGGTTTTCAGTAAATTTATGGACAATAAAGAAAATTAAAGGAGAGAAGCATAAATTGTTACTAAGAATAAAGAGGAATAAGAAGAAAAGTGGGGGAAAAATGAGAGACGAGAGATTTAGAAAAAAAAAAAAACCTACAAAGACTGCCGTAGAAGAGGAAAACTTTATGAATTCTACATGGATACCCCCTGCACCGACTCTCCCGGTCCTCTTTTCGACAGTGAGTCGTCTCAACATTTACCATAGTAAATGATGAGGTGGAAGGAACCGGCCAGTCCTCTGCTGTTGAATAGAGGAGGAAGGCGAAGAGGAGTAGGTTTATATGGGAGATTAGGAAGAAGCTGCTTGAATTGAGTGAAGCTGTATGTCACATTACATCCTATATACATCACTTTATAGGAGGAACGTGACTCTAGCGGGTTTCAGCGGTGATCGGTCAGCAGATGAGACAAGCAGGTGAGCGTGTTCCTATCCATCGCTACTTCATTTTCCATACCTTCCTTTATAGCTGTCCTCACTCGCATCAAGTTTTATAATGTTATGCTTAATTCTCTAATGACATTGATTTTTTTTATTTCCAATTCAGGCATGTAATTAAAAGTAAGAGGAAAATGAACGAGAAAGTTCTGTTGCATTGTTATGATTTCAACAAGGTAAAATATTTCAATTACGTGGACTGAAAAGCGAGTGTGGAAAATAATGTTTGTGTAGCGTTACATTCATAATTATACATCAGTGTTCACAGTAGTGCGCTCTAAAAACTAAATTAGGTAAAGTGGAAATTGACTGCGGAAGTAATGACATGATGGCTGCATATTATAGCTTTATGTGCAAGGATTTTGTGTCGTGATCATGCACCATTTATTTCACCTCTGACTATCCTGCATCTTTTTTAACCGATGACAATTACCTGCCATTTCGCTTGAATAATGTTAACGTAAAGACTTGCTTCACAATAATTGCTGTCACAAAACCAAGGTGTATTATTCTTACATACCAACGATTTTCTACTTTGCCATATAAGTATTATTCGTCCAAATTTTCCTTTACTAAAACTGGGTCAGAGGTAACAGAGTATTCCTTCCGTCCTGTATGATTAGAGGCAATTGCTTTCATACTATGTGAAAAAAAGAATATGTAGCCAGAATACGAGTAAGCAGATGAGTTGAAACCATCCACCACAACCAGGATACGAACGCAGACTGGATTGGATCACTAGGGTTGCTGAGATGGCGTAAATAGTTAATATACTTTGAAAAAATATATATTGTGATATCTATTTAGCGGAAGGGTATGTGTTGTTAATGAAACTATGTATATATTTGTCTATAATCGTGCTGTTCTTAGAGCAAATATAAATGAATAAAAAGATCTTAGTAAAAAATATAGAGAACTTCATATCTCTTGTATAGACAAAAAAAAAAACTAGTATAGATATGTTATAGATCACAGAACAACAGAGCCCCTTCGATGCCGTGTTCTAGCCCCCTAACAGCATCCAATCCTGTGGAATATACAGCAGAATAAAGGGAGGATGAGGAAAGACAAACAACTATTTCTCCTCGTCTCCCCTCCGAGGTATTTATGGGTTATCTAGATTTTTCTTTTAGGGATGATGAGCAATGTTCGGCTTTGTGATGGTGTGTGTGTGTGTGTGTGTGGACGGAATGATTTTGATAGTTTGGAGAGAGAGAGAGAGAGAGAGAGAGAGAGAGAGAGAGAGAGAGAGAAAGAGAGAAAGTAGGTAAATATAACGTTTTTTTTTCCTTTCTCGCTCTGTAAACACATTTTTATTTCACCGTTTTCATTTTGCTAGGCCGTGACGCAGGCCTTGGAAATGTGAGCCAAAGTAAATATGTGGTAATGTGACCCTCTTTTTTCCGTGCTGAGAGAGGGGGAGGGGGAGATGGAAGCAAGCAGAATGAAAAAAAAAAAATGCATGTAAAAAAAAAAAAAAAAGAAAAACAAAACGAAATGTATTTACCATAATTTTTGAGGTCGAGGTCAACTGAAATGTGAGTTTGTTTGTTGTATTTTTTTTCCTTTTTTTTTCTTTTTTGTTTTAAGAATGATCGTGTTTCACTGCCTCTCTCTCTCTCTCTCTCTCTCTCTCTCTCTCTCTCTCTCTCTCTCTCTCTCTCTCTCTCTCTCTCTCTCTCTCTCTCTCTCTCTCTCTCTCTCTTTCTCTAAAATGCAAAATACAGGATTACATATAAACCGGTATTACGTACAATCAAACTTACATTACAGCATTCAACATCTGACACAACGACACACACACACACACACACACACACACACACACACACACACACACACACACACACACACACACACACACACACACACACACACACACAATAAAAACAAGCGGAAATGCCACCCTTGTGAGGAGGCGGAAGTGTGTTTGGGCGTTACTGGTGTAGTTAGTGTTTATAATCGTACACCACTACACCTTTTTACTCACTCCCCTCTCTTCCCTCTCTCATTCCTCCTTCCTTCCCTCCATCCCTTCATACATCCATTCATTCCTCCTATATCTTTCCCTACCTTCATTTCTCCATTTCTTCCTTCCCTTCCTTTCTACTATAACTCTCTTACCCGTTCCTGCTTTCATCTCTCTCCTTAGTCTACCCATCTGAACTCTTTCTCTAGCTATCACTTCTTCCTTCTCTCCATAACCCTCTCCCATCTCCTACTTCCCCTCTCCCTTTTCCCTTCTCCCTCTCTCTTCCCTCTATCTCTCAGTACCAGCAGGTGTTACGAGAGAGAGAGAGAGAGAGAGAGAGAGAGAGAGAGAGAGAGAGAGAGAGAGAGAGAGAGAGAGAGAGAGAGAGAGAGAGAGAGATGTACAAGGAAGTAAGGAGAATGAGGAAATGTTAATGCAAGAAGGCCAACAAAATGAAAGACAGTGAGATACAAGGAAGAAGGAAGAAGCAAAGATGTACTGCTATATATAGAAAATGAATCTGTTTACTCTCTATTAATTGGTATGCTTGTATTGTTGCTCTATGATGTTACCTTGAGCTCACTGCCAAGCATTATGTGTGCCTGCCCCGTGTGTGTGTGTGTGTGTGTGTGTGTGTGTGTGTGTGTGTGTGTGTGTGTTGGAAGGTAGGGGAATGCGCCAAACATTTTATTCTCCACGCACACACCTGTTTGTCATTTATTTATTGATCAGGTGTGTCTGTTTGTCTGTCTCTGTTGCCTCCTGGGAAATAAAGTTCTCGCCTTGTCTTTATCTCTTTTGTTTTTCCTTTCTTTCTCTAATCACATCTTTCTTAATTCATATGTTTTGTCCCTCTCTTCTCTTCCCTCTCTCATTTATCATCATTATATTAACTGTTCCATGTAAGTACATTTTCATCTTTTATTATTTCCACGTTCTCTTTTATCATTATTCTTGTTTCTTTATTGTGTTCTTCTATTATCATGATTTATTTTATGTTTTTCCTCCATCTATACTAATTCATTTATGTTTCCTCTATTCTTTCAGTTCTTTCTCCTTTTCCTACTCTGCCGTATGATTTTTTTTTTTTTTTTTGCTTTCTCTTTCTTTTTCTACCCCAACTTTATTTTTCTCTCTTTCTCTCTCTAACCCTTTCTTCTATCTTCTCTTACTTCCATTCCCTGCACTTTCCTGTGTTTCCTGTATTCCCTCTGTTCTTTGCTTCCTAGATTTCTTCCAGTTTTCTCTTTTTTTTTTCCTATCTATTTCCTTTAGCCTCTCTTCTCTTTCTTGCCTTCTATTTCCTCTGTTGCTCCACTCCTCTCCTTTGCTCCATTTTGCCTTATCACTTTCTCTTCCATTTTCCTCTCTCTCTCTCTCTCTCTCTCTCTCTCTCTCTCTCTCTCTCTCTCTCTCTCTCTCTCTCTTTCTCGCTCCTCTTCCTCCCACTCGATGAATCCGCTCCGTATTAATCTAATTGGGAGCAGCGGGGTTCGTGCTGCCTCGTTACTGTGTTGGTCTGGAACACTCGGCGAACACCGCTCCTCCTCCTCCTCCTCGTCCTCCTCCTCCTCCTGCCAGAAGGGAAAGGGAGTGTGAGAGTTCGTTGCACCTTTTCAGTGTTAAAACAAATTACCTTTTTTTTTGCTTTCATTATGTTTTTTGTTTTGTTTCTTGCTTTTACTGTGGTGAAGGTGATGTGTGTGTGTGTGTGTGTGTGTGTGTGTGTGTGTGTGTGTGTGTGTGTGTGTGTGTGTGTGTGTCTTTTAATAATGTCATTTTTTTTTTTTGTAATAAAGGCCTTGGACAAATCAAGTTAATAATGATGTTTTTGTAATCAGTGACAAGTACTATTTCATTAAAACTCCTCAGTAATTTCGATACACAGTGTAAAATGTGCTGCTTGTTTGTCGATGTTCGCACTTCTCACATACACGTACACTTATTGTGTATTTTCATTTCCTGAACCTACATACGGCCAATAAGTCATTCTTTATCGGTTGCCAATATAATCTGAGGGTGCTCGGATGGTTATCAGATCGTTATCTCCTTAACTTTGCCTCCTCATGCATCCTTTACTAATTTTTTTTTTCATTTCATCTTTATTCCCCCACTTTCTCCCTCCCTCCTTTCTTCCTTTTTCATGCCTTGCGCCTTCTTTCCTTCTTCCCTCCCTTTCTCATGCCTGTGCTCCTCTCTCCTTCACTGCCTCCCTCCTGCTGCCGCGCCTCGGTCGCTGCTAATGTCTTCTCCTTTCCTCGAGCTCCGCCATATATCTCACACCAAACTCTCTCTCTCTCCGTTTATTTCTCTCACACTCAAATTATCTTTTCCAGTAATCCAGAGCTCTTAAATTTTCTTCCATCTCTTTTTTTCTTCTTCTCCCTCTCTGCTTTCCGTATCTTCTCTCCTTTCCTTCCTTTTCCTTCCCCTTCTTTTCATTGTCTCCCTCCCTTCCTCCCTTTTCTACCTAAATACTTTACGCTCTGAATCCCTGTTCTTTTTAATCTCTCGCATCTAGATCTTGCCCTAAATTCTCTTGCGCCTAAATCTTCTTCTGCCTAAAGCCTTCCGTGCTCTTAAATCCCCCTGAAAAATCTTCCTACTCCTACTCTGCTTCCTCCTCCTCCTCCTACTCTTCTTCCTTCTGTTCCTCTTGCTCCTCCTCCTCCTCCGCCTCCACCTCCTGGTTCTCCTTCTGCTTCTCTTCCATCTCTTTCTCCTCTTCCTTCTTCTCGTTCCCTCTTTCCACGTGACTCGCCTGATCGAAGGTGCCGGCCTATCTTGCTTGTCTTCTTACATGTTCCACGTTTTTCTAAGAGCTTGCCTCTCCCTCCAGCCTTATTGCTCCGTGCGCTGGAAGAAGTAGAAGAACGATGAGGAGGAAGAGAAGGAAAAGGAGATATATGAGGAGTAGGAAAGGGGAAGGAAGGGAAGTGTGATAGAAGAAAAGAAAGAAGGGACAGATAAAGAGATGGATATAAGTGGATTTAGTAAGAGAGACAGAGAAAGAGAACGTTCTGCATTGAAAATAGGCGTGAGGTGTGGAGGAGACGATATACCAGAAAAATTGTCACCTTTAGAAGCAGAA
>NC_059296.1:10066937-10076937 GCF_017591435.1 Portunus trituberculatus
GAGAGCAGTGAGGGGAACCAAGAGCGTGATTTAGTGAGGTGTTCCAGTGATAGATTGTGAGGCTCATAAAATCATCATTATATCCAAGCTATTTAGACACCGAAACGATTATGAACATGTACGTATTCTAAACCCAAACAAACTTGTCATAGTAAGATAAACACATTACACTGACAGGTAAAAATGGAGCATGTAGTTATTAAAGTACATCATTGACTCGAAAGATTAAGAAATATTAAGTTGAAAATAACGTAACTGCATGAAAACAAGAAATTCCAAAGGGTTGAGCTCAGAGTTTTCACCAGGGCACAGCTTAGCAAGCGTGGGAATGTGTCAAGAAGGAAACTATAACTTACGTTGATTAATGTTTGTCAGCGGGGCGTGTTTGGCCAGGAAGTTGAATATCGTGTAATTCCAGAAAATATATACTAAGAAATAAGTGCAGAGAGAGAGAGAGAGAGAGAGAGAGAGAGAGAGAGAGAGAGAGAGAGAGAGAGAGAGAGAGAGAGAGAGAGAGATGATGATGAAATAGTAAAGAGGAGTGCTGCAGTTGCAATATATTTTTCCACCTATGTGTTTTTCTCCTTGCCTACCCATGGGGGCTCAACTCTGCCACCTTTTCGCATAAATGAGAGAAAAGTACTGTTATATGCGCACGCTATTAAGTTATTAGTTAATGCAGGGGTGCGCGTTATTTTAGCTTGATTTTGAATTAATTTTGTTGTCAAATGCATCAAACGTTTCAATTGATGAGATATTAACTTGCATGAAACATTTAATTTCAATTTGAGTGAATGTGTGTCATTATTCATTTGCAGAGATGCGTGTGTGCTCGTGTGCATAATATTATACAACAGTGAATGTATGTATTTTAGCATTAGTTTGATACATTCATGCATACATACACATACCCATCCATATGTGTATAATTTGTAAATAGAATCCACACAGAAAAACAATCGAGAACAAGTGAAGAAAATTATCACCCACCCCCCCACCCACACACACACACACACACACACACACACACACACACACACACACACACACACACACACACACACACACACACACACACACACACACACACACACACACACACACATACACACACACAGACCAAATTAGATTACACCACTATTTTCTCGCCATTTGCTATCCCGTCAGTCAATATCCACACCTGCCTGCTTGTTCTTTTCCCCTCACTTCTGTACCTCGAGGCTCCTTTCTCCTCCAGCACTTCCCTCGCCTCTACACATTTCCTTTCCCACGTTCTTTCCCTCGCCTCTTTTCTCTCCTACTTCAAATAGAGGGAAATTTAATTGTGACTCTATTTTGTTCTTTAGGGTTCGCTTATATTTCTATGCCTGTATGTACACTCTCTCTCTCTCTCTCTCTCTCTCTCTCTCTCTCTCTCTCTCTCTCTCTCTCTCTCTCTCTCTCTCTCTCTCTCTCTCTCTCTCTCTCACACACACACACACATCCATCCGGGGAATTCTTGGCCCTCTCGCTAATCTCTACATTGAGTTTTTCATCTCCATTGTTCGCCGGAGCAGGAAGACGAATATTCTCATTTGGCACTTTTCTACCTGAGAGCCATTGGATAAATGAACATCTCTGGATCGGGTGTCGCCAGCCTCTCTCTTCTCTTCGCCTCTGCGGCCCTCTGTCTGTCTGACTTCTTTCCTTCCTTATTTCCTTTCTTCCTATCTTTCTTCCTTTTCTCCTATATAGTGCATCCTTCTTTTCTGTGGTCTTCCTTCCCTCTTTTTTCCTTCCTTCTTTCCTTCTTTTTTTTTTTTATTACATACTGTTCCTTCCTTCTTTCTTCCTCCTTCTCATCTATGAGTGAGAGAAGGGGATAGAAAACGATGGTGGGATTGTGACTTGTGTCCTAACGTGTTCCTTGTCTTCCTCCCCCCACTTCTCCCATGTCTTCTCGTTTCTCCCACTTTCCCTTTGTCTTCTACTCTCCTGCTTCCTTCTTTCCTTAAATGTGAATCCTTCCTGTAAGTTTGTCCTTTGGTTTCATTGTGTTTTCAGTCTTTTTTATTTTCTTTTCTCTTCATATCATATTGTCAATATATTTTTTTCAAGTAGCCTCTCATTTTTTCTTCTTTCCTATTCCTCACTGTCTATTCATGCTGACATTTATACCGTAAACTCTTTTTTTTTGTCGTCTTTCCTAATTTCTATCCCTTTTTCCTTTTTCTGTTTTTTTCCTTCTCACCCACTGTTTATTCATCCCTTTGTTATCACTCTCCATAAACGTGCTTTTGTAGCATTGTTGTGGTGAAGATTAGAGATATTTTGGGGGATAGCGTTATAAATTTGTCGGGTTTTCATACAGTTCAATTCTCCGATGGGATTATAGGCATGTGGAGTCACGGGGGTGCTCGGCATTTTGTTACATTCATAAAGATTTTTACCGGCTCTCAAAATTGTCGGTTGTATAGACAGTTCCGTCACTTTTTGAGATTTAAAAGTTGAGGGAATTGTGATGATTTAATGCATTTACTGTTGCCATGATTTGGGAAAAAGAGTTTGACAAACATATAAAACGGAACGCTTTGTCAACTGCCATGCCACCGCCGCTCCACTGCCGCCCCTCCTCCGCCTCCGCCGCCGCCGCCGCCGCCGCCGTCGCTACTACTCTCCGCTCGGCAAAAATATAAAAGGGTTGACTACTGTAAGTTATTTAATACAGTAACAACATTCACCCCCACCAATTTTCTTTTTAAAGGGCTCGAATAATGGATTTTCAATATTTGTGTTTCATATATATATTTTTTTCCCTCCCATCACTTTGCACGAGTAGCAGTCTTTCTTTTATTTTTTTGTTTGTGTATATTTTTTATCCTTTTTTTTTATATTTCTTTCCTTTTTGGTATTCGGTCTGTGCAGTATAATGTATTGGAGTTATCAGGGTGACGTGATTTTTGTGTTGCAATTCAGGTGTGTTGCGAGAGAGAGAGATAGATATATATATATATATATATATATATATATATATATATATATATATATATATATATATATATAGAGAGAGAGAGAGAGAGAGAGAGAGAGAGAGAGAGAGAGAGAGAGAGAGAGAGAGAGAGAGAGAGAGAGAGAGAGAGAGAGAGAGAGAGAGCGCACCATCACTTTTGCACCATTATAATCATCACTCACTTTTTTTTCTCACGATTCTCTCTACCGCCACTTTTCTTTATTTTTGTTTTCACTCGAAGCTTTTTTTTTTTTTAATTCCGGCGTGCGTTGCTGAGTGCATGAATTTCTAACGCAAGCTTTTATCTCTCGAAACAGTTCTGTATTTAGTGGGTCTCTCTCTCTCTCTCTCTCTCTCTCTCTCTCTCTCTCTCTCTCTCTCTCTCTCTCTCTCTCTCTCTCTCTCTCTCTCTCTCTCTCTCTCTCTCTCTCTCTCTCTCTCTCTTCCTTTAATGCAAATATTACACTTTCTCCTCCAATCCAGACTGATTCCTCTCAACGATCTTCTTTCACAGTAATGTCATCAGCCAGAATCCCTTTCCCTGTTCTCTCCTTCACTCGTCTCCATTTTCTCTTTCCCTTCAGCTCTTCCCTTACTCCATTCGCCTGTTGCTTTGTTTCTCCTCTTTTTTTTCCTCTTCTTACTTGCATTGATTGCATTTCTCACTCTCTTTCAATTTATTAATTTTATGTTTCTTTCTTCTCTCTTCTATTTGCTCTGCGTTTTTTATATACCTCCTTCGTATTTCTTTTGTACATCCTTTCTCTCCCCATTCATCCTATCATTATGTACTCATGTGTAATTCTTCATTTTTAAACAATATTTTTTTTATCGCCTTCCCTTCCTTTTCATGATTTTTCTTTGTGCTATATGCTTCCCAGGTAACAAGGGATAGTCATCTGTATAGACCCTGAGGTTGTTCTGATTTTGTGTTGTAATTTAAATGAAGGAAAATAGACAAACACTGTGGCCATATGCAGCTATAGGATATTCCTCCACTTTTACATTTATTTGCATGCTCTTATTCTCATTTTATCTCTTGTGTATTGTGTCTCATCTACCTGCAATAAATGATGTTCTGTCGGTGTCTGTACTCACGTGCTGCGAGAAAACTATACGCCACAAGCAATCGCACTTCCTCTATTACATTTTCTATTTGGTGTGTTGCGCGTGTAAGTGCAAGCAAAAGCGAGCGACTTTTATCACTTTCAAGACTGCAGTAGCATTTTATTTTATTTTAGACACCATTAAGAGATTTTATTAAGTTTATGATGATCAAAGGGTAAAAAAAAAAATTATATATATATATATATATATATATATATATATATATATATATATATATATATATTACTCATTCATTCATTTTCTTTTTGTCTATATTTTTTTATAGGGAGAGGTAACTTCATGAAGATTGAAAACTGGCAGTGGTACGAAATGAACTAAAATGTATTCAATGTTGTTAATGTTGCACGAGTATGTAGTTTTCATATATATTAGAATAGCTTGCGAGCATGTTATAAGTGTGTGTGTGTGTGTGTGTGTGTGTGTGTGTGTGTGTGTGTGTGTGTGTGTGTGTGTGTGTGTGTGTGTTGTCCTCCCTGTCCCACGCACCCTGTCCTCCCGACAAACGGCTATCTTTCCTCATTTTTCCCAACGCGATGCTTCAGGAAAAAATAGGAGTTCCATGCAAGCAGTAGTGTCATGGCTTTTACCATGTGCATTTTCCAGAACTCCCGCATTTTTCCTCTCCACGCGCAGCACATTCCCTTTAGAGCGACCATCTACCCGGACAACCTTCCCTTGTATGTCTCACAAATCCCCGCTAATCTTCCCTGATATTTTAGGCTTATACATACAGGAGGATATATATACGCGGTAGGCTATATACACGGCAGGAATTCTCATTCGTGGGGCCGCACAGAAGGAAAGAACATTAACTATAATTGGACATTGCAGAGACAAGGGAGGATAGAGAGTCCGGGGAGGAGGAGGAGGAGGAGGAGAAGAGCATGTGTGGAAGTTATCGTTTGGAATTTTGTGGCTTCTTATCTATCCTCTTTTCTGTCTCTCCATATGCATATCATACTTACTTTTATGCTTCTGTGCCTTCCTTACTGTATTCTTTTTCTCTCCTCCGTCTCATCTTCGTCTCATCTCTCTCTCTCTCTCTCTCTCTCTCTCTCTCTCTCTCTCTCTCTCTCTCTCTCTCTCTCTCTCTCTCTCTCTCTCTCTCTCTCTGTCTCCTTTCCTCTCTTTTTCTCTTTCTCTCCGCATTGTGTGGCCAAGTGGCAGGCAGATGCAAGCTGTGGGGCTAGGGGCGTTATAACGAGCAAGTGAGGCAGAAGTGGCAGAAGTGGACTGGTGTTTACTGACGCATTATGTAGGTAATTCCGTTAATTCAAGTATGTGTGTATGTTTCTTTGACCAGGTGCGTCCTGAGAGAGAGAGAGAGAGAGAGAGAGAGAGAGAGAGAGAGAGAGAGAGAGAGAGAGAGAGAGAGAATTTGTATGTGAATCTCATATCTCATTTTAACATTATATTTTTTTTAGCATTAACACGAAACACATCATAAACCAAAGAACATTTTTTTTGTGTATTGTTTTACACTCACTCATTCTTTACCAGTCCTATGAGAGAAGTCTTTACCAATAAACAACAGACATGCCATACCAGACGCGTACAGGCAGGCCGATACGAAACGACGCAACACGACACGACACGGCAAGACACGACACAAGGAGGCCAGGGACAGAAACACACAACCTTTGCCACGATCAGTTTAGGAGTTTAATGAGGTCACGTCCCTTCCTGCCTCTGCCTGATACTGTCCCGTTGAGAGAAAATGCCCTATTCAGCTTGCCTCTCCTGGCTCGTAATGGCGCGGCAGTAAATGTATAATAGGCCGGTCGGGTGTGACTGCCGGGAGGGAAGCGGCGAGGCAGGGAGACACCAAGACGCCCTGAGTTAAGAGTCACATTAGCATGCCTGCAGCCACCCACGTAATAATGCGAGGCAGTAAAGGAGGAATATTGCCCAATACTGCCATGAAACCTCCCACACCAACCGTCGCTCGTCCCTCTTCTCCTCCTCAGATCAAGTTTCAGTCTGTAGTTCAGCTGCGGTAAGAAAGAAAGAAAATACCAAGGAGAGAGAGAGAGAGAGAGAGAGAGAGAGAGAGAGAGAGAGAGAGAGAGAGAAAGAGAGAAATGCTGCTAATCCCTGACTTGATCGCTAAACTCGATGCAATGAATACCCGAGGTTGATTTTGCATGATAATAGACACGAGAATAAAACTCCACTAGCGTGCAGGAAAACGACTTCTAGGTAATTAGGGTTTTCAGAGAGAGAGAGAGAGAGAGAGAGAGAGAGAGAGAGAGAGAGAGAGAGAGAGAGATTGTCGAAGGGAAGTAGTAGTGTTCAGATATTTACTGGAGAGTCATGGATCCAAATGACTTTTTTGTCCCTTTTAAATTGATGTGAAGCTCTGGTTGTCTCATGCAGTGGGAAAGTGAGAGAGAGAGAGAGAGAGAGAGAGAGAGAGAGAGAGAGAGAGAGAGAGAGAGAGAGAGAGAGAGAGAGAGAGAGAGAGAGAGAGAGAGAGAGAGAGACAATTGACATCTATCAGTGAATACGTACAGCATACTATAATTTTACTTTCCCATTCACGTACGCACGCACACACACACACACACACACACACACACACACACACACACACACACACACACACACACACACACACACACA
This sequence comes from Portunus trituberculatus, assembly GCF_017591435.1. Taxonomy (NCBI): domain Eukaryota; kingdom Metazoa; phylum Arthropoda; class Malacostraca; order Decapoda; family Portunidae; genus Portunus; species Portunus trituberculatus. The sequence goes on from NC_059296.1 coordinate 10,073,677, forward strand.
CACACACACACACACACACACACACACACACACACACACACACGTGCGCCCAAAAATACTCAAACTATCCCTATATATAGCCACGAGCGTCATCGCCATCAACAACAATTTGCTACAATGACACACACAGACACACACACACACACACACGCACACAGGCGCCATTTTTCTACACGCACCAAATAATTGACAGCCATAACCTCGCATTTCCGGGTCTAAAATGGAAAAATATGTACTTTACCACTCATATAACAAATATCAATCTGCTGACACCGCCTCTGTATGGTGACGAGGCGGCCGCTGCGGGAGGAGAGGCGTGAACGTGTTATGTCCACGGCGCAGTCAGCCTTGGTCCTGGGTGATGGGCAAGCCGGCCAGTCAGTGCCCGCCTCGCTAACAGCACACGCCAATCATATAATAAATCAGTGGTAGAAATAAATACCCCTTGTCATTACAGGGTGACGGATGCCCACGGAGAGCCATCAGTATCAGCCTGACACATGGACAGCCTGATATGACGGTGTAATGAGCCTGTTTAGTGAAATAATTTGTTGTGTAAATACCGGGGAAATAGTCCACGGGAGGGCATACGGCTCTCTCTGTGGCACTAACAACAACAACAACAGGGTGAATAAAAAGAAGGAAAATAAAAGGTAACTGCTCTGGCCTGATAGAGTGAGCGGTGATTACGCCATTGTTTACACTACCTAAAGCACCATACGTTATACACAATATTAAGCGTTTGTCAAATATATGGGGGTTTCTCTATTTATTTCTATAGATATATTGCAGTGGTATTGAATAGCGGATGGTGTATGTAGGTATCTGTGTGTGTGTGTGTGTGTGTGTGTGTGTGTGTGTGTGTGTGTGTGTGTGTGTGTGTGTGTGTGTGTGTGTGAAGGGATGGGCATATAAGCCTTGTGAGGACGTTGTAAAGGACGTTAAAGTAAAGTAAAGTAATGAAGCATCTTTCTAACGGTTTGGTGGAAGAAAAGTAAAGAAAGAAAATTATACACACGCGATTGTTTCTTAAGGATCGGAAAAAAAAAATGCAAACTTAGATGAAGAAGTTTTATGTACACGATCAATTTGTTCGTCCATATTGATACTGGAATAATGTTTAATGGGTTTCTCAAATATCCAGTGATTTTTATTATATTATTTTTCTTTCCCACAGTCATCGAGAAATGTCTAAACAAAAGTACAACACTGCAATACACCTCACCGCCGGTAAAGGAGACTTGTCGCTGGGAAAATATGCGTGAGAAAAATTAAATAAAAGTCTCTCAACTAAACTTGAGGAAAGAGGTGATTTATCAAGCGAGACTTAACCTTAAACTTTGCTGGAGCTGAGATGAGCAACTTCTCTGCCAAGTTTAAATATTGGTAAAGGCAAGTCTGTGTTTGCCCTCTCCCGCCGCGCCGTGTGTGTGTGTGTGTGTGTATGTGTGTGTGTGTGTGTGTGTGTGTGTGTGTGTGTGTGTGTGTGTGTGTGTGTGTGTGTGTGTGTGTGTGTGTGTGTGTGTGTGCATTTGCTGTAATTCAGCCATGAAACACAAACTATCTATCAGTCCATCGTGATTAGAAGTGGTAAATAGAAAAAGCTTATTTACCGAAAGAAAATTAAATTCCTGGTAATTAAGTGGATCGACTCAATAAGATCCTGAAATAAAACATAAGAAGAAAGGCACACATAGAAAGAAAAACAATAAACCCTCATTTCATTCATCGTTCTTCCTGTTCTCCTCTTCCTCCTTCTCTTATCCTTCCACCATCACCTCTTCGTTCTCTTTCTCCCCCTCCTCTTCCTCCTCCAACAACTTTTTCATCTCCATAACTGTGATAGAGCAACACAAGCCTCCTTCCAACCACCATCTTCTCCTCCACCTATCTTCCCTTCTCCCATTCTTCTCCCATTACACTTTCCCTTCTTCACTTCCCTGGCATGAGAGTTTGCTCCCTCAATCTAGAAGCCAAATTGCTCTTCGGCCTCGGCAGACCCGCGTACCCTTGGCGTTGCATGGCGGAGTACACCTCACTCTCGCCACGCTCAATCGATCTAGTGATGATTTTATTCCCCAAAATTAACATCAGAGAACCATTATAGGAAAGGCGCGGCGATGCATCACACAGGAGTCGAAACCTGGTGAGAGGAACGATACGAGGGAGGGAGGGAGTGAGGGATAGAAGGAAGGATGGAAGGAATGGAGAGGTTCGTAGGAAAGGAATTAAGCAGTGGGAAGGTTTAAGGGGATGTAAACAGAGGATTCATACCTGCACCCCCTGTTCCCCTAGATTGATGTGGAGACTGCTCTGATATTTCTCTCTCTCTCTCTCTCTCTCTCTCTCTCTCTCTCTCTCTCTCTGTCTGTCTTTCTCTTCAACTTTTTATGCAAATTGCAGTAGTGATCTTTAGCCAGAAAGCTTTCTATTCCTGCAACAGCGCAACTCACTAAAATATTAACCCTTCACGTACTTTTTTTTTTTTCCCTTCGTTGAGTCATCCGATCAAATTCACAACGCCACTCCCTCTCCCTTCTCGCGCCCCGCAGGCAATGGGCAGGACAAAGAGCCGCCAATCGTGTGTCTGCATCCCTCTCTTCCTCTCATTAAATCTCTCTCTCTCTCTCTCTCTCTCTCTCTCTCTCTCTCTCTCTCTCTCTCTCTCTCTCTCTCTCTCTCTCTCTCTCTCTCTCTCTCTCTCTCTCTCTCTCTCTCTCTCTCTCTCTCTCTCTCCACACCCTTCCTCTTCATATGCTAAAGTCACTCCTTGTTCTTTTTTTTTCCATTTCCTCCTCACTCCTGCAGCTTCATTAGGGCTTATTACTCCTTTAGCAATTCCTTCTCTTTCACCCTCATTGAAGAAACGCTGTGCTGAAATGCCCTTTAACTTTCTGTCCTAATGGATTTTACTTTCATCTTTTACCTTCTTCCTTTATTTATTCTTCAGGTGGTGTTCTGTTTCTGTTTTGTTCCGGAAGCTACGTAAGATTATAAGGATGTTAAATATACGCTCTTTTGTAATGTTAAATTTTCGTTCATTTGCTTTCCTTTGTTTGTTACTCAGTTCAACACTCCACTTTATGTCTTACTCTTTGTCTCCACTTCTTCCAGTAACTTGCATTCATTTCTACTTGGCCTCCTTTCCTGTCCTTCTTCCTCCTGTCCCCTTTTGCTTTCCCTCATTTTCTGCCTCTTGTCCTCCTGCTTGGCTCTCACCTTTTCTGTGGTCGCAATCCCTTGTTTCTTCGCCCCCCTGCT
>NC_059296.1:10079437-10101937 GCF_017591435.1 Portunus trituberculatus
AGCTTACCTCCCTCTCTCTTCTCCCTCTCTCCTCCCATCTCCCTCTCTCCTTCCCTCCCTCCAATATCTTGCCAAAAGTGACCATCATAAAGAATCGCTTCGCTAGGATACTTTCCTCTTGCCACCTTTTGCGACTAATTCATCATCCTCTCTTCTCTCACTCTTTTCTCTCCTCTTATCCTCTTTGTTGCCTTCTTTATACAGAAAGGTACGCTCTCTCTCTCTCTCTCTCTCTCTCTCTCTCTCTCTCTCTCTCTCTCTCTCTCTCTCTCTCTCTCTCTCTCTCTCTCTCGTTCATTCATTAATTTTTCATCGTAAATCTTTTTTTTTTCTTTTTCGGGTTTTTCTTTTCCTTTTCAATCTCTTCTGCATTTTTATTTATTTTTTTGTTATTATTTATACCAATATTATTTTCTTCTGTTGGCTTCCCTTTTTTTCTGGTTTTCTTCTCAGTATTATCGTTGCTTTTATCACGTGCTTTACTTCTCCTATCCTTCAAGGGGTTTGAATTTCTCCTTTGAGATTTTTCATATTACTTTAAATTTATGAGAAAAAAAAAAACAGCCATCTATTACATATTTACACACACACACACACACACACACACACACACACACACACACACACACACACACACACACACAGGCATGTATTTGAACATATGTAAAGTTTGGCTAATAAAAAGAGAAAAAAAGTCTGTCTACACCGTTTACATTTTTTTTTCTTCATCTTTTGTATAATTTTCATAAGTTTAAGTCTTTTCAGTTTCTTTTGCTCTGTTTACTTGCAATTAGTGAAGAAAAATCCTTGCATAATATTTACGCGACAAAGAAGTATGAGGAAGAAGCGGGAGAGGAAAAAAAAAAAAAGAGAGAGAGAAAAAAAAAAGAACCAACAAATGCCAAAAGACGAAAAGAGGAAAGAATTACACTTGGCATTGTTTTGAGGGAGTCAGGAGGATTGTTGCATTTGTTCCCTTTTCTCTTGCCTATTTCTTTCCTTGCTTCCTCGTCGTCCTGGCTCTCCTCCTCCTCCTCCTCCTCCTCCTCCTCCTCCTCCTCCTCCTCCTCCTCCTCCTCTTCCTCCTCCTTTTCCTCCTCCTCCTCCTCTTCCTTCTTCTCCTCCTACTCCATTTCTTCCTCTTCCTCTTTAGTTCCCCAGACTTGCGCACAAAGCCTAAAGCACATTTTTTGTCTTTTGTTCCAGAGACAAAGGCTTTCTCATAAGCTCTCCTGTTCCACCTGTTTTCTCTTCTTCCTCCCACCTTTTCTTTTTTTAAACAATACTTTCCTTTTTCTCTTTCTTAATCACTGGCTTTTCCATGCACTTCTTTGATGCTTGTTTGATCATTTCCGTGAAGTCTACCTACCTCTTTGCCTGCACCTGTTTGCCCACGTCGGCGCGCCCCCTTCGGCACCTGCTGATTACTGTTTTATGGCATCCCCGGTCTCTCCTTTGGCTCAGTTTGCTCAGCCTTCCTCCCGCCTGCAGCCCAAATGCCCTCAGACCCGCCCTGTTTGATCGCTGCGAATGGTTTGTTCTCTCTGTATTTATTATTTTTTCTTTCTTATTTTTTTCCTTTTTGTGAGCTGCCTCTATCTATTCTTAGGAGAAAATGTGTTTGCTGTGTGTGTGTGTGTGTGTGTGTGTGTGTGTGTGTGTGTGTGTGTGTGTTGATGTGCTATCGCCGTCGTTACCTCTCTCTCTCTCTCTCTCTCTCTCTCTCTCTCTCTCTCTCTCTCTCTCTCTCTCTCTCTCTCTCTCTCTCTCTCTCTCTCTCCACCCGCGGTCCTATCAACACCTCCATCACCCCACCAGCGCCGCCGCCTATCTACATCACTTTCTCCTCCCTCCGTCAGTAGTTGCTGAGCTGGTGATGACGACTGATAGCACGGAACCCTTCGGCCCACAAATATACCCCCGCCCGTCCTCCTCCGCCATCTCTCTCACACCCTCTCTCCTTCTCTCCCTCCCACTGGCCGCCGTCTGCAATGAAGCTTCTCTTTCCCCACGACAGGAGTAATTCAGTCTTGTTTATTTTCACTTGCTCGATATGCATGGGACCTCCTTACCCCCTGTGTGCGTGTGTGTGTGTGTGTGTGTGTGTGTGTGTGTGTGTGTGTGTGTGTGTGTGTGTGTGTGTGTGTGTGTGTGTGTCCTGATGTGCTGTTATCGCGTTGCCTCCGTGTTTATTTGTATTAGTGGAGGAAGTTGTGTGTTTTTTTTTCTTTATCTGTCTCGTTCTCTCTCATTTTCTCTCTTTTTCTTGGTTGTCTTATGTGTGTTTGTTGGTAGTTGTGTGTGTCAGAATGGATATCACGACGACTGTGGTGGTGGTGGTGGTGGTGGTTGGCTGGCCAAAAAAATGTGCGATTTTGAGCAACTAAACGGCCATTTCCTATAGCGAGGGAGAAAAAAAAAAAAAAATCTGTGCATTGATCGTAAAAAAAATGAAGGTTTATAGTATGTTAATATCTTCACACTGAAAATTTGCTTTTAAGTTTACCGTGGTTGACCAGTATAGATAAAATAGAATAATAATGATAATCATCATCATAAACAGGAACATACAAAAAACTTAAAAGAATAAAATTACAAGTATATAAAAGCAACTCAGTAAGAAAAGACTTTGCTGCAAGGCTTAAAAAAAAAAAAAAAACGAGAGAACTAGAGAGAGAGAAGGAGAACAGCTGCAGAAATATATAAGAAAAGCCATAATACTATATAAGAAAACCCAAGCAAGATACAGAAGGAGAACTATAAGCATGATAAGGAAGGCAGAGAAAGCTGGTAGTGGTAGTTGTAGTGGGGGGTGGTGGTGGTGGCAGGCAGACACACAGAGAGGAAAGGCGAGGCAAGGCAGACTGGAGACTACAGAAGGGAAGGCAGCAAGGCTAGAAGAGGAAGGTTGTAAAGGAGAGCTGTAAGGGTATATAAGGAAGGTCTTTTAATGGGCAGGTTCCACGGCGCTCAGGGGTAGTAGGAAAGGTGTGTGCTGCCGTCCACCAGTAAATGGGCCATTATGTTGTCGAAAGTGACGCCGGCCTAGGGGAAGGGGAGTGAGGGAAAGGGAAGAGCGAGGGGAAAAGAAAGTAAGGGGAGACCAGAGAAAGGGAGAGTTTTGCGAGGGGAAGTGGAAGGAGGATAGTTAGTTGAGGGGAAGAGCTACAGAGAGAGAGAGAGAGAGAGAGAGAGAGAGAGAGAGAGAGAGAGAGAGAGAGAGAGAGAGAGAAAGCATGTTTTGTTAGGGGAAAGAGAGAAAAGGGGAAAACTCAAAGTAAGGGAAGGAGAGAAAGCGTGGGGAGGGAAAAAAGAAAACAGAGAAAATGAAGGTTTGTGAGGAGGGAAGTGAGGGGAGTTGATTGAAGGATGGAAAATTAAGAGAGAGAGAGAGAGAGAGAGAGAGAGAGAGAGAGAGAGAGAGAGAGAGAGAGAGAGAGAGAGAAGAGAAGAGAAGAAAAAAAAAAAACAGGGCAAAATGAATACAGTAGCTACTCATGAACAAGAAATATAGAGCCAAAAGAAAGAAAACTAGAAAGGGAGACGGTCTTGAATGAAGGTGACATACGGGTAGGCATAGGAGAGATAAGGGGAGACTCTGGTAGTGGGCTGAAGGAGAGAGATGGGTAAGTAAGGAGTGAATGAATTGGTTGAGAGGAAGACGGTGTAGATAAGAGAATATTATCAAAGGAGGGAGTGATGAATAAGCAGGACTTGATATACTCAGGGAAAAAGGAGAGACAGGAAGGAACGCCACGGGATACTGATCAGGAAAAGAAAAGGAGATGAGGAGTTACCAGAGGGCCATAGGAAGATTAAAGGAAATGTGTAGATAACATTGTGGCGTGTTAGGCTTGTTTCGTGAAAGGAAGAAAAATTGTAACACGTTCACACATTATCTTTTTTTAAGGCGATGAAAATTTTTATATTGGGTCATTGTTTTGTTTCCTGCACCCTTTCTACCTACTTACCTACCTGCTTATCTACCTACGTGAACACACACACACACACACACACACACACACACACACACACACACACACACACATCACTTATTTTTCTATCATTTTTTTTTGGAGAGTTCATATTTCTTTAAGTGTGTGTGTGTGTGTGTGTGTGTGTGTGTGTGTGTGTGTGTGTGTGTGTGTGTGTGTGTGTGTGTGTGTGTGTGTGTGTGTGTGTGTGTGCACGCAGCGAAACTATGTGCAGTTTCCGTTCAGTTTCAAATTATGATAAATTTGTGCCCCATATATTCAATGTAATAAAAATGTAATTAGGATAGAGAATTTTTATATATCGTTTCTAATGTAATATTTGTCATTACATCAGTGATTTTATAATTTTGAATGAACAATTTTGCTTTTCTTTTATAGAGATGGAGAAACTTTCTAATCAGCGAAAATGTCTTTCATGTAACAGTTTGAAATAACCTTCCCTTCCTCTCTCTCTCTCTCTCTCTCTCTCTCTCTCTCTCTCTCGTGGCGGCAAGAAAGTCTATTGTGTCGGTTCTTATTACGAAAGCCTGACTAACTTCGCGCAAATTAAAGTTTGGTGCGTGTTGACCAAGTTTTGAATTACAGTTGCCTGCATTTCTTTCTGCCACAGATTACTTATTACATCATCTAATGAAGGAAGGTGCGTGTGGTTGAGGAGTTATAATCATTGCCTTCATATCAGATAACGTCCTCACAGTGGTAGTATTCCAGCGCTTCCATTCATGCATTTCATATATATATCAAAGAACAAGGCGAATCTAGTTTCCCAGTCTACTGTTGCGAAAGAGCACGGTGGGGAGAGTAAATTGATGCTGGTCTGGAATACTTTGATGCAATCCGGTACTGGTGGAGTGTTAGAAGATTCATACATTTACCTGCATAAGAGCTGGCGGTGAGGTGACGTGCGTGGAGGAGGTAAATCTTGCGGCTTCTTGGGTTGAGTGGAGTGTTGATGGAATGCTGTACTGGATGTAGAGTGCGTCCCTGTGGAATTCGCTCTTCGACTGCAAATTCGAGTATGTCCGAGTATTTTTATGACGTATCGCAGAGGATGGCGCCCCCGGGATGGATATATCTGCAACAACTCATGGCGCGGCTTAGGCTCCATAGTTTGGCTGAATTGCTCCAGAAGGATTACTGTTGTGAGCATAAATTTGAGCGATAAATTTGTGATATTTGTAGCAGGAACTGTTTGAGCTATGGCAGCGAGCGGGGTAAGCAGTGCAGTGTGTGTGAGTGTATCCTGTTGGTCCTGTTTGAGTAAAAGTCAAAGTCAAAGTCAAAATGTTTATTTCCATTTTTACAATGGTTATTCTTCATATATATGTACATAATAGGGCATAAAAATAATGGTGATTATAATTATCAATAGTGATAGCGCGCGCGCACACACACACACACACACACACACACACACACACACACACACACACACACACACGGGATGTAAATCGAGGAGTTGTGATCTTGTTGTCCCGGTGTGTGGTGTGTGCCTGGTCTCAGGCCTATCCGAAGATCGGAAATAATGAGCTCTAAGCTCGTTCCGTAGGGTAACGCCTGGCTGTCTCGTCAGAGAGAGAGAGAGAGAGAGAGAGAGAGAGAGAGAGAGAGAGAGAGAAAGTGAGAGTGAAAGTGTGTGGGGAGAGAGATGAGCTGCCACAGTGTTCATTAGCTTATCCCTTTACTAATTAACTCATGTGCCCGTAGATTAATGTATAATATACATTGTGATCTAAATGAGGTCTTACAAATGAAAAAGTAAGAGTGATATAAACAATGTTTTTCATATTTCTTCCACCTTCTTTCTGTATTCGGGAAAACAGAAAGGAGTTACCACATCCCGTTGATAATAAAGCGAAGAACCATAGCAACAGCAACCATGCCAACAGACGAGTGGCGATTGCAATAAGAATAAGAACATTGACGGTAGTGATGACAGAAAAAGCAGAAGTGGCAGTGACAGCAGCAGCAGCAGTGGTACTAAAGGTACAGCAGCAGTGGCAGTAACAGTACAGTATATCATGGTGCGCAACTGTAAAAGTAGCATCAGTGGTGGTCGCAGCATCAATGACGGCAGTAATAGCAGTACCAGCGTGAGCCTCGAGGGGGAAACAACTGACGGCTAGGATGGCAAGACTGCAGCACGCCCATGAATAAATATGCATCTGGCAATGGCCGCGGTGGTGATTTAGAAGGATGGAATAAAACTTTCTCTTATTAACGGCCGTGAAATGCTGAGTGGAATATTGTGCTGAGTTGAACCCTCCACGGGAAAACAATTTACTGAGGAGAGTTGCGATTCTCTTGTTACGTAGATCTCTCTCTCTCTCTCTCTCTCTCTCTCTCTCTCTCTCTCTCTCTCTCTCTCTCTCTCTCTCGGCAGGGAAAACGTTGGTGGGGATGAAGAGTGAGTGAGTGAGTGATTGGCAGTCTGTTAATTGATGCAAATTGTTGGGTATGTTTGAATAGGACGGAGAGCAATGAGCTGTGGAGAGAGAGAGAGAGAGAGAGAGAGAGAGAGAGAGAGAGAGAGAGAGAGAGAGAGAGAGAGAGAGAGAGAGAGACAAACATATAAGAAAAACAAATGGATTATCTGGCTTATTATAAAAGTTAATACAAAACAGTTCGACGACCTTTAGATCTTTTTCCCCCACATGAGGAAAGGCGACCAGAGGGAAAGAGACGCTATAGGGAGATGTGAGGCCCAAGACAAAGCAGGGTGGTAGCACTTCTACGCTGTCCAATTAAGGGTTTGAAAGGGGGAGGGACGGTTGCCCCATTCACATTCTTTTCTTCCGTCTTCTCTTTGTTTTTTTGTAGTGCTCTCTCTCTCTCTCTCTCTCTCTCTCTCTCTCTCTCTCTCTAAGTGTGATTGGGATGTCAGGATATTTGTTTTCTCTTACCTGGAGCTCCACGCACACTTGTAACTTGTGATGCTTTCTGGTGTAGTATTCATGTACTCTGCTCTAAAGGAACTCCTGAAAAAAAAACAAGGTTAGTGCTTTTCTTTTCCTGTTCGTGTTTTGACAGCCAGCCGAGTCTCGTGTTGTCTTTTGTACTCATATTGTTGTGTTCTTCGTAAGTGTTGGAGTACTTTAAAGTGGTAAACTCGATATGAAAGATAGATGTGACTGTATGTGAGTGTAAGATGTGCTTCCACGTGCTCTGAGGGTTATTGTGCTTAACTCCTTCAGTACCATAACACGTTTCCATATTCATTCTGGTGACTATTTGGTGATTTTATGCAGCTTCAGAAACTTGTGTGAAGACTGTGGCCATTAATCTTCTGACCTCCATAAACCCTTTTAATATAAATAAAATGGTCTAATCGTTCGCAAATTTTAAGGTAAAAATGCTTTCCAGTATTAAAGGGGTTAACTATACATGTTTTCTTACTCTTCTGTATATAAAATACACTCATTATCATTCACTGTCATTGCTATGTAAAAAAAAAAAAGGTATATGATTATCTTTTAAACGTCCTTAATAACCTCATCAAAAAGTAAATTACTAAGTCAATTCCGATGATCTACCACTCTATTCCACAACCTTTTATTCTTCGCTCTATCCTGGTCAGATAGGCGTTAACAGGCACCTTAGTAACTTCCATGACGTTATTATACAGTGGTGGAGTGAATGATCGCTCATAATGCACAGTCAAAGGAAAGATAGCAGCGTGACAGCAAAAGTCCTGTCAATCCCCCTTTCCCCTTCCTCTACCTCTCACCCTCACTCGTAGCCCTTAGTGTCAGTTTAAGACTCTCAGCTTTGTGCTTGTGTTCCTTTCCATCACCCCTCTCCTTTCCTTTTCCTCAGCTTTCACAGCCACACACCTTTTCTCCCCCCACAGCCTCTCATTCACACCTCTTTTCTCCTTTCATCTCTTGTGATGCCTATAACAAACACGTTTTCCCACTCTCTCTCTCTCTCTCTCTCTCTCTCTCTCTCTCTCTCTCTCTCTCTCTCTCTCTCTCTCTCTCTCTCTCTCTCTCTCTCTTATCCCTTATTCCCGCATCCTGGTAACCCTTTCATCTCTCTCACCTCTACAACCCTCTTCACTCCCTTTCATCTCACACTTTCATCTACTTCCCCTCGAAATTTTTTTTCCGTGGCTTTCCTCCCTTCACTTTTACGCCATCTCTATAACTTGTGTGTGTATGTGTATGTGTTTGTGTGGATGTGTGTGTGTGTGTGTGTGTGTGTGTGTGTGTGTGTGTGTGTGTGTGTGTGTGTGTGTGTGTGTGTGAGAGAGAGAGAGAGAGAGAGAGAGAGAGAGAGAGAGAGAGAGAGAGAGAGAGAGGGAGGAGATATAAACAGTAGATGATTTGTTATGTGCCTAGTTGACACATGATAAAGAACAATTGTTATGGTTGGTTAATCGCTATTCGTGATCTGGATGGCCATAGTGGAATTTAGATTTGTATATATATTTGCTTGCACGGCAGCGTGGAGTGGACTGTGATGTGTGTCAAAACAAGTTCGTTAATGTTAGAAAGATAATCAAAGATATTTAAATATCAGTATGTAACCATGAGCGTAGTAGAGGCCGTGTTGAAGGCAATGGTGACTTATTTCTATGTATTTTTCGTGCTGGCAAGGTCAGCTCTTTTCTGAATAACTGAGATTTACTTTATTTTGCCAATGAAGTCGGGTTAGCAGACTAAAATTACCGAATTCAGAGCGTTCATTTAGTTGAGATCATTACTAGGTTTGGAATTACAGAAGCCACGAGGATAACAACTGTGAAATGGGATCGAAGTGTTGCTTATGCCTGTTAACAGGTTGACAAGTAAATATGATACCGGCCTTTAGAGAATGCACAAGTCACAAAGAGCACACGTACACCTGTCAGGAATGTACCGTCATGCACTAGTAGAGGCGATAGATGTGGTTATTGCTCACTTTATTGAGCAGGCAGAAGTCGTGGGTTTCTTCCATGCTTGAGAATTTGAGGTGATCCAATAAGACAGGCGGGATGCTGGACAGCCTTCTAGCATCACAGATGGGGATGTCGTTTTCTCTCAGCAGCAACGTAGCTACGCCAACACTTCTGCAGGATTTCTTCCACGGTTTTTGTTATTCAATATCAGGTGAACATAAAAAAAAATGTGACGAAGAGGTTTGGAGTTCCTTATAATACTTTAGATATAGGCGTGTGGCTGCTAAACACACACACACACACACTCAAAAAAAAAAAAAATCACACACTCTCTCTCTCTCTCTCTCTCTCTCTCTCTCTCTCTCTCTCTCTCTCTCTCTCTCTCTCTCTCTCTCTCTCTCTCTCTCTCTCTCTCTCATCATTCTATCTGCCTACACACTACACACTTCACTCCCTTTGAAGACGAAAAAGGTGTTAGAGGGGATGAAAGTAGAGAGATTAGACAGTGGAGAGGAGGAAGAGGAGGAATAAGAAGAGAAAGAGAAGGAGGAAGAGGGGAGGGGGAAGGAAAAGTTGAAGATGTTAGGAGGATGAGGAAGAGGAGGAGGAAGTAAAGTTGAAGATGTTTGAGGAGGGGGTCATGAAGGGGGGAGGAGGTAGAGGAAGAGGAAGAGAGGGTAAAAAATAAGGATCCAGCAACATAACATAAATCAACGTGTCGGTGAAAAAATAAAAGAGAAAGACTTTTGATAACCAATTAACACTTGAGTAAATTAGACGTCAGCGATCGATACTGTTATGACACTCCAGAGAGAGAGAGAGAGAGAGAGAGAGAGAGAGAGAGAGAGAGAGAGAGAGAGAGAGAGAGAGAGAGAGAGAGAGATCTTACCAATATTAACCACCTTTACAACAACAACCAGTTAAAAATTATGGAATATCTTAATACACCCATTTCCTTCTGTAAAATTAAAGCAGTAACTTGATTAACTAAGCAGGCACTCATGGCATACATAGACCAAGCATGCTCTCATAACCTCTATGTCTCCTAGCGATTATAACGTATACTCAAATGCTTTCTGTTTATATCTAAGTCAGACAACCAAATAACAGATCACCAGAACAACTAAGCCTATTCAGCAAAGTGCACTGGCTGTACAAAGCAAGGGAAGCCCACACTCTAAGCTCTACTCTCGGACTTAAGCTTTGGAACTCATAAGACATGGCTAAGTTTTCATCCATGCTAGTAATTTTCCACCGCCTCCCAGAGATGCTCGGAGAGGAGGCGGCAAGTGAAGAAGTTGTCTGGAAGGAGGATGTCGCCTCAAGCCGCTACTTGTTCTTGAACGGAGAGGCTGAGAGCTTGTGTACAGAGGGCTAAGAGAGGGAGGAAGACCATCTGTGTGTGTGTGTGTGTGTGTGTGTGTGTGTGTGTGTGTGTGTGTGTGTGTGTGTGTGTGTGTGTGTGTGGTTTTAAGTTGAATAAGTTTATGATCTACTTATTTCACCACAAAGGAGAGACTGGAGGAAAAAGAAGGAACATCAATGACTAAGAGTTAGGGTTAGGAGAGAGAGAGAGAGAGAGAGAGAGAGAGAGAGAGAGAGAGAGAGAGAGAGAGAGAGAGAGAGAGAGAGATAGTATAGAGTAACCTTGAAATAGAGAAACCCCTTCCCCTTACTTCCCCTTTCCCATCTCTCCCCCTCCTTCTTTCTCTGGGCCGCGAGGAGAGGTGCCCTAGGGAGAGCCTGAAGAGCCGCTGGAGCAGTGAGCGAGGAACCTTTGATGTCTGAGAAGGTCGATTCGAGATGTCAAGGTCCTTTTTTGTTGTTGTTGTTGTCGTTGTTTTTGCTGTTGTTGATTTTGCTGTTTTATTATTTCCTTTACTCGACATTTCTTTAAGGATACCACTTTTTTTATTAAGCTTTTATTTACCTGATTTATTGTTTTCTGTATTTCTTTTATAACCACCATCCTTACCACCACCACCACCACCCCCACCATCATCACTCCGTACTAACGAAAACTTGCAAGACATGTTTTCGTGCCGCCTCCTCTTTGATCTATTCTTACATGTCAAAATAAAGAATAAAGTAAAAAAAAAAATTAATTTCATATTTTTGCATGATTCTATAAAGTCAGGAATACTATTTGCACTAGAAATTCTTACGTGAAATATTATAATGTGTCTGGCTTTGAGCAATGCACTTACGTCGTCCTACTTTAATTACAAGCGTAGAAGGAAAACGTAATACCTTTCCCTTTTCATAGCATATTTTATAAACTCTTGCTCCAAATAACCGAGTGAAATTTTGAACCTTTTTCAAATGCTGATCTTTAAATTAAATATAAACTGTAGTGGAAACTTAATTATGAACATGAATTTACTGTCACTTCATCGTCCTCTTCTTCCTCTTTTTCACCTTCATCCTCCTCGGCTTCATCCTCGTTCTTACTTTCTGACGAGTCTTCTTCTTCTTCCCTTCCCCCCTTTTTTTTTCTCCTTTAACACACACACACACACACACACACACACACACACACACACACACACACACACACACACACACACACACACACACACACACACACACACACCATCACCAATCACCACTCACCACCACCACTACTATCACCACCATAACCACCACCACCACCACCAGCACCACTACCACTTCCACTACCACCACCACTAACACCACCACCACCACCACCACAACAACATACGTAAATATGGCGTAGAGATAAACCTTCCTTAGAGAATTTTATATTCCATTAAAAAAAAAAATATCTATATTTTTTTACTTTTTTTCAATTCTTTCAATGAGAGAGAGAAAAGGAAAGGGGGAGGATGAAGAAGCGAGGAGGAAGGAAGGGAAGGAGAAAGAGACAGACAGACAGAGAGGGTACTTTAAGAGGAAAGATGAAGCCCTTTACGGAAATCGTGGGAGGTAGTGGAGGATCCGAGGATGAAGAGTGTAGGCATGGAGGAGGAGGAAGAGGAGGAGGAGGAGGAAGAGGTGGAAAAGAAGAGGAAGAAAAGAGAAGAAGAGGAGAAAGGAAGAGAAACATGTGCTGAGAGGAAGTTGAGTGAAGAGGGTCAAGAGTATTTGGAAGTATGACGAAGTGAAGGGAACGAAAGGACATAAGGAAAAGGAGGGAGAGGAAAAATACACAAAAGAGGAAGAGAAACTGCCGGGGAAAATCATGGAGAAAAGGATGAAAGGAGGGAGGAAGGATACAGAGGAAGAAATATAATGAGGAGACGGCGGAAAGGAGAGAGAAAGAGGGAGGAAGGAGGTACGGAGAAGGAGGAGGAAGAGGAGGAGGAGGAGGAGGAGGAGGAGGAGAAGGAGAAGGGAGGTAGTCTCTCGGGGGTCGCACGGGGCCAAAACGAGCATGAGTGGTGTTCCCTCCATTCCTGCCTATGGCCTCCTTTGCTCTTGTTTATCGGCTCCATACGTAGTTCTTATTTACAGAATCCCTCGCGTGGGCGGCCTCTGATGGCACGGGAAGAGAGAGAGAGAGAGAGAGAGAGAGAGAGAGAGAGAGAGAGAGAGAGAGAGATGGGAATGACGAAAAAAAATGAAAGTAGAGGTGAATGAATTGATGGAAGAATGAATGAATGAGTACAAATAAAAAAAATAATGAGGAAAGGAAGAAAAATAGAAAGAGTAAATTATGTAGGAGAGTAGAATGTATTAATTAGTATTTTAGAAAGGAATTTGGAGGTGGACGGAAAAATGCTAAAAGGATAGATTAAAGTAACAATGTAGAAGAGGCGAATAGATTGAAGGAAATATGGATGAATGGAAGCTTAGAAAGGAAGAGATGGAGTAGAGAAATGAAGGACAAAAAGGAATGACAGACAAGTCGATAGAAGGAGGTAAATATTCAAAACGCATAAATATAAGGAAAGGAAGAAGGAATCAGAACATTTAGAAAAAAAAATGATAAGCAGATGTATAATAGAAAAATAGAAAGAAAGAGATAGTTTGGAAGAAATGGATCGAGGAGAAGAAGGAGGAAGAGGAGGAGGAGGAGGAAATGGAAGAGGAAAGAAATGTTAAGACAGCACAATTTTTCCCCCATCCCTCCATTCCCCCAACTCTAAGATCGTCTTAAGGTTGAGTTGATGTTTTCATAGAGTGTACTTTTTTTTTAACGCTCTCTCTCTCTCTCTCTCTCTCTCTCTCTCTCTCTCTCTCTCTCTCTCTCTCTCTCTCTCTCTCTCTCTCTCTCTCTCTCTCTCTCTCTCTCTCTCTCTCTCTCTCTCTCTCTCTCTCTCTCTCTCTCTCTCTCTCTCTCTCTCTCTCTCTCTCTCTCTCTCTCTCTCTCACCAGCTTTTCTCCTTACATCCATCCCTCTCTTCCTTCCTCCATCCCTGCTACCTGGAAAAGAGTGTGTTACGTTAGAGGCAGTGAGGCGTTAGAGGAAGTAGTTACCGTGTGTGTGTGTGTGTGTGTGTGTGTGTGTGTGTGTGTGTGTGTGTGTGTGTGTGTGTGTGTGTGTAGGGCGTTTAAGATTAGTTCCCGGATTGTTTCTTTTTATCGTTTTAAGTGTAAAGTGATCAATAAAACTGTGAGATTGTACATTATGATTATGAAAAGGAGGAAAAAGTTTTTATATAGACTTTTAAGACTGAAAGAAATAAACATGATTGAATGTAATTTGTGTATGTAAATTTGCGTTTACTTTGTGAAGTTGTGTTCATATTAAAGAAAGGATTGTATAACTCTTGGCACTGAGCAGTTAAATATATCTACTTATCAATCTATATCTTGATTGATCTATTTATCAGTTCACCTGCTTACCTATGTTTGTGTGTGTGTGTGTGTGTGTGTGTGTGTGTGTGTGTGTGTGTGTTTATGGAGTAGGAGAAGCTGGCCAAGGGTAACCCAAAAAATTAAAAGAAAAGGCCCACTTGATTGCCAGCTTAAAAGAGCCAAAAATCTGGGAAAAATGTCTTGAAACTTCCCTATTAAAAGAAGTCAAGTCGTAGGGAGATGAAAATACAGAAGCGGGCAGGGAGTTCTAGAGTTTACCAGAGAAAGGTATGAATGATTGAGAGTACTGGTTAACACTTGCATTAGAAGTTGGATAGAATAGAAGTGAGAGGTGAATGTGTGTGTGTGTGTGTGTGTGTGTGTGTGTGTGTGTGTGTGTGTGTGTGTGTGTGTGTGTGTGTGTGTGTGTGATTTACCCACATTCTTGAAAATCATATGCTAAACTCCTAATCGCCAGCCATTACCCTCCCAGTGAGAGCTGTGAGAGTTTGAAGCTCATTTAATCCGATCTTAGGGTAACTTTTTGACCTTCCACACCTGGCACCTCCCATCCTTAGTCAGTGAACAGCCTTAGCAACATGAGTGGTACACGAAACTCAATCGGCGAGGTAACGGACAAGGACATTACCGCTAGAAAAAGAAAGGTAAAAAAAAAAAAAAAAAAAAGAGTAAAAAGAGAGAAACTTGTATGTTAAACTGAGAAAAAAAAATGCACGAGAGAGAGAGAGAGAGAGAGAGAGAGAGAGAGAGAGAGAGAGAGAGAGAGAGAGAGAGAGAGAGAGAGAGAAATTACATCAGAGCGTCGAGTGTGAAGTGATAAAGGGAATGTGTAAGGAGGAAGAGCTTGGAGGGAGGAAGTAGGAAGCTTAAGCGCGTGTTTAGACTGTGAATAAATTATGACGTGGGGGAGTTCCGACCCAAACTTTTTTTTTCCCGGTAAGTTAAGCTGCAAGACGAGAGTTTCTTATTTTTTGGTAATTTCTTCTAAACAATTCTACAGCTCGTTGTTGCCATTTCCTTCCTTACTTATGAATGTTCTTGTTGTGCTCATTTTTTCTGTTGTTGTTGTTGATGATGTCGTCTTGTTCTTCTTTGAATTATTGATATTATCATCTTTTTTCTTGTGATGATTGATAATTAGTTCAGTTTTCTTGATGTCTTAAAGTTACAAAAAGTTGTGAAGAATATTATATTTAATTTACATTTGAAACAAAGCAAGTGCATGAAGGTAATACGAGTAGACAGTGTCGTCAACTTTTTCCTCCTTTTTTCAGCCATACGACTTGTAATTTCACACTCTTCTTCTACACCTAGTGAGGAGCGTCAGGGATTGTTCCTTTTACTTTATTTACCTTTATTGTTTAACAACTATATTTTCTGGTACAACTTTCCCCTAACAAGTAAGAGTGTTGGAGAAGAACCCATCCATAAATACACACCCACCGAGCCACCTACCAAAGCCCCCTTCCCACGCCCCCACACAGACAAAGAGGAAGAAGACGGATGAAGAGATACACCTCCAGACAGAAAGACGCATCGGCCGGCAATTCGCGTGTATCCGTGCAAAGTTCCCTCGTTGCGGGTTGCCCACCTCTCGGATTGAGCAGAGTGATTGATGCCTTTGGATAGGGCCTCACGCTGCTGCTGGTCTGAGCCTCTCACGCCGCGCACCGCCTCGCCAGCACAACAGCCCCGCGACTCTTGCATTGCGCCCCAGTCAAGGAATTGGAAGTTGGTCCGAGAGAGATAACCCAAGTTTGTGCCGGTCTGATGCTTTCTCGTTGCTTGATCCCGAGGCGCCGTGCTCCGTCGATTAGCGAAAGCCGGGGCGTGGGGAGAAAAGGTCAGAGAGAGAGAGAGAGAGAGAGAGAGAGTCGAGATCGTTATGCAATTTACCCTGTCTTCGTACACACATTATTCTTCCATCTCTCTTCCTACTTCTTACTGTACTTCAGAAAATCGACAATTAATTTTTCCTCAGGGATTAGTGGACGGAGTAACCAACCGCGAGAGAGAGAGAGAGAGAGAGAGAGAGAGAGAGAGAGAGAGAGAGAGAGAGAGAGAGAGAGAGAGAGAGAGAGAGAGACTAGGTTATGCAAGTACATCAACCATGATTTTTTTTTTTTTAAATCCTCACGTGTCTTTAAGTTATCGATACACGCGTGGCTTGAAAATGCGTCTTGAACATCAATATATCTTTATTACATTTTACAGTATAACAGCAGCAGCAACAATAACAGCATTAGTATCAGTAGTGATGCAGTAGTAGTAGCAATAGCGGCAGCAGTAGTAGTAGCAGTCCCGCATCGTACTTGGCTTCTAATTATCTTATAAAAAATGACCTGTATATGGCAACCTTATGTGTACCTAGACTGAAGTGTTGCTGGTCCCGCCCCTCAAGAAGCTCCGCTCACAACACCTCTCAAGACACAATTAGTCCTCGGCTTCCGTGTTATTCTGATCCTCTTCATTGCCTTCCTCCTCCTCATCCCCCCTCTCCTCCTCCTCCTCCTCCCATCCTCTTCTTTCTTCTCCTCCTCCTGTCCTCCCCTATCTCCCCACAAGCACCAGCCACCCCTCCTCTCTTCTCCTCAAACCCTCAAAGTAGTGCTTCACAAGAAACGGGAAGGACTTTGAAGTGACGCCTCTTCTCTCTCTCTCCTCTCTTCTCTCCTCTCATTCTCTCGCCTTCCCTGCTATTCTCTCCATTCTTGTCCATGGTTCTAACCCTCCTCTCTCTCTCATTCTCTCCGTCTTTCTTTCTCTCTCTGTCTCTGTTTCTCCTCCCGTCCGCACTCTTTTCCTCTCGTCTCATTGCCACCCTCCCCTTCCTCCACTCTTCCATTCCTCTTCTCCACTCATCACACATTTACATATTCATTGAACCTTTCTCGTATCTCATTCTCTTCTTCATTAAACTTTTTCTATGCGTCTTTTGTAACATTTTTCGCATGAGATTTCTCCCTCCTCCTCTCTTTTCTTTCCATCGTGTGTTTTTTTTATATTTCTCTCTCTCTCTCTCTCTCTCTCTCTCTCTCTCTCTCTCTCTCTCTCTCTCTCTCTCTCTCTCTCGTATTCCTACCTTTGTTTCATTTACACTTCTATTCCTCCTCCTCCTCCTCTTCCTCCTCCTCCTCCTCCTCCTCCTCCTCCTCCTCCTCCTCCTCCTCCTCCTTTTCCTCTTCCTCCTCCTCCTCGTCCTGCTCCTCCTCCTCCTCCTCCTCTTTACTCCTCCTCCATTTTCGCTCCCTTGTCCATTGTGTTAAAATCTTAATTACTCTTTATAGAATGCAAAATATCACCTCTGACACGGGCGATTGTGAGGGTGTTTTGCCGCACGTTCATTAGCATGTTGAGAAGGTGTTTTGATATCAGCTGACCTTGCATTTGTTTATAACCTCACAAGGACACGGTCATACACACACACACACACACACACACACACACACACACACACACACACACACACACACACACACACACACACACACACACACACACACACACACACACTGCATGTAAAGTTGGAACAATTATATAAGGTTGTTTTTATTCCATTGTTCTTTTATTGTTTTTTTTCCTAATGTTATTAAATGTGAAGCTTTAAAACTTGCCTTTGCGACCTCCTGTGTGTGTGTGTGTGTGTGTGTGTGTGTGTGTGTGTGTGTGTGTGTGTGTGTGTGTGTGTGTGTGTGTGTGTGTGTGTTTGTGTGTTAATTATGAGGTGAGTCGTGTTCGCTTCCTGGAATAGTGTTTGCGAGCAAGGTAAGGTAAGGCGAAGCGGGGCCAGGCCAGGCGAGGAAGTGAGGGGATAACTAGGTTGTGCGTGAGGCAGGGCAGGGAATGTCGAAAACACTTTTGAGAGTGGAATTAATGTAGTTAGAGTTCTTGGGTTTCGAATTACCAAATAAGAGAGAGAGAGAGAGAGAGAGAGAGAGAGAGAGAGAGAGAGAGAGAGAGAGAGAGAGAGTCCCATCACGTGCATGCCTTTTAAAGATGCATCCGTTCATGGCAAAGTTTTGAATGATAGCCATTAGGGTTATTACCTCGAGAGGGGAAAAGTTTTGCCACTGAAATCCTCCCGAAGCGAGAGATAAAAATTACATACATATTGAAGTATTTAGGGAAACATAGTACCAGTAAAATCAGTAGTAGAAGTAGTAGTATTGTTGAAAATAATCATTGATATTGTGATATTATTATTATTATTATTATTGTTATTGTTATTGTTATTATTATTATTATTATTATTATTGTTATTATTAGTTGTAGTAGTAGTAGCAGTAGTAATAATAGTAGTAGTAGTAGTAGTAGTAGTAGTAGTAGTAGTAGTAGTAGTAGTAGTAGTAGTAGTAGTAGTAGTAGTAGTAGTAGTTGTAGTAGTAGCAGCAGCAGCAGTAGTATAGTTGTAGTAATTGTAGAAGGAGGAGGAGAAGTAATAGGAGTTTGTTATTGTTCAAAAGAGAAAGTCAAATAAATAAGTATTCTCTTCAAGAGCAAACAACTTTGACGCAAAAAAAAAAAAAAAAAAAGTTAAATTTGATATACTCAGAGAATTCAAAGAGAAAAAAGTAGTAAATCCCGAGAGATATTGTCAAGTGGAAGAATCATATCCAGAAAAAAAAGAAAATAAAGCATGTAACCTGAGTATTGGATCGTAAAAGTAAGTACGTCGATTCTTTTGAGCGTCAAACAAGTAGGAGTGTAGTTTGAAGATAATGATAATTTTTCTTTTTAACCCTCTTTTATTGCTCACAATATTAATATATTAGATATTCTTTATTGAAGATGTCGGAATGTGATTTAACGTCTCATAACTTAACCAGATTACAACTTAAAGGGCACCGGCTTACTCCTTTGAAAATTCATCGAGACAGCTGAAACAAAACATTCACTGCCTTCACAATACACTATAACGTCAAAATAGGCAGTGCAAATACAGAAAACGGGATACAACATGCACACAAAACACTTAAAATCTTTCACAACTCAATTTTCCTCCCTCTCATCAGAATTTCCATCACCATCACAACCACACACACCGTTACAGTATCAACTACACTTCTAGTTAAAACAGGCAGTTAAACCACGCCAAACTTTATTATAACATGAAGACAAAACACTGATATCTTCCCTCTAAACTATTTTTCCCTAATCCCCTTCCCCTCTTTACTCCCACTGGAACCTCCACCACCGTACTCCCCCAAAAAAATCCAATTTCCTGTCATGGCCAAAGAAGAAACTATAAGAGTGTATTTCAGAAGTCCTGAAGAAGGCGATATAGTCAAGTAGTTTCGGGCTGACACTAACACGATATAATGCGGACGATATGCAAAACCTGGAGAGCCGCATTCACAGTGACTAAGGGTAGATAAGAGCGTAATTATGTAAATGATGAGGAGGCCGGCGAGGAGAGGGAGAGAGTCTGCCATAGAACAACACTCATGGGGATGAAGATGGGATATATCGAGGAGGGAGATAGGGAGGGAGTACATATGGAGGAGATGAGGGGAGAGGGAGAGGGGTGTAAAAAAGAAAGGTACAGGAGGAAGTTTGGTGAAGGGAAAGTCATAAGAGAGAGAGAGAGAGAGAGAGAGAGAGAGAGAGAGAGAGAGAGAGAGAGAGAGAGAGAGAGAGAGAGAGAGAGAGAGAGAGAGAGAGAGAGAGAGAGTTTAAAGATACACACACTAAAAAATAGTAATCATTTATCATGGGTAGCGTCGCAAAGGAAAAAAAGAGAAGAGTGAGTTTAGACGCTAAGTCCCTATTCTCTTAGGGTTTTACGAGGAGAACGAGAGGGAAGGAGATTTTTTCCCCTTTATATATATTTAAGTGGGAACTCGCGGGAAAGGAGGAAAATTAATCACTTGTACGCCGGACCCTTTCTTTCCCCTTGTGGAGGCGGTGAGGGAAATTAGACACGCAACGGCTGTTCTTCTACATAACTCCTTCACTTCACTACTTATCTATCAACCTATTCCAGTATTACCCTATGATATCTATTTTTTATCTATGTGCATTCGTGTCTCTTTTCCGTGTTAGTTTCTGTGATGGAGGTATGTATCCTTGTATCCATGTATATTTGATCAGTTCAGCTATACATTTATATCAGGTTATCTATGTTTATTGACAGCCATGCAATTCAGGTTGGCCTATATTTTCTCCTCCTGCTCCCGTTCGCATCCTCATCGTCGGGTATGAATCAGCCCCGCATCGCTCGGTTCATCTCGCCTTTCATCGCCAAATCTCGCATCAAACACGCGGAACCGAAATTGAAAAAGATGAAGAACGAGTGCAAAAATAAACAGATAAATCGATAGCTGACCTTAAAGTGTGTCTTCCTCGTGTATTTCTTCCTATCTCTTCTCTTTTTTATTCTATTTACCTTGCGTTCCTCCCCCTTCCGCCTCCTACTCTTCCTTCTCCTTCCACACCATCGCAGACAACTTTCCACAGATCCCCCTTGTACTTACCTCGGAGTGACGGTGCTTTTCTCTGGCAATTGATCAATGAATACTGAGATGGAGCGTTGCATTGCTGATGGGCGTCAGGGAAGGGGCATCACGACGCCTGCAACGGGTAGGAATGGCTGAGGAATTAGACGTATTTGTGAGTTACAGTCGTGTGCAGAGGGGCGTTTGGGGAGGGTGTAGTTGGGTGTAAGTCGTACCGTGTTACTCGTAGCTGGAGGTGCTCAGGTGGTGTATTGCAGCAGAAGGCGTCTTTGGGTGTATAGGAGGAGTTTGGCGTGGGTGATGTGTGGTTGTGGCGGGCTAGAGGCAGCGGCTGGTGGTGTAAAGGTAGGAAGCGTTACGTGAGAGGTGGCAGTAAGAGTCTCCTTTAGGGAGGGCGCGTGTCTGGTCTTAACAAACATTAGTATCCTCTAGACTTTAATAATCCCTTATATTATGTTTATTTTTCTTCTTTTCCTTTGAAGCCCCGCCACTTGCCTCGTCCCGCTATCGTAAGCCTCCGCCGGCCGCAGATCCCTTCACGGAACGACCCTTGATAATGACCTCAAATGGCTGTTTTCTATGGCGCCAGTAGAGAAACAGACCCCAGCTATAGCCCCCGGTGGCCCTTGAGTCTTGCCCGCACACAATGGCTTAGGTAGGCAAGTCTCCACCACCATGACATTGCTCCTTGGCACTCTCTCGGTGGCTCTCTTCCTTCTCCTCCCCGTGATAATACTGCCCCATGCGGATTATTCTTCCAGTCTCGTCCCCAAGTCTGATTCAGCCTCATCCCACTGCTGGCTGCCTCCTCTCTGCTCTTCCCCACCTCATCCTCTCGTCTCTCTCTCCTCTTGCCAGCTTTCACCTTGAGACAGCCTCATCCCTTTCCTGTCTCCCTCCCTGATTCAGCCTCATTCTGCACTCTCCTCCTCTTCCTCTTCCTCCTCTTTCTTCTCCTGCTTTTGGATCTCTCCCTGATTCAGATCCCATCCTTGTGTTCTTCTTCTTCCTCCTCCTCCTCCTCCTCCTCCTCCTCCTCCTCCTCCTCCTCCTCCTCCTCCTCCTCCTCCTCCTTCTCCTGGACCCCTCCTCCTTCTCATTTTCCTCCTCCTCCTCCTCCTCCTCCTCCTCCTCCTCCTCCTCCTCCCTCCTCCTCCTCCTCCTCCTCCTCCTCCTCCTCCTCCTCCTCCTCCTCCTCCTCCTCCTCCTCCTCCTCCTCCTCCTCCTCCTCCTCCTCCTCCTCCCTAAGCTGTGACAAGCCGATAACTATAGTTTTCCTCTCCTTAGATATCTCTCCGTCCTCTCTTCTTTCCATTTTTTTCCTTTCTTCCTCCTACTTCTCCCTGCCTTCCCTCCTTCACCCTCTTCCTCCCCTCCTTCTCTCCTTAGTGACAGCCATTTGACGACCTCCCTCCCCCTTCCATTCCTTTGGCGTGACGACACAGTGACATCCTCCTCTCCTCTTCCCCTTTCTCTTCCCCTCTTCCTCCTCCTTCTCCTCCCTTTCCCAGGCTGTTAAAGACTCAGACTCGCGGCGATGGAACTTGTGCTAATACTCGATCAATGCTAAACTCGTTAGGAACATTTTATAGGCCTGTTTCTGGTGGCCATTTGTCCCCGAGTTTCCCTCAACCGTAGGCCTACATAACGCGATGCTACAGGCCTCTTCATCCTTCTATAACCCCACTCTCCCTCCTCCTCCTTCCTCCTCTTTTTTCTTCCTTCACCTCGTCCTCCTCCTCCTCCTCCTCCTCCTCCTTCCTCCTCCTCCTCTTCCTCAGCCCGCCATTCCTTTCCTCTACTACTTTTATTACGTCATAAAATTGCAAGTGACGCTCGTACCCCGATGGCTTTGCGCGGTTCTGCAGCCTTGAAGAGGGACAAGACGCGCGCGTGTGTATGTGTGTGTGTGTGTGTGTGTGTGTGTGTGTGTGTGTGTGTGTGTGTGTGTGTGTGTGTGTGTGTGAGCTCGTTATGTTTGTGGTATGCACTTTCATTTGTCTTCATACTTGTTTTCCTGTTAATTTTTTTCTTCTTTCTGTGTGTCTGTCTGTTTGTTGCTCCGTTTTTTTTTTTTTTCATTGTGGAATAGTAAAGAGCTAAAGAGAGCTTCATTTTGTTGATTTTTATCGTGTTTTGATACATATTTTGAAGGTGTTTATGGTAGTGATGACACACACACACACACACACACACACACACACACACACACACACACACACACACACACACACACACACACACACACACACACACACACACACACATTTTTTATTCCTTTAACATAGATTCTATTTTTTTTACAAATTCAATCTGTATATTATATGTCTTTTTTCTATTCAGCTTGTGCATTTCCTTATCTATTAACCTTTTTCTTTATTACTTACTC
>NC_059296.1:10109437-10126937 GCF_017591435.1 Portunus trituberculatus
TGCCATCTGTATTTGTGTTTGTTTCTCGGTATCCTAAAACTAACATGCCGTATAGATAACACACACACTTACACACACACACACACACACACACACACACACACACACACACACACACACACACACACACACACACACACACACACACACACACACACACACACACACACACACACACACACACACACACACACACACACACACACACACACACACTCTCTCTCTCTCTCTCTCTCTCTCTCTCTCTCTCTCTCTTTCTCTCTCTCTCTCTAAAACACTCTAAAAACAACAAAAAATAGAATAGGCAAACAAGATGAGGAGAAAAAAATATTGAAAAAATAAGTAATGGAAAAGATGACAGTGATAATGGAAAAGGAAAAATATTTATTGATTGATTAGACTTTTTGGGCAATTTTGCTTATATTGATATAAATTCTACATAGAAAATGAGTTGAGGCAAGGTCCAATAAGCCGAAGCTTCAGTAGTACCTGTAAACTAGTATTGTGATAGACACAAGGGACGCATCGCGGCCACTCTATGGCACCGTTAGAAATTAATAGTTACAACAAACAGTAGATTAAGAAATACAGTAAAGAAATACACATTTATATGTAATAAAAGAAAAAAAATAGCAATAACTAGTAATAATGATAATACTAATAATAGTAATATAATGAAATAATAACAATAACAATAATAATGATAATAATAATAATAACAATAACAATAATAATAATAATAATAATAATAATAATAATAATAATAATAATAATAATAATGATAATAATAATGATAATAATAATAATAACAATAATAATAATAATAATAATAATAATAATAATAATAATAATAATAATAATAATAATAATAATAGTAATAAAATAAGGAGGAGGAGGAAGTGGAGAAGGAAGAGGAAAAGGAAGAAGAGAAGGAAGGGGGAGGGGGAGAGTCATGCATTATATATTAGTCTGATTTTGTTCACGACGTTCTCAAAAGGACTGCTGGAGGATCTTCTTCGGTCTTCAAAACTTGCTGACGAGGCGAGGGACACTTACAGTAGAAGCGGTTGGGTAGGGAGAGAGGGAGAGAGGGAGAGAGAGAGAGAGAGAGAGAGAGAGAGAGAGAGAGAGAGAGAGAGAGAGAGAGAGAGAGAGAGAGAGAGAGAGAGAGAGAGAGAGAGAGAGAGAGAGAGAGAGAGAGAGAGAGAGAGAGAGAGAGAGAGAGAGAGAGAGGCAGGGAAGGAGAGGTAGAAATAGGGACGTAGTAGCGAGAAAGGGAAAGGGTGCCGCGCTTTTTGATGGAGAAAAGGAAAGAAAAGGGAGAATATTCTATTGTAGGAGGTGCGAAAAGACGGAGGAAGGAGGAGAGTGGAGACCTGTTGGAGGAAGAGGAGGAGGAGGAGGTAGAAAGGAAGGCGCTGTTTTGAAGGAGAGTAGACGGAAAAATCGGAAAAAGAGAAAGATATGAGCTTGAAGAAACCTTGCTAAAAAGAGAGGAAAAAAGGGGGAAGGGTAAAGGATGAAGGGTTCTGGGTGGGAGAGGGAACGAGTGAGGGGACGGAAGAAAAGGAAGCATGGAATGAAGGAATGATGGTTCAGGATGGAGAGGAAGAAAGGAGATAGTCATTGGAGTGAGTGAGAAGAGGGAATGGAGGAGACGATTGCTAAGGATGGAGAAGGAGGGAGGGAGAAGAGGGGAGGAGAGGGGAGTAGGGAGAGAGAGTGAGAGAGGGAGAGGTGCTGCGTCTGCTAATCATTGCTGCTATCCGCCCACTCAGCAGTAACGAGGTATTGGACTTCCCTTTCATCTACGAAGTGTGAAAGGACGTCTGATGGCGGGGAGGAGCCAAAGTTTCCCGAACATCACCGACGGCTGCCTACTTCTTGATTCATCGTGTTATTTGCTGCTCCCCAGAAAGGCTTGCGTCATGGTGTCTGGCGCGCTGGTGACTTACTGAGCTTGTCATTCTTGTGTGTTATTCCCTTTGTGTACGTAGTTTCTGATTATGGCTTTTTTTTGCTATTCATTATTATGAATTTACTTATTTTTATTTATTTTTTTTTTTTGTGCGTGTACGAGGATGTAAGTTAGATTTTTTTTTCGACTAATTTTTTCCAGTTGTATTTGTTAAAAGTTTCGTATTTACTAGGGTTTTTATCTTTTCAGTTGCTTTTGTGTCGAAAATTCACCGATACAGTCACATCAATAACGATTCAATATAAGCACACTTAATATCATAACACTTTGGGACAACTGTTTCTCTTCTTACTCACTGGAAACCCAAATTGACATCATATAATATTTCCTTCACCAGTCACCTATTATAACCAATTGGCGTGTGTAGATTTTGAGCGAGTGGCATATATGTTATGTCCAAGCGAAGACCTCTGGGAATGGTTTTAGTATTAGATATTCCTTCAATATAACTGTGCTTGATATAGCCAAGTCTGCTCTCTACGGTACCTTGCTAACTGTACGAAAGCAAGAACAGCCGGAAATTGTAACGTGATGGGCGAGTGATAGTTTGACTTATTCAAGGAGAGAGAGAGAGATAATTCGCAATGGTCTCTGTCTCATGAATGAATGAAAATGGTTGCACTTTGGACGAAGAGATATTCAGCGTTTGAGTTTATTGGTGCACTATGTTTCTCTTTGTTTACACTCTTACTGGTACTAGGTCTAATTATGTTTTCTTTCTTTTCTTCTATTTTATACCTTAATTTTCTTGCTTAAATTTCTTTTTTTGTTATTTTCTATCTCTTCTTCATCACATTACTGTTCGTCTCTCTCTCTCTCTCTCTCTCTCTCTCTCTCTCTCTCTCTCTCTCTCTCTCTCTCTCTCTCTCTCTCTCTCTCTCTCTCTCTCTCTCTCTCTCTCTCTCTCTCTCTCTCTCTCTCTCTCTCCATGCGCAAAAAAGTCACAACATGGTCGGCCATCATCAGTGCAGACCATTAAGGAGTCCAGTGAGAAAATTAGTGTTTACCTCCTCCTCCTGATGGTCAGAGGTCCTCCTACTCCTCCTCCTCCATCTTGTTGTTCTTGTTCTCCTTCTTCTTCTTCTTTTCTTCTTCTTTTTCTTCTTCTTCCTCCTCTTCTTCTTTTTCTTCTTTTCTTCATTTTCCTTACCTGGTTTATTCCTTTCATCTGTTACTCTATTCAAGAACTTATTTCTCTTATAAGTCATTCTGATGCCGCAGGACTCTTGTTTAGTCGATTCCTTTGTTGCTTGATATAACGGAAATTGACACAAAAATTTAATATGTTATTCATTTGTGAAGGGTGACCTAGATGTTATAAATCTGCCCATGGATACATTTTTATGGGCACCTCAATGAGCCTATTATATACGGACAGCAGTTTTCCATTTGTTAATGATAGATGTATTATAAATATTATCGTGATATTGTAATGATTTTATCCCATTTTTAATACATTTTTTCGGAAGATAAATTTAAGTACGTTTGCCAATCATGGCTTTAATGCATCTCACTGCCATGTGTATGCGTACTTTTATTCTGTTGCTTTGTCGTAATAATGCAACATGTATGGAAAAAAAAAATGCTTATTGCTAGCGGTATATTCGGACAGCCATTATTGAAAGTGTTTTTAGTGCTAATGCAGGCGGGCAATTAGTAGCAACGCCGCATGCTTTGGGTCATTTGAAAATATTTGAGGGTTAATGCAAAATGGGAAATTACAGAATAACTGATTGGGGTGTTGCAATGATTTGAATTAGGGAGATTGCACCTGTAACACACACACACACACACACACACACACACACACTCACACACACACACGGAAAAATTAAACAACTCGGGTAGAAGTCAGTACAAACTTGCACACAAAAATGTAAACACCCACACAGTGACACACACACACACACACACACACACACACACACACACACACACACACACACAAGGAGAGATATAAGGTGGCTGCGAACATTCTCCTACTGAATGCTCCCCCAATGCACAACTTTGCATCAGGAGAACCTCGCTTTGTTCCAACTGCATTTCTGGAACACTCGTGGAATACTTCTCTCCCACGGCGCCCAGATAAGCATGAAGTTCCCTTTTTTGTCTTGCGGGACTGGGTTGACTCTTTTAATTTTGTCTTCCGGCTTGGAAAATAGAACACGAAAGTAAAGCCTGTAAAGCATATCAAGTGTTGCTCATGGCAGAGAGAGAGAGAGAGAGAGAGAGAGAGAGAGAGAGAGAGAGAGAGAGAGAGAGAGAGAGAGAGAGAGAGAGAGAGAGAGAGAGAGGACGAGGACAGGGAAAGCTTTAGAGATGTGTTCATGAAAATAGTGAATGTGTTTGGCCTGAATAGTTGAGACTATGATATAGTGGACAAAAAAGGCTTTGGTGGTGTTGTGACCAGACTGTGCTGCGTGTCACGTGTGTGGAGACCAAAAGCGATTATTTTGTTTTTCTCTGATTTGAGAATTTGCAATCATCTCGCCCTAACAAGGTTGTGTCCTTCCCCGAGGCTTCAAAGGAGGGTCGTCAGATTTCCCCTCTATCTCTAGCGAGTCTGAATGGAGGGATGAGGGATCTAGGCCAGCGCGAAGCAGAATCATCCAGAACTGGCTGAGACGACTTGCTGAGCCGCAGCCGAGGGATGAGCTGCCACGGAGCCTCAGTCACTCTGCAATACGACTCATGAAACATGTGGTCATCGACGAATAAGTCTGAATGGGATGGGTTTTTACAACACTCATTTATAATTCACAGAGATAATTTTCATCGTCTTTTTAATTAGTTGATTATCGTGGCGTGCGATGAACTCTAAGATTTCTGTAAAGATGTCCTTATCCGGATTTCTAGCTTGACTTCGATTCAGTTGAGCTCACTCATCTTCTTAGTTCTTTCAAACCTTTAGTTTCCAGTTCTAAGAATCCTCGGCGTCGAGGCGACACCGCCGCCTGCCTGCTTGCTGCACCGCATGATGAATATTTTTTTCTTTTATTTTCCTTTGCATTGTTGTGAGAATTCCAAGTGCAAGAATAATTTGTCATGTCCTACAAAAATAAAATAAACTTAGACAATGTTGCTTTGTTATGTGGCACGTAAATATGTTCAGAATATTTTTGTGAATATTAATTGTTACAGATTCCAGAAGAGATTAGCACAAATGCAAATAAACAACGGCAGAAATATTAGAAGCAAAGTTGTATCACATATTTTCATCACTTAACAGTTCACTCCATTAATCCTCCTCCAAGAGCCTCCTTCCCTTCACCCATCGCCTCCCTCCACCATCCCTCCCTCCACCCATCCCTCCCTTCGCTCCTTCCCACCTTCCCTATCCCTGAGAGAGTTAATTGTGCCCAGGGCTTCTTATCTCTTGGGGGAACAGCTGCCCGAGGGAGGGGAGGGGGCTGGCACGAGAGAAAGGGGTAGTGGAGATGGGCAGAGAGGGGAGAGGTTGGATTCGCTTGAGGCAGTTGCATTTTCTTTTGTTGCAGGCGCGTCTTAAGAGCTTAATTGACAAGAGGAACGGTCGCTTCTTTTATTGCGTCTGCCACAAGATCCCTGAGACTCCCTCGCGTATTGCCGGCCCTTTCCCCTTCCTCGCCCTTTTCTTCTTATATATATAATTTGTTTTTATTTTCATTTTTTCCATCGTTTTATTGAAGTTCCATTTTTCCAGTCTTAGTTTTATTTTTCCGTTGCGGTATTTTAGGGTTTTATGTAAGCTATCGTTGCTTATTGAATGCTTGTTGTGTTTTTGTGTTTTTTTTTATCATTGTTTTAATTTTGTTTTTTTTTTATCATTGTTTTAATTTTGTTTGTGTCTGTCTGAGTGTATAAATGAATGAAAGCCAGTCCGATTCTCCGTCTCTCTCTCTCTCTCTGCGACATTTTTTTCCCATATTAATAAAAATGTAATTCCTTCCCCGAGAAAAATAATGTTTTACAAGACGTTCCCTCTTTAAGAAGATTTATTTTCTTCCTCAGATTATTTTCATCCAAAGTTTTGTTTCTTAGGCAACTTTTTTCTTGCTCTCTTTTCCTTCCCTTTCTTATATACGTGGAATTCCTGTTTATGTTTTTACTCCGTTGATTTTGGCCTGTTCCTAGTAGCATTCTTCCTAGGCTAGCGTGATGTTAATATCGTTCTGTTCATTCTACTCAGCTGTGTTGTGCGTTATGCTTCTAGTAATTGCCAAGTCTTTCGTTTATTGTTCATTTTTTCCCCCTCGCGTCCCCACCCACCCGCTTATTGCGTCATCATTATTACTTTTTTTTCTTGCAGTCATTTTCCTCCGCACCGGCAAATGAGTTTCATAGTTGGTGAATGCCGTGCCTCACGTCCCCATTCCCTTAGCTTGGCGGGGCGGGTTTAGACGTGTAATGTTACGTCAAGGTCAATATTCAGCTGCTTATTCTACACATTTCTAGATTGTTTGTTTCTAATTTTACCCTCGTCCCCCTCGCCTGCAATGCTGATATAAGGAGCTTCAGTATTTTTATTGCCAGGAAGGGAAGTACGTGTGTGTGTGTGTGTGTGTGTGTGTGTGTGTGTGTGTGTGTGTGTGTCAGCGCATTAATCACTTTGGTGTAAAATATTCAGTGTTTAGTGATGTAGTCATATAAACGACCACTTTTTTTATGCCTTGATCCATAAATTTGAATACAAATTCAGCAAGAAAGCTATTCATGGTGGAGGTTTTGATAACATAACTCGGCAAGTAAAACAACACGATATACAGGTGAAGTTTTCTGTTTTACACATGGAAGGACACCGTTTTAATATCCTCCTCACGACAGCTGGTGAGGGCGCTGAAGTGGGTTTGGTCATGCAATACCGGCATCTAACTTCATTTCTGCTGCGCGTTACAAAACCTCTCCTAAGATTAAGAGCTAAAGTTGGACGAGACAAAACTACTCAGCGCCTGGCGACGTGAACAGTGCGTGAGGAGGGAGGGAGGAAGGGAGGAAGGAAAAGAGGGGACGGACGCTTCTCAGAGGGTGAAGTTGAGAAGAGCTTGTGGTGGTATATGAGAGAAGTGTCATGCATAGCCAAATTTTGCATGATAACGTGGGAGTTTGACCTTGGCGTGGATTATGAAGTGAGAATCTAGTATACTTTAGTTGATAAGGCTTCATTATTTAGCTATTTTAAGAAAGTGTGGGCGGTATTTGACCTGGGGCGTGCAAACATTGCTGGCTTATACACAAGTCATGAAAGTGCATTAGATGTGAATTGCATGTCATTTAAAAAAGATAAATTGTGTTCCTTAGCGTGTTGCGAGCTGCTGTTTTTCTGGAAAGTGTCTTAGTATAGGTGTGTGTGTGTGTGTGTGTGTGTGTGTGTGTGTGTGTGTGTGTGTGTGTGTGTGTGTGTGTCCTCCTGCTAGACACCTTATTCTCTAAACCAAATGTGATAAAAAAAAGAAGATTGGAAACATGGAATAAGAGGGAAAAAAAAAGTCATACGGAAAACTGAAAATTAAATGGATGTTAGAGGGAATATCAGGGGTAAAATGACGATGTTGGGGAAAAGAAACGAACGATAAGAAAAAGAATGGAAAGTAGATGAAAGTCAAAGTTGAAATTTATGGACATGATTTGGGAAAGCAAAATAAAGAATACTAAAATGTAAGAAGAGAAGGGGGAATGAGAAAGGGAGGACGAAGTACAGTACAAGGAGGGGGAAGAATAGCATAGAAAAATGATAGAGAAACATGGAGACTAGGAGAACAAAAAGGTTGAAGAGTGTAGAAAGGAAAAGAAAAAAAAATCTCAAGAGGAGGAGGACGAGAAGGAAACAGAACACGAGGAGGGTGGAAGAGAATAGAAAGGAGAAGAAAAGAAAAATGCAGAGATGAAAAAATAAGGGGAGAGGGAGCAGAAGGAGGAGGAGGAGGAGAAGAGTGGGGAGAGGTAAAGGAGAAGGAGAGCAAAAGAGGGCCGTCATGGGACCCTCCAGCGGGTGGCTGCAGCACAGGTTTCCCTTCAGCGTTGACAGGATCTGGCGGCGACCCTCACACGCGGCGAGTAGCTTTCCGTGTTTCCTTGCGCCAAGACAATACAACGAGAAAAAATAGTGTTCTCGCCCTACTGTTTACCTGTGTGTGTGTGTGTGTGTGTGTGTGTGTGTGTGTGTGTGTGTGTGTGTGTGTGTGTGTGTGTGTGTGTGTGGTTACATAATGGTAAAATATCGTTAATGAGTGTTCGTGGGTGTGTTATTCTGTATGTGTTGCTATAATAAGATATAATACGATCATTGATGTTATTACATTAAGTGCTTTACCAGAGAGAGAGAGAGATGAGAGAGAGAGAGAGAGAGAGAGAGAGAGAGAGAGAGAGAGAGAGAGAGAGAGAGAGAGAGAGAGAGAGAGAGAGACCTGGACAACTGAAGGGAGAAAAGATAGTAGAGGAAGGAAGAATCATTAACAGAAGGAAGTGTAGGAAAAAAAAAAGAATAGCTTGATGAAGTAAACATTCTTATATAAGTCAGGGAAGTCTTCATAGCCGAGCTTCTTTGGCCTGACCTCTTTTTCCGCCTTTTCAATTGACGCTGAGTAAAATGGCGTCCGAGAGTCACAAAGAGGACAAAAGCAGGACAAAAGAAATAAGAGCGGGGAGGATAAGGAGCGTTTAGAAGGAAAAGCGAGATCAAAGCAACCCATGAGGAGGAGAGGGAAATGCGAGTGCATGATATGAGAGAGAGAGAGAGAGAGAGAGAGAGAGAGAGAGAGAGAGAGAGAGATAGTTACGTTCACCGGTTACACGGGTAAGATTGGCATCGGGGAGCCGGTGGACAGTAAGAAAAAAACACTGCAGGTTCAACTGGTGAGGAAATGCAAAGGGGGCAGCTTAAAAAGCCATTTTAATAACCCATAATGAAACTGACACACATAACATGAAACAGACATACAGATATAACATGAAACAGACATACAGATATAACAAAAATAAATACAACAAAGAACCCAACTTAATACCTAACAATAATCTTCATCCTATATAGAGGCAATGTGGAAAAAACAGACGAAGGGAAGTAATGCGGTGTCGCAGTGGTGAAGTGCTCGGTGATGGTTAATCCCACGGCAGTCCAAGAGGCGTTGCGTTCACTAGTTGAGACCTGGACCTCGACTTGACTTTCCAGAAAGCCGAGCTTGCTTTAACACTTCCGCTGGAGTCGAATGGAGCCGCGTGAATCCAACTTCGGGACAGTAGCGGGGCTTCATGAGACGGTGACGTGGAGGGTTCATGAGACGGTGGCGTGGAAGGTGAGGTGGGGAGGTGGCGAACGAGGTAACAAGCGGAGGAGGTGATGGTAGTGGAGTATGTTACGGGCGGGCCGTAACACAAACAGAGACAAACAGGCAGATATATATATATATATATATATATATATATATATATATATATATATATATATATATATATATATATATATATATATATATATATATATATATATATATATATATATATATATATATATATATATATATATATATATATATATATATATATATATATATATATATATATATATATATATATATATATATATATATATATATATATATATATATATATATATATATATATATATATATATATATATATATATATATATATATATATATATATATATATATATATATATATATATATATATATATATATATATATATATATATATATATATATATATATATATATATATATATATATATATATATATATATATATATATATATATATATATATATATATATATATATATATATATATATATATATATATATATATATATATATATATATATATATATATATATATATATATATATATATATATATATATATAGAGAGAGAGAGAGAGAGAGAGAGAGAGAGAGAGAGAGAGAGAGAGAGAGAGAGAGAGAGAGATCCACATAAAACGAAAGTACTTAGAATAAATGTAAAATATTAGTTAAATATACAACAACTACTACTACTGCTACTATTACTACTACTGCTGCTACTACTATTACTACTATTATAACTACTGCTACTACTACTACTGCTGCTACTACTACTACTACTACTACCAATAATAATAGTGATAATAATAATAATAATAATAGTAATACTAATACTAATAATGATAATAATAACAATAATAATAATAATAATAATAATAATAATAATAATAATAATAATAATAATAATAATAATAATAATCACAAATAGAAAAAATCAACACTAGCGTTTATGGTAGAGACTAGAGGGAGAGAATCAGTATATTATTTGTAAATTGAACTATTAAGTATGGTGTCCAATGACTAGCCACTGGTTGACTCATTTATCACGCGGACTTGATTAAAAAGCGTTAAAATGTCATTGCTGGTATTGCAGGGTTAGGGTTGCCCCGTAATGATAGCAGTGATTGTCATTTCTTTGTGCATTTTATTTTATTTTATTTTATTTATTTATTTATTTTTTTTTTTTTTGTAGTGGTCGTGATGGTGCTATTGATAATGTTATTTTGGGTTGATGATGGTGGTGATGGTGGTACTGTTGTTGTTGTTGATGCTGCTTTTATCTTGTCATTGTATTCATTGTTATTATCATTATTATTTTTTTCTTTTTGTTCTTGTTATTTTTCTTGTTCTTCTTCTTATTATTATTCGTATTATTTTTCTTCTTCTTCTTCTTCTTCTTCTTATTATTATTATTATTATTATTATTATTATTATTATTATTATTATTATTATTATTATTATTATTATTATTATTATTATCATTGTTTTTATTATTATTGTTATTATAATTATTATTATTATTGATATTATTATTATGATTATCATTATTATCATTTTTGCTCCTCACCATCATTACTGTCATTACAATCAGCAGCGTCATATTCTTCATCGTCATCGTCACCACCACTACCACCACCATCACCACCACCACCACCATCACCACATCCACCACAACCACCACCACCACTATTCAGTTCTTTTTTTTTTTTTTTTTTTTAACAGTAATAAGAACAGTAATAAGAGACTAAGAGAGAGAGAGAGAGAGAGAGAGAGAGAGAGAGAGAGAGAGAGAGAGAGAGAGTAGAAACAGGAGGAAAATGGCAGAGAAGAAAACGGTAATCGCATTATAACAAGGATTTTATGTTTCGAGGTGAGGAATTACTTATTGATTTTTCCCGCATTTCTCTCCATCATAAGATAAAGGGAGGGAGTGAGTCGGGAGAGCAGGGAGAGAGACGGGGAGAGGCAGGAAGACAGGGTGGTTATGGGAGACGGGTGAGGGGTGAGGGGTGAAGGGGCGTGATTTTCTGGGAGGCTAAGGACACAGAAGGGGCGGTTGTGGTTATGGTGTGGTGGTACATAATTAAAACCACGTGCTTAGTGTTAGAGAGAAAGTAAAAGAATTGAAAAGGGAAAATGGGTGCCTGTATTCTCTCCTCACACGTGAAAATTGATGTTTTTATCCTCTTCTGACTTGTATCTATGCGTGTTCTTTCACTGTTATTCCTACTTCCTTAAATAAAAGAGAAAGAAATAGAAAGAAGAAAAAATATTCACTACATTCTCCTCTGATCTGCACATCTTTTCCTCTGCTTACCTCCTCAAAAACAAACCAGAAATATAGATCCACGAAAACCCAAACCACGAAAACCCAAACCAGGTATTAATTTCAAGTCTCGCTGTAATTCCTCGAGTAAGACAAACATCCAGGGAGGCAAGAGTCTGTGTCCATTGATGATAAGTCTTTCCTTGAGTAGTTTACACGTCTTGGTTATCACTAAACACGCTTATCCCCACCAGCTGCCTCTGCTCCCTGACTTAGCCTCTCCTCCTCCTCCTCCTGCTTCTCCTGCTTCGCCTCCTCCTCCAAGACTTAGTTCCACGCAGTGTTTTAGTAGTAAATCTTGTGTGACGTACTTCCTCGCATCCCGCATCGTGCGAGACAGAACAGACCTAATCGGCTTAACACGGCGCCTCCTCCTCCACGCCTAGCATTAACAGAGAGAGAGAGAGAGAGAGAGAGAGGTGTTTTTATTTCCTACTCTATGGTTTTCTTGGGTTTTCTTTACCACTGCTCTCGGGTTTTTTGGTGCAATGGAAGGCAAGTGTGCGGAAATAAAGAAGATAAGATAATAGATAAAGGAAAGAAATACGAGCGATAATCTGCCCCTCAACTATTTTACTTTTGAATCGGAAACATCCATTTTTGTTAAAAGTTTTTGCTTTCTTTTTTTTCTGCTTCTTTACAACCTGTCTCTCTCTCTCTCTCTCTCTCTCTCTCTCTCTCTCTCTCTCTCTCTCTCTCTCTCTTAAGGAAAATGACACGTTGCTGGACGAACGCCTAAGCCATTCGTACCCCAGCCTTTCTCTCTCTCTCTCTCTCTCTCTCTCTCTCTCTCTCTCTCTCTCTCTCTCTCTCTCTCTCTCTCTCTCTCTCTCTCACCTTAAAATCACTACAATAGTCCCTTTTTCTCCCCCATTCATTTTTATTCTCTCCCTTCTTTCCCTCTATACATCTCTCCTCCCCTCCTCGCCACTCCCTCCTCTACCCCTGCGTCCCTTCCTCCCTTCTGTGGTCATCAGAGGGGTCACTCGCGCAACGAGGCGTGTCACCCCCCCCATGACTTTAACGGGTAGGTCAAAGGTCACGTCGGAAGGGACATAGGAAGTGGAGGTTTTGAGTCGACAAGATTTAGAGCCAGTTGAAGGTGGAGGGGAGGAAAGGTTGGGAGGGTTGAAGTGAGGGAGAAGTAAGAGATGAGAGAGAGACAAGGGAGAAGAACTGGAGAGGGAGAAAGTGATGGTGAAGGAGAGGAGGAGTCAAAAGTGAGTGTGGGGTAATGAGGGAGAGTGAGAGAATGGAGGAGGAAGAAAAAGAGTAAAAGAGAAGCAGAGGAGGTACAAGGAGAAGAAGAATTTTAAAGGAAAGTCTCACATTAGGAAAATTACTGATGGTGTGTGTCTGGCTACTGAATATATGTGGTGCTTATACTGTTCTATGCAAGTCTGCAGCCACTA
The DNA here is from genome assembly GCF_017591435.1 of Portunus trituberculatus. NCBI lineage: Eukaryota > Metazoa > Arthropoda > Malacostraca > Decapoda > Portunidae > Portunus > Portunus trituberculatus. The sequence goes on from NC_059296.1 coordinate 10,122,451, forward strand.
TAGAATAATGAATTGCAGAAGTGGACAAACAAAAACTAAGAATAGATTAGTAAAACTTGAATATTCATCTAACACACACACACACACACACACACACACACACACACACACACACACACACACACACACACACACACACACACACACACACACACACACACACACGTTTATCGACTCTATGTATTTTCTCATACGCGTTGACTGTCACTTGTCACGCTGACTAACATACTCTTCCCGAGGTCATCAACCCAAACGAATAGATCTAGCAGAGGAAGTGTCGAGGCATTAGCACATGATTTATGCATGCGCCCGTGGTATTCAGAACAGCAGGAATTAATCAGTGCCGAAACATCTGGTTTGATTATACAATGATGATGCTGTACATGTCTAAATTGTGGATGAAAATTATCAGAAATCGTAAATGGCTATCTGGGAATACTAAATGCTTCAACAAAATATTCATATGGAGAGAAGTGATGTAAGGCCACGTGAATATTATATAACGAGGTGCAACGTAATGGTACAAATGTTTTTTTTTTCACAATAATTATGTAAAGATAGAAAATAATAATAATAACAATAATAATAATAATGACAAAAATAATAATAATAAAAAATAATAATAATAATAATAATAATAATAATAATAATAATAATGGCAATAATAATAATAATAACAACAATAATGACAATAACAATAACAATAATAATACTTATTGCTCCTCCTTTCTGCTACTTTTTTGTTATTTCTAAATTTCCACCTTTAACTTAGTATTTCTACTTTCCTTTCCTTTCATGTTATTTTTTCCTTTCTGTTTTCAGTTTTCTCTTTTCCTTGGCGACCTTCCTCCGAGGCAGAGTCCGGCATCAAACCTTGTGTGGCGGCTTTTAGGGTCTTGCGAAGCTGCCGGTGAAAGGGGCAGCGAACAGATACCCAAACAAACACATAAACTTACCAGGGAAACAGAGTCGAAGGAATAGGCGGAGGCGGCGGGCGGGTGTGGAGGCGGAGAGGGAGAGAAGGGAGGGGAAGGGGAAGCGTGAGAGGGTTAGCGTATAGGGGAGGTATGTGGTAAGAAGAGGAGGAGGAGGAGGAGGAGGAGGATGGAGAGAGGAAGACGTAAAAGAAGAATGGAAGGAAGGGAAAAAAAAAAGTAAAGACGTGAAAAATAAAAGTGCAGTAGGTTAGTTTGTTGTGTTTTGGTGTGTGTGTGTGTGTGTGTGTGTGTGTGTGTGTGTGTGTGTGTGTGTGTGTAATTCACCTCGGTCGCCTGCTGGTCACCCAGCCAGTCTTCCCCATTACGGAGCGAGCTCAGAGCTCATAGACCGATATTCGGGTAGGACTGAGACCACAGCACACTCCACACACCGGGAAAGCGAGGCTACAACCCCTCGTGTTACATCCCGTACCTACTTACTGCTAGGTGAACAGGAGCCACACATTAAGAGGCTTGCTCATTTGCTTCGCCGCTTACCGGGACTTGAACCCGGCCCCCTCGATTGTGAGTCAAGCGTGCTAACCACTATACTACGCGGTGTGTGTGTATGTGTGTGTGTGTGTGTGTGTGTGTGTGTGTGTGTGTGTGTGTGTGTGTGTGTGTGTGTGTGTGTGCGTGTGTGTGTGTGTGTGTGTGTGTGTGTGTGTGTGTGTGTGTGTGTGTGTGTGTGTGTGTGTGTGTGTGTGTGTGTGTGTGTGATGTGCAACATTACTCGGTCAACACTTCTGTTTGTATACACGGAGTTCCATTTGATCTTACAAATCTCACACACACACATACACACATTAAACTCAAAGCATCATGACTCGATCTACTAGTAGCGCTCGCGTCTGTTGAAGAAGAGAGACGCGTATAGAGCAGAGCAGCGGGACAAGGAAAGAAAGGGTGAAGGGTGAGGAAGAGAGCCACCAATAAGTAAGGGAGTGGCAGAGGCGGAATTTACACTTGCTTCAAAGAATGATGATACACGAGGGGAGAAAAAGACCACCCAAAAAAAAAAAAAGACGGCTAAGAGGAAAAGGAGGAAGAAGAGAGAAGAGTGGCAGGAGCAGAGAAGAAAAAAAAAATTGTAGGAGGCAGGCTCACAGCACGGCTCAGAATGTATATTTCTCGCTGCAGCCACATGGGGGAATTTTGAGGAGGGATCCCCGTCCAGAAATATCGCCACGTGAATATATATCAACCTGAAAAATTTCTGGAATTTGACCAAGAGACAAACCTGAGCTGGCGGCGGCAGGAACATCGGTCTCGCTTTACATAGTGTTCGTGTCTGTCTGGTGGAGGGGAGGCCGGAGGGACGGTGTGGAGCTGGAGGTGGAGGGAGGAAGGTAAGGAGGGAGAATCGGTGTGAAGTGGAGTCGGGTGGGTAGGGGGGTAACTTTTCAGGAGGAAAGAGCAAGGAAGTCCAGGTTTTGTTGTGTTTTGTCTTCCCTCACACTTCGCGTAATTCCAAGACGTCTCAAACCTGGTAGTTTGTTTGATTTCCTCTCGGTGCACAACACTCGCTGGAGGTTCGTGTGTCTAGTGTCTGGTGTGTCTTGCGCTCCTTCAGACACCAGGGAGAGAAAAACAAAAACAGCTAGCAATAAGAAGTACTAATTTTCTTACAGGGTAAAACCTTCAGATAGTTCAAAACTTTATGCAACAATTATTGATTTAGATATAGTGTGATTGAATTTTTCGTACATTGTTGTGAGTAAGATTTATCCTCTCTCTCTCTCTCTCTCTCTCTCTCTCTCTCTCTCTCTCTCTCTCTCTCTCTCTCTCTCTCTCTCTCTCTCTTTCCTCGTACCCGACTTCTCTGCTTCTTTCTCACCTACGTAAACATCTTGAGGAAAAGTCTGTGCCCAGTCAGGCGGGAGTAGATGAAAAGAGCGCACCCTTGCTGTAATATTATGATGCGCCCACCTCTCCCTTCCTCCCTCCCTCCCTTCCTCGCCGCTCCTTGTTTTTCCTTCTCACTGTTCTTTCCTCTCTTTTGAATCTTTCCTCCTCTTTCCAGTGACTTTCTTGAATATACCAGTCTGTTTATTTCCCTCCTCTCGCTTTTTCTTCTTTCTTTCCTTTCCTCATGTCTTTTCTTTTTTTTATCGACTTTTTTTTAGTGTTTTTTCTTTTTCTTTTTCCTCTATTACATTCCTTCTTTTTACGCGTCCCTTTTTTTGTCTTTTTAACGATTTTCCTTTTCTTGTGATATTTTCCATTATATATAAGTTTCTTTATTTTTTTTCTTTTTGGTAACTTTTATTTTTTTTTTTTTCCTCCTCCTCCTCCTCCTCCTCCTCCTCCTCCTCTTCTTCCATTTCGCATCATTTCACTCTCGAGTCGCACTTTCTTCACTTATTTTTTTTCTTGTGTTACTTTTTTATTCCCTTACATATCCCCATAAACTTTTCGTTTCTTTAATAATCTTTAATTGACCATGTATCTCTCTCTCTCTCTCTCTCTCTCTCTCTCTCTCTCTCTCTCTCTCTCTCTCTCTCTCTCTCTCTCTCTCTCTCTCTCTCTCTCTCTCTCTCTCTCTCATTCCTTAATCCAAATGGTAGGCATTCACTAAGGAAGATTCTTTCTCATTTTTTTTCCCATATGACCTCTTACTTTCCTTTAGTCCCCCTCCCACATCAGGCCTTCCTCTTCACCTTTCTTCCCCTTGCTGTCCCCGTCCCTCCCTCCCCCTGTCACAAGAACAGAGGACCCTTCTTAAGGTCAAATGAGAGCCACATGTGACCTCCCTCCTCTCATCCATTCTCTCCCTCCTTTCATCTCTTCCTTTTCTTTTCGTTCTTTCACTTTCCTCCATTTTTTTTTCTTCTCCGTCCTCAGTCTCCTAACCAGCTTTCGGTTAATGACGTGACATGAAGGTAAACGTTAAGGTAAAATATGTTCCTGTTCTTTTATGTTTGTTATGGAAATCGTCTGTGTTAGAGAGTTGCATTAGAGTGACGCCTCCAGGCCGTTCTGTGTAAGCCAGGCAGGGCACTGAACTTGGCGCCGCGAAGGCCTGTCAGACTGAAGGGGATGAATCAGGCAGTGCTGAAGTTCCTGGAAGTGTCTGCCTTGAAACTGCACGCACGTAAGATTAAGTAAGTTTGAAAAAACACCGCCAGATGACCCTTTTGTTACAGTGGCGAAAAATCAAGTATTTATGTACGTATAGAGTCGGGTAGTATTGAAACAAAAATAAATATACAAATAGTACATAGGTACATTTGTTATAGCGATACTGTCAGGAGGAAGAGGAGACAGAGGAGGAGGAGGAGGAGGAGGAGGAGGAGGAGGAGGAGGAGGAGGAGGAGGAGGAGGAGGAGGAAGAGGGTGGTGGAGTGTGGAGGCCTTGAGGACCATAAGGACGGCACACAAACCCGCAGCCACGACAGTAAATCACGGCCAATCACCATTACCAGTTTCGCTTCGCAATAAAACAAATGCAGGAAACACGCGCCAAACATTTCCAGGGCGAGGCTCGGCGGGGCAGACACAGCTTAGGCG
>NC_059296.1:10131937-10136937 GCF_017591435.1 Portunus trituberculatus
TCTTCTTCTTCTTCTTCTTCTTCTTCTTCTTCTTCTTCTTCTTCTTCTTCTTCTTCTTCTTCGCATTATTATTATTATTATTATTATTATTATTATTATTATTATTATTATTATTATTATTATTATTATTATTATTATTATTATTATTATTATTATTATTATTATTATTATTATTATTATTATTATTATTATTATTATTATTATTATTATTATTATTATTATTATTATTATTATTATTATTATTATTATTATTATTATTATTATTATTATTATTATTATTATTATTATTATTATTATTATTATTATTATTATTATTATTATTGTTATTATTATTATTATTATTATTATTATTATTATTATTATTATTATTATTACTATTATTATTATTATTATTACTATTATTATTATTATTATTATTATTATTATTATTATTATTATTATTATTATTATTATTATTATTATTATTATTATTATTATTATTATTATTATTATTATTATTATTATTATTATTATTGTTTTTATTATCATTATTATTATTATCAAGGATTTTAGTATTATAATAATAATTGTTAACAGTTATAAAAATTCTTGCATGGGTAAGTAAGTGGGCCTGCTTATCTGTCCCGAGGGGCGTGGTGTGTCTGCTGTCGATGTTAGAAAGGTATGCCAGTGAACTACCATCATCCACCACCACCACCACCACCACCACCACCACCACCACCACCACCACCACCAGCCTCCCGACTCCCTGGAAATTGTTATTCATACTGAAGTTTGCGAGAAAACAACACATCCGGGAGCATAATTATTTCCTCGTTTCGCTATTCAGTATCAGTATTAGTGTTGAGTTTTATTTGGTTTGCAATCCGATTGTTGTGACGTACATCCGACGACTTTGTGCTTCGCTTGCTGATTGTGATGATGTAAAAAAGAAAGAACAAAGGGATGCAAGGGATGGCAAAGTAAAGGGAGACGATGAAGAGGGACATTATCGTCTCTATTTATCGTCTCTTTCCGTGTAATGCATTAATAAATAGGGTTTTGATGGAAAGGTATATACTACTCTGTTTGCATTGTCCATTTGTAGAAAACTGGATGCTGGCAAGCTGGATGAGACGAGATGAGGAAGGACGAGAGGGAAACACAACAGCGTGAAGGAAGAGACGGAAAGAGGAAGGATGGGAAAGGAAGATGGGAAGATGTTTGAGGTCTGCTTTGTCTTGTCTTGGGTGTTCAGGTGGGGGGTTGGCGGTGGAGGGTGGGCAGGCGAGCAGGCGGGCAGGCGGGCGGGCGGGCTGGGACAGGGCTGGGCGGGCAGGGCGTTTGAGGTGAAGCAGCCAGGTTCCGTGCTTTAAGAAACTGTATTCTCACATTTTTATTTCCGCGTCTCTCACCGGCTCTGAAGACTTCCTCGAGCAGTAAAATGTCTTGGGCAATGTTTCTTTAGCGTGCGCAACTTTTCCTCCCATTTCTTTTTAGTTTATGTAACCTTTTTTTTTTTTCCTCCACAGCTTCCAGCGTCTTAATATTTCGTCAGGTTGACACGGCAAACATTTTCAACAACTTTACTTCAGACTTCGTGGAATTATTTATCAAATTCTTAAGGTGCGGTTGATTACCTATTCATTCATTTTTTTAACCCTTTAGGAAGATGAAAATATGTAGGAGGTCGAGAGAGAGAGAGAGAGAGAGAGAGAGAGAGAGAGAGAGAGAGAGAGAGAGAGAGAGAATAAACATAGCATCATATGATATAGCTATAATTACTTTTCCGCTTTTCACACATTTTCCAGCCGTGTTCCCTGAGTTCCCGGAGCTTTAGTCTTGCCCTACTCTGCAAATAATTTACATATGCAAGGAATTCTTTCTCTCTTTCTCTCTGTCCCTCGTGCAAAACTTAAATTTCCAGGATTGAGAAAACGTATTTTAGAGGTCAAGGTCTGGCAATGGAATAAAAATCAGACGTGGACGTGACGCTCATTCTTCTTTCTCTCTAGGGACCCGTGGGAGAGGTAAAGGAGAGAGGCAGGAAGAGAGAGGGAGAGAGGTAAACCGGGTGGGAAGGAAGGATGAAGGTAGGAAAAGGGTAGCATTGTTAGCCGAGAGATGTATTGTTTTTAGATTCTTAGTAAGAGTAGATAATTTTGCTTTTCCTTTTTTTTTTTTTGTCTCTCTTCTCTCTCTTTTTCCCTGCAAGTGGTTGGTCGAAGTTGGTGTGTTTATGCACGTCAGTATAAATGTATGTATGCAGGTGTGTGGGAAAGAAGGTAGTAAGTGTGTGTGATATTAGACCTCGCACTGAATATTTGCTGAAAGTTTGTGTGCCTGAGAGAGAGAGAGAGAGAGAGAGAGAGAGAGAGAGAGAGAGAGAGAGAGAGAGAATAAGGAAACACGCTTCTCCTGCTTCACTTGTTCTTTCTGACTCTTTCTTATCTTTTCTTCTTTTCTATGAACCTTCAAAAGCAGTTCACTATATTTTATCATTCATGTTTACTCATTCCTTTGTTGTTGTTAAATGCGCTCACCTGGATTCATGCTTTTCTCACGTGTTGATGTTTCCTTTGCTTCTCCCTCTCCTCCTTCTCCTCCTCCTCTTTCCTCCCGTCCCTCCTCCTCGCATTGTGTCTCACCCAGTCCACCCTAACTCAACATTTTCTTCCACACTCATAATATTGGCGAGACAAATCATTATGGCCATCGATCGGCGCTGAATATATCGCATGGAAAGCCACGGGATTCCAGAGAAAGTGCAAGATATATTCTCGAGCGACTTAGCAACTTGAGAGGGCGCGGAGGATTACTGGGTAAATCCTGGAAAAAGACAAGAATTTATGGGTGGCTCATGGGTGCCCGTGGGTGTCTTAGCTGTGCAGTTCTCTCTCTCTCTCTCTCTCTCTCTCTCTCTCTCTCTCTCTCTCTCTCTCTCTCTCTCTCCCCCTCTCCCCCCGACGTGTTGCGAGACGAATGTGGTCAGAGGAAAGCGTTTATTGAAGGTTACGGAAAGGGATGCCTGTCTTTGTTGTGGTATCACTGCTATGTTGTGTGTGTGTGTGTGTGTGTGTGTGTGTGTGTGTGTGTGTGTGTGTGTGTGTGTGTGTGTGTGTCGCTTGTGAGTTATTGTTTGTTTTTCAAGTATTCCTAGGAATATTCTTCTGCCTTCCTGTCATGAATATTATTTTTTTATTGTAGGTAATTCAGTATTCCTTTGATCAGGTTTTATTTGTTCCTGTTTGTGTGTGTGTGTTTGTGTGTGTGTGTGTGTGTGTGTGTGTGTGTGTGTGTGTGTGTGTGTGTGTGTGTGTGTGTGTGTGTGTTTGTTGATAGAATAATAAATTTTCGTGGAAGTATTTCAGACTTGCTTTGTTGTGAGACTGTTAAAAGTTGTTCATGAGAAAGCTTCGACCGGAAATATTAATAGTGTTGATGGTGGTGGTGGTGGTGGTAGTGGTGATGGTGATGGTGATAGTAATGATGATAAGACTCATTATTATTATCATTATTATTGTCATTATTATTATCATTATTATTATTATTATTATTATTATCATTATTATTATTATTATTTTTATTATTATTATTATTGTTGTTGTTATTATTATTATTATTATTATTATTATTATTATTATTATTATTATTATTATTATTATTATTATTATTAGTAGTAGTAGTAGTAGTAGTAGTAGTAATAGTAGAAGTAGTAGCAGTAGTAGCAGCAGCAGCAGTTGTTGTGCAGCAGTAGTAGCAGCAGTAGTAGTGGTGGTGGTAGTAGTAGTAGCAGTAGTAGTAGTAGTAGTAGTAGTAGTGGTAGTAGTAGCAGTAGTAGTAGCAGCAGTGGTCGTGGTAGTGGTGGCAGTGGTAGTAGCAGTAGTAGTAGCAGTAGTAGCAGCAGTAGTAGTAGTAGTAGTAGTAGTAGTAGTAGTAGTAGTAGTAGCAAAAGTAGTACAGGTAGTAGTAGTAATAGTAGTAGTAATCGAAGCAATTCAGTTTTCCCCTTAGCTTTACCACTACTACCACCACCACCACCATTATTCCTCCTAAATATGAATTATCAAGCAAAGGAGGAGGGGCGCCTCGCATTCCTCAGACCGACATCACCGATAACTTTGTAGCCAAGTTTTTCATTATGAGCAAAAGAGGAAGAAGAAAGAGTAACAAAACGCCTTTAATCTTGCATTCCTTTGTTCCTTGACTTGAGCGCTGCGTCGTGGTTCGTAATGAATAGTCAATAAGAATCGATATTTTACCCCCACACGGCCAGATGGAAGGCAAATGGAAGATAATAATGTTGACTTAAAGTGCTTTGATCGAGCGGAAGACAAGAGAGAGAGAGAGGGAGAGAGAGAGAGAAGGAGAAGCGAAGACTGGAGATCTACATGAGGAGAAAAAACGAAAGAGGAACGCCCCAGTTACCAAAAATCGTCGGTATTAAATCCTTTATGGTTCACTGGAGACGGTGAGTTATGGAAGAAAAGGGAGGGGGAGGCGGAGGGCGCAGGTCGGACCGGGAGAGGAAAATCCGCGAATAAGAAGATTAAGACTGAATAAAGAAGGAATTGAAGAAAAGCTGAAAGGAATAGACGCTAAAATGAACAGCTGCAACTTGGCAAATTTAAACATTAGAAAGAAAAAGGGATGAAAATACAATTATGAATGGCTGAACGAATTAATATCATTGTATGTGTGTGTGTGTGTGTGCGTGTGTGTGTGTGTGTGTGTGTGTGTGTGTGTGTGTGTGTGTGTGTGTGTGTGTGTGTGTGTGTGTGTGTGTGTGTGTTTAGGCCAACAAACAGATAACCGTGGCTAAGACGCTAGTGGAAATAAAAGAGGAAAAAATTAATCCAACGAAGAGTGATCGCCGGCCGGTATGAGAGCCACTGACCGGAGGCTAATTTATTGCTCTGCCAAAACCGTGGGTGGGCTGGTATTTTGTATTTTTTATATATATATTTTTTAGGCCTGGTACGGCGGCGTTGCCCTGCGTGTCGGAAGGCGAGGGCCTCTGC
>NC_059296.1:10146937-10151937 GCF_017591435.1 Portunus trituberculatus
GGGTGACCATCAGACGACCAGTGAATTACACACACACACACACACACACACACACACACACACACACACACACACACACACACACACACACACACACACACACACACACACACACACACACACACACACACACACACACACACACACACACACACACACACACACACACACACACACACACACACACATATATACACACATATATACACACACACACACACACACACACACACACACACACACACACACACACACGACACATGTGGTGTCAGTCCTACCCGATGATCGGTCTATGAGCTCTGAGCTCGCTCCGTAATGGGAAAGACTGGCTGGGTGACCATCAGACGACCGAAGTGAATTACACACACACACACACACACACACACACACACACACACACACACACACACACACACACACACACACATACATACATACATACATACATACACACACACACACACACACACACACACACACACACACACGCCCGGTAGCTCAGTGGTTAGAGCGCTGGCTTCACAAGTCAGAGGACCGGGGTTCGATTCCCCGGCCGGGTGGAGATATTTGGATGTGTCTCCTTTCACGTGTAGCCCCTGTTCACCTAGCAGTGAGTAGGTACGGGATGTAAATCGAGGAGTTGTGACCTTGTTGTCCCGGTGTGTAGTGTGTGCCTGGTCTCAGGCCTATCCGAAGATCGGAAATAATGAGCTCTGAGCTCGTTCCGTAGGGTAACGTCTTTCTATCTCGTCAGAGACTGCAGCAGATCAAACAGTGAAACACACACACACGCACACACACATAATGCGAAAATTTTAGCTGAAAAAAATAATGATAATACTCTATGACAATAATTGGTATGAAATGGTTTCCAGGTGTACCCGGAAGTCCCCAGCAGTGGTAGGGCCTATCGAAAATTACCCTGGTGCGGCACCATTACCGTCAGGGGCTCGGCGGGTGATGAGACACAGACGCGCCCTGTGGCTCCTGCTGGGATGATATTAATCCTTCACCTGCCGCTGCGGAAATCCTCAGTAGGTCGCCTCACGGCACGAAAGAAGCAGCATTGCCTAAAGTAGCCATTACGACACGGACGACGCCCGCCTTGGACTCCATCAATACTCGCCTAAGTACACACAAGTTGCAACACTAATTAAATCGCCATTATGCTCGAAAGTTACAAGAGTCTCCCTATTAATTAGCGAAGTCCAGAGCTTAGTGGCCCCCGAGGAAAGGCCGAGACCCCCACCCACCGAGGCGGAGGCGCGTCCTCTCGTGTGTTATCCTCACAGCTCGTTACTCTGGCCCGGCGAGCGTAAACATTAGCTCAGACGAGGATTTAATGGTCACCGGCCAGTACTCCTGAAAAATATAAGGAGAGAAATGCTATACAGCTTCTCCTTTTGTAACACTCTGAAGGCTTCTCTTTTCTTTATTATTTTTTTCTCTCCTTTCTCTTCTTTCTTCTTGACTTCAAAAGATTCTGCCTGAATGCCATCAACGACTTATTGTTGGAGGGAGAAGGAAACACGTAGAGGTGGGAGAGAGGCGTGTGTGGTGGTGCTCGTCCTGCGCCGCTGTTGCCGAGACCTCGCTGCTTCTTTGTGACCCGGGGTGCTGCCATGCTTCTTTTCTCTTTTCGTTCTTCTTCCATTTTGGTGAATTACTTATCTCTTCTCAGGGAAGGAGGGACTTAAGGTCTTAGCTGGGGTCGGCCGTTCTGCTTTTGTTTGTGTGTTGTGGTTACTTGGTGTGGCTAATGTTTGTTTGTTTGTTGGAATTCGTGGTGTGTGTGTGTATGTGTGTGCGTGCGTGTGTGTGTGTGTGTGTGTGTGTGTGTGTGTGTGTGTGTGTGTGTGTGTGTGTGTGTGTGTATGTATGTGGGTGGGTTTGTGTGTTTGTCGTTATTTGTGAACAATGTCACTTAAAATGTTTCTCTCTCTCTCTCTCTCTCTCTCTCTGCTTAACTACCAGCTATCTGTTGTTCCATTTTTTCTCCTCCTCCCCCTCCTTCTCTTCCTCTTCTTCTCTGTATATCTCTCTCTCTCCTTGTCCTCAACCATCTCGACCCCGTCCTCCTTGTCTTCGCCATCCTTGTCTCTCCAGCTTTTATGTAATACTGAATGAATAGTTGCATGGAGCGTTATTCGGACAGCCTTGCTTTGTTTATATCATCACAGCCACAGTGAACATCATTCATCTGGGGTCGCCGTCGAGGGTTTCCTTGAATAAGTCAAGACAGACGGCACCCGGTACTTCATTCACCACTCTGCTGTTGTTCCCTCTTCTTCTTCCTCCTCCTCCTCCTCCTCCTCCTCCTCCTCCTCCTCCTTCGTCGAGTTCTCATTAATGTTGCATCTATTCATGTAATTTTTTCATCTTTTTTCTGACATTGTACTATTCGTCTGTTCCTTCCGTATTGGGCGTCATGATGATTGCCTGGAATTATGATAGGAAGACCAGCTGTCCACGCCATCCACGCCTGCCATGACGGGAATATGTGAGGAAAGGTGATGGGAATGAATGAAGAAAGAATAAATGAAGATGGGTGAGAAAGTGACGGTGAGGATTGGAGGAAATGGAGACATCATTGAAGAAAAGGAAGGAGTAGCGACTAAAGACAAAGGGAAGATGACGGAAGAGGAAAGAAGGAAGGCACGAAGATGGATAGGAAACGATAATAAGTAAATTACGAGGAACAGGACAACAAGAAAGATGACATTAGGATTCTGAGGCGAGGCATAAGATCGTGTTTTTAAACGCTTTGATTTCCAGAAAGGATTACTTTATAAAGGCTAAAAAGATAATTATACGGGTTTTCAAGGGTATTTTCTCAACTGACAATGTAGAAAGTGCTACACAAACACTACTCATGAAAACATACTAGAAAATTATATTAACTTTCACTAGAACCTGTTAAAATAGTTGAGGTAACATGATGAAACGGTAAATAATAAAAAAGGCAATAACAAAGGAAGGTATAGGGGAAAATATTATGAGAATAATCTATTAAAGGATTATATGTGAAGGCGAAGTGGAAGACATACGAATGGTTGAAGCATATTGAAGGTTACAAAACGACAAGAAAAAGAATATAAGAAATAAAGATAATTTCTCAAGTATGCCTGAAAGAAGATTCTTATAAGAGTATAAAGATGATTTTGAAATGACATAATCCAATTTGTGGATCGTCAAGTGATCTTAATTAATGGTGGCTTCGTTTTCTTCTTTCTTCTTTTCTTATTATTGGTAGGAAATGTGGAGTGCCTTTAGATGTGTGTGTGTGTGTGTGTGTGTGTGTGTGTGTGTGAGAGAGAGAGAGAGAGAGAGAGAGAGAGAGAGAGAGAGAGAGAGAGAGAGAGAGAGAGAGATTTTGACAGTGGAATTTATACAATCTTCTTAATCAATACTTCATTCATGTTTAACTTATCATGAATCGGGTTTTCATTTACATTCGAGTAAAGAAACACAACAATAAAAAAAAGAGAACATATACTTACAAATACACAGATAAATTGAATAAACAAAGTAAAAAAAAATAATGCACCACAAAACAAAATAACAAAAAAATAACTAAAAACCAGAAAAAAACACCACAATAAACGGAAAAAATGTACAGCACCAGTAATAACAAGACGCAAAGCTAACAAGGACTCCACGTAACGTTAACATATACCTGTGTACCTTTCCTTTGAATTCCGGAGTCAAGGAGGTAAAGGAGACGAGCTGCTCCCTGAAGGCACTCGCTCACTGCTGCCAACCTCCAAGAAAGGCACAGAACTTGTAATACAGAAGGCATGAGTGCTCTCTCTCTCTCTCTCTCTCTCTCTCTCTCTCTCTCTCTCTCTCTCTCTCTCTCTCTCTCTCTCTCATAGACTCGCTTAGGAAGGAGTTCGTTTTCTATTTCTCGGGTCCAGCATTTCTTCGGACTGGGACTCAAATAAATCGGCGTTGCGTTAGAGAAGGATGGGAAGCAAAGGAGGAGGAGAAAGAGGAGGAAGAGGAGGAGGAGGAGGAGGAGGAGGAGGAGGAGGAGGAGGAGGAGAAGGAGGAGGAGGAATAGGAGGAGGGAGAGAAAGGGTACATGGAGAAGCGGAAATAGGGACAAGTAGGAGGTGGAGAAAAAGAGAGAGAGAGAGAGAGAGAGAGAGAGGAGAGGAGAAGGAGAGGGAGAGGGAGAGGGAGAGAGAGAGAGAGAGTGAGAGAGGAAGCGCATGAATTTATTTGAAACACAGGTAATTTTTGAAAAAGAAAAAGAGTGGGGGAAGAAATACGACAGTGTGTTTTGTGAATGTGTGAAGGAGGGAAGGAGGAAGGCGGAGGGAGGAGAGTGGAGGTCTGGGAGAGAGAGAGAGAGAGAGAGAGAGAGAGAGAGAGAGAGAGAGAGAGAGAGAGAGAGAGAGATTAAGTATATCAGTATTATCTATTTTTTCTTCACACATCACTTCTAAACATTTTCCTTTCATCACTTTTATTCTTTCCTTCTTTTCTGTATTCCCACCACTCCAATTTTTTGTTGTTGTCTCTCTCCTCCGTTCCTTATTTCTCTCTATCTGTTATCCAATTTTTTTTATTTTCTTTCCAGTTATTTTTATTCTAGCTTTATTCCTTATTTATCATTTATTTCATGCATACATTCTTTCCTTCCTTTCTTCATTCTCCCTTCTCTCTTTACCTCCATTCGTTTCTACGTACGCCTCTTTTCTTTTTTTTCTCTTCATTTAATCTCTCTCTCTCTCTCTCTCTCTCTCTCTCTCTCTCTCTCTCTCTCTCTCTCTCTCTCTCTCTCTCTCTCTCTCTCTCTCTCTCTCTCTCTCTCTCTCTCTCTCTCTCTCTCTCTCTCTCTCTCTCTCTCTCTCTCTCTCTCTCTCTCTCTCTCTCTCTCTCAGTAGCAGTCTGTCTTGATACACTCGTCCGCATCCTTTGCTTCACCCTCGGCTTTGGACTAAGTCTTAGGATTACTCTCTGAATTTATCCACATTTCCTATCCCTTGATATAT
>NC_059296.1:10156937-10176937 GCF_017591435.1 Portunus trituberculatus
TGTTTCTTATTATTCGTAGGTTGTTGTTATTTATATTGTTATTATTATTAATATCGTGTGTGTGTGTGTGTGTGTGTGTGTGTGTGTGTGTGTGTGTGTGTGTGTGTGTGTGTGTGTGTGTGTGTGTTTGAGCTCCTAAAAAAAGATTCATGAAATTTACTCGTACAGTATTTATTGACGTCTATTTAAGATTTTTATTTATCCTTTTCTGTACTGAAACGCATTTTCTATAATGAATTTTTGGTGTGATTTGATAATTTTATTTACATTAGGAAGGGTCTATGGAGTTGAGAAGATTAATGGTCCAGAACCTTCACTATTTTAATCTCTACATTATATTTCTGAGACTGTCTAAAATCACCAAATAGTAAGCTGAATGAATATGAAAACTCATCCTGAAATTGAAGAGGTTAGTAAATTGGGCACAGAAGAGGAGGAGAATGAAGGAGAAAAGTTCATTGCCCTTATTTCCATCCTACAAATTTATAATCTCGAAAATGAATCTCAAAATTACATCATACAACTTACACTTATTGTCGTGCACTACATCCCCTTGTGTTATATTTATGTGTGGTGTAGGTGTTAAAAGCAGTCAATAGCTCCTCTGTATAAGCCTGAAGAAGGGAGGGAGACAGTCGTTAGGCCTAAAAAAGGGAGACAATAACAGTGGACAGAGAGGAAGTGAGGGAGTCATGCTATGATATATGGACAAGCTTTCTTCCCTTTAATGGACCACCTCGAGTAAAAGTAAATAGATAAAAGGCTTACTTCGATAGACCCTCCTTTATTTCTCTTTTTCGCGCCCTCGCCTCGACTCAACTCCTTTCATCTGGTTTAATTTAAGTCGAGTATAGTTCGGGCAAGCAGGAGGCGAAGTTTTTAATAGTTGCTTTTTGCCTCCAGCCGAGTGTCAATATTCCAGGTGGAGGAGAGATTAGAGAGAGAGAGAGAGAGAGAGAGAGAGAGAGAGAGAGAGAGAGAGAGAGAGCGTGGGAGTGGAGGAGGAATAGAGTTTCGGTTGAAGGAAAGGAAGAAGACGGTGACAGAAGACGAAGTGTAAAAAAAAAAAACAAGAAAAGATGCAAAATTTTCTAAGATACATACAATTTATCATATTTTTCATAGACATGGTGTTGCATTCAGTTGTAGTAAATATAGTGCAGTGAGTGAGACGGGAGTAGGACAAGCTTGCGAGATCTGAATTCACTGGTGAAGGAAGAGGAGGAACAGAGAACCACTGAAAAAAATACTCTACCAAATGCCCCTGGTTCTTACACAAATAAGTCTTCCTTTGTGTCGGTGTTATACGAGGGAGTGGACCCTGTGCTTAGTACCTACGTTGAGATAGAAGGGAGAGCAAATGTGCCCGAAATACCAGACAAAATTTATTAGATGTATAGTCTTTTGTTCTTCTCGCAGCCATCCCTACACCGTCTTATATAACAGAACCACAAATCAGGCACCAAGAAGATGGGTCACCGAGTCCCTGTAATCTGATGGCTATAAGACAAATGGGCCTTACTAACATTGCTTTTTCTGACTCCCTGTACACGAGAAAAAAACGCGAGCAACACGGGAGAGAGATTTGTAGTTCTTATAAGGCGTCGAGAAGGGAGGAGGAGGAGAAGGAGGAGGAAGTAGTAGTGGTGGTAGTGGTGTAGAACGGGGAGGAGGAGGTGGTATTGAGTGGGAGTCTGGTGTAAACTGGGGCAGACCTGCGCAGGGTAGGAAGGGACAGAGAGAAGGAAGGAGGGGAAAAAAAGGAACAGGGAGAATGGATGGAGGAGGTGCTGGGTGAGGGGAATGGAAAGCTCTTATCTGGTTGTGGAGAGTTACATTTTAAGGGAGAGTGTTATGAGAGGGTGGGGTGTTACTTGGAAATGGTGAGGAGGCATGGGTGTGGTTGTGGTTGTGGTGAGGAGAGAGAGAGAAGGAAGAGGACGGGTGTGGCTGTGTGGTGAAGAGAAAAATGTGCGTTTGTGACTTTTGTTGTTTGGAGAAAGGATGAATGTAGATAGTGTGGTGTGGGGCGGCGTGAGTGTGGCTGAGTTCTGGGAAAGAGGAAAGGGTGTGGCTTCATGATAGGGAGAGAAAAGGGTGTGGTTGTATTTTTGTATTGTGGGCAGTGGTGACTTTGCTGTCGCATAGAGAAAGGTGGGTGTGGCATGGCAGTGTTGGGAAAAAAAATGGTGAAAGTGCAGCGGAGAAGTGTCAAAGATAAAAGATGGAAAAATAAAAGAAAAAATATCACGAAAAACGAGGCTCTATACAAGGAAAAGAACACATTGAACACATTTTTACATCTCTAGAATCAGGTTCTTGCAACATGGCGTTATGAGAGCAGCCTCATATCTAGAACGAGGAGATAATAGTTGAGAAATACTGTGCAGCGCGCTTCTGGATGTGTTCATTGCTGCCTTTATTTATCAATGGGTAAAAAAAAAAAAACATGTTCCAGTTTGCGAGGTGTTCCAGTTAGGATGAAGTTTGGGGAGTGAAATATCACTACCACCATTCTAGATCATGGCGGAAAAAAAAAAGCTTATTCTGTTTTGTGTCGTAGTAGAGAGAACAACAATCGTGAATGAGGCAAGGAGAGCATAGGAGGGGAGCATCGGTAGTAGATCCCTCTGTAATTCCTCAGCATATCGTTCCAGCACTTTATTCGACACGAAAATCCCTCCTCGTGCCTCCCCCACGCTTCGCCTCATTATAATGCGTGTGGCAGCGACGTATCTCGGGTGCTCATCACAGATCCAACACAACCCTCCCCGCCGACTGTGCCTGAGCTGTCCCTCTCCCCACTTCTTACGCATTTTTTTCCATGATATATAGTCTCTCTCTCTCTCTCTCTCTCTCTCTCTCTCTCTCTCTCTCTCTCTCTCTCTCTTTCATTTGTATTGTCTTTTTTTTTTTTTTTAGTTTTGAATAACTATTAACATGAACACTTTTAGTCACAGCAGTCTTTAACTTAGACTCCATGGTCTGTTATGTCGTATGTGTGTTAAGACTGCTGAAGACTACAGGGTAAGCACAGAGTGTAAATGGTCGATTAACACAGGCAAGGTTTTGTTTAGCAGTAGCCTCGTGTAGTGATTGAATGACCGTCAGTGATAACGATGCTTACAGTGGGACGTCACGTGGCAGCCAACCGTACTGAATACTCGTAGTATTAATACTGGTCTTTCTTTCTTTGCATTATGGTGCTGGTCTTGCGGTATTATGATATTTTACGATATTGGATGCCATGAGAGCGTTATGTGTAAAGGCAAATGGGTAGAATAATATGATTAATTTAAGACAGAGAACTTAATATTTCGTCTGGCAGGGCGGTTCCTCAGCTAGGCAACCAAACTACTGAATTTGAGAGAATGTCATTTCAGTTATTATATATAGTCATACTTTACTGGAAAAAATATATAGATTGAAAATATATAACATTATCTTACTATTATTATTATTATTATTATTATTATTATTATTATTATTCTAATATACAATGCGGTTTAGTTTTTTGGTTGAATCTTTGCGTGCATGGGAACATCCGGGCACTTTTTATCCTCAGCGGCAGAGGGACTGATGGACTAAGTAGTTCATGTGAGTGTTTTGAAAGTGCGTGTGTTTGGCGGAAAATTGATGGATAGTGGATGAGGAGAGGAGAGAGGAGTAAGAATATGTATTTGACTCTCTCCTATGTCCATGTCAGCGCTAGTGGCCAAGGGACAGATATGAAGGGATAATTGTGGCGAGAAGCCGGTGTCTGCTGGACTGAAAACTTCACATAGATTAATGCAGATGTTCATTAGGGCTGGCAGAGATCACATATGACCTGGGTGACTACGATCTTAAAACTGTCAGGAGGAGATAGGAGGGAGGTATGATAGAGAGCAAGTGGGAGAAATGTAATTGGGTATGATCATTGCCTATTATATTATATAGGTTCAACTTTGGTGTTTACCAACATCCCGCGCCGCCTCTTCCCGCCATACTTCCCTCATTGGCTTGTTTATTTTACGATTTATTTATGAATTAAGAGTCTTAGATTACTATTCTTCTTTTATAAGCGTATGTATTTTATGATTATATCTTACTGAATGTCCAACTTCCTATGACTTGACTTAATTTAACCTCCTTTCTCTTGGCCAACTAGTTCGGATCTGCAAGGGAACTGGCCAGTAATTGGGCCTTTTCTTTATTTCGCTCTTCACGTTGCTCTTGGTCAGCGATATATATATATATATATATATATATATATATATATATATATATATATATATATATATATATATATATATATATATATATATATATATATATATATATATATATATATATATATATATATATATATATATATATATATATATATATATATATATATATATATATATATATATATATATATATATATATATATATATATATATATATATATATATATATATATATATATATATATATATATATATATATATATATATATATATATATATATATATATATATATATATATATATATATATATATATATATATATATATATATATATATATATATATATATATATATATATATATATATATATATATATATATATATATATATATATATATATATATATATATATATATATATATATATATATATATATATATATATATATATATATATATATATATATATATATATATATATATATATATATATATATATATATATATATATATATATATATATATATATATATATATATATATATATATATATATATATATATATATATATATATATATATATATATATATATATATATATATATATATATATATATATATATATATATATATATATATATATATATATATATATATATATATATATTAGTAAGAGGCCATTCTGAATGCATGATCTGTTAAAGTCTACAGCAGTAATTGCACTGTTTACTTAGAGGAGGCCGAAAGGTACCTGGAAAGAAAACAAACACCAACACACCAGCTGATCAAGAAAAAGAATATCGCCCTCGGTTAAGATATTTTAATGAGAATATCTGTTCACTAGTAAGAAGCATTGAAAAAACATCTTACAAAGTAAACAATGTTGCAGACTTTAACAGATATATATATATATATATATATATATATATATATATATATATATATATATATATATATATATATATATATATATATATATATATATATATATATATTGTAAGGGTCGAAATACCTAACTACCCTTGTTATGTCTAAACACATTATTGTACATGCTTCCTCGCGCGCGCGCGCACACACACACACACACACACACACACACACACACTCCCTTTTGCATTAACAGGTAAAGGTAATTAACAGCCCCTTTTACACTATTACAGTTGTTGTCTTTTTTCGAAACAGTAGTTCGAAGTTCGAGTTTGGTTTAGGGGGTCGGCCACGTTGTCGCCTCCCCCCCTCCTTGTCGGTACCTCCCTCCTACGGGTCTATACGAGTCAACGTCTGCCACCACTCCTGATAGTCCGGCAATGAGTGGCCAGCTTTCACCTGAAGAAGACCTTGAGCGTCTATCACTCCCTCTCTCGGTTCGAGCGAGTTGCATGGATTGGGCAGTCAACGTTCTCTTAACTTTTTCTTCAACCCATCCACCCCCCCACTCTGGGGTGTATTCCAGCGCTTCTGCCGACGGACTTCGTGTGGGATAAGTATCTTTCTTCCATCAACTGTACGTGTCCCACGGTGGCCTCTTCGCATCTGGCTTCTGCGAGGGTTAGTTTACACGTCAAGACCTTTGGTTCCGTGTGGTTCCCGGCCGAGTGGGTGTGGCTGTTCCTGCTACGTTTTGTTATTGTGGAGTATTTGTTTTAATAATTTATATTGAATTTCAAGTGTTTTATAATTTCAGATCGAGCAAGCCTGGTGAAACCTACCAATAGTTCAACATCCAGTGGCTGGAGTCTTGCAAAGTTGGATCTTCCTTTGACGTTCTCAAGGATTTCATGGTTTATGATCTATTTCTTTCCTGTCTCCAGACCTTCGTTTGTCAAGGAACGAGGAATGTGTATCTCTCAAAGCTGTACAGCTGGCAGATGATTGGGCTTCCAGTCGTAATGCGTATCCGAAGACGTCCCACTGTCAAATTAACACGAAGACGCGGAAGTTGCATCCCTGATCTGACTCTTCCAGAAATCCTACCTCCACTGAAATCCTACCTCCACTGAAGTGTCACAACTGCGGCGAAGGACACATCCGGCCCCGGTGCCATAAAAATCCTCGCGCATTTGAAAGTGACCGTACGTCAACACACGGTTGGTTTCTGTTTTCGACATAGAAATGTCGAAGTATACCTACTGTGTTGGAGGGATCATAAACGGGTTCTTGGATCTCCACCGTTCTCCGCGACACTGGCTGTACCAGTCTCCTAGTCTCCGATGAAGGCCTACATGACGTAGACACCACCAATTGCAGACAGGTAACCGTTTATGACTACCTAGGCCGCGCTGAGCAGTTCCCTGTAGTTAAACATTTACTTGAAGTGTCCTTACTAAGATGGTTGGGCTGGTGCTGTTCGAGCCCCAATCTAGTTTGCAACAGTTCAGCTTGGTGACCATTCCAGGAGCCCGTAAACCTGACGATCCTGCCTACCCTTTTCCTGTCCACGTGACCTCCGTCTCCCTTCAAGGGAATGGTGCTGCAGCTGCCCTGACTCAACCCGACGTGTCGCAACCCATGGCCGAGCGTGTAGGTGCTGTACAAACTCTTGCTGGCTCTGGCCGCATGAAACGCCTTCACCCTCTTGTTCTTCCCAGTTTGGAACCCTCACTAGCTACTGGCCGTGATAAGGCCTGTGTCGGACAACCTCTATCCATCCTGGGAAGTTCGGAAAACGCGTGCTGGTTGTCCCTTCCGACTGTCGAGGTCAAGGTCAGTGAACACTTCTTCTGGCCTGCCATGGCCTCGGACATCTGAGACTACTGCCGCTCCTGCGACATCTGCCAACGCAAGTATCAAGGGGGCGGGTCAAGCCTGTTACTCTCCAATCCTTGCCTGTGGTGACTGAGCCCTTCTCTCGGGTGATGCCGTTGGGCCACTTCCACCTTCTTCCGAAGGCCACAAGTACATACTGACCCTTATTGCCTTTACCACAGGATTTCCTGAAGCGATTCTTCTGAAGGACGTGGATTCCGTCTGTCGCTGAGGCATCTTCAGAGTCGGAATTCCTCATATGAGATCCTCGGCGATAGAGGAACTCGGTTCACGTCGCAACTAATGGCCGAGCTCCTCAAACTTCGTGGCGTGGAGCCACAGTTCATTACCTCGTACCACCCCGCTGGGAACGGACTGGTAGAAAGGTTGCACGGTCCCCTCGAAGCCGTCCTTCGGAAGATTTGCCAGGAAAAACTCTGAGAATGGCATCGGTACCTTATTCCTGCACATTTTGCACTCCGGGAACTGCCTAGTGATCGTACCGGCTTCTCCGCCTTCGATGTCCTTTATGCCCGGTGTGTGCCGGGACCACCTCCTGTTTTAAAGGATTGTGGGAGGACAAACTTTTGGAGGAGAGCGACCGGACCAGTCTACAGCACGTCATCAAGCTGCGGGATAAACTTCAAGACTGCTCAGCTCGCCGCCCAAGAAGCTGTGAGTACTGCTAATTACGGGTCCTACTTTGACTTAAGATCCCATTGCAGACAATGCAAGCCTGGTGATGAGGTTGTTGTTCTCCCTGATTCTAATAAAATTCTTTTATTTTAGAATGGTCCTTAAAGTCCTGGAGAGGAGAGAGCTCAAGTAAATCTGGCATACACTTTCAGATGAAGTCTCCACTCTTGCCAGTGACGAAACCAGCTTAGGAGGACCAGCCAACGTTCTCGCCTCAACCCTTCTTTCACCCCACCCACACCCCCGGTCTAGGGTGTATTCCAGCGCTCCTGCCGACTAACTTCGTATGGGACAAGTACCTTCCTCCCATCAACTGTACGTGTTCCACGGCGGCCTCTTCGCAGCTGGCTTCTGCGAGGGTTACTCTACGAGTCAAGACAACATGGTGACGCAAGACCTGAGGTCCCGTGTGGTTCCCGGCCGAGTAGGCGTGGCTGTTCCTGCTACTTTTTGTTTTTGTGGTGTATATGTATTGTCTTAATAATTTATATTCAACTTTAAAGTGTTTTATAATTCCTTAGGTCTTGAGTACTATCTCCCCAGTTATCTAGTCTAAAGTGGTTGCTGACATGCTCCTCCTTTAGCTAGATATAGAACTTCCAGCCTGGCACTGACATAGATAAATATAGATAGATATAGGTATCTAGAGATATAGGTAAATATATCTATAGAGATATAGATAAATATAGTACAAATATATTATATACATACATATCTATCTCTATATTTGTCAGTGCCAGGCTGGAGCTTAGGTTAGGAGAGAGAATTATAATTTATATATATTTGCCATCAAGTGTGCGAACATCTGTGTTGCAAGCGTTATTTCCCTTTTAATTGCCGTGTTTGGAGGGTCGCTCTGCTTTCCCCTTGAGCCTTGCATTCCTGATATGCACATCCCTCCTTGACGAGGTAGTTTTCCGTCTCCCTTTCCCTTCTTACCTGCCTCTCTGATGGTGTAAGTTCCCCCATTTCTTCCTTGCCTTCCTTCTTGCAGCTATTATTCAACCCTTCCTTTCCTTTCCCTCGTCCTCTCTGAATCCCCTCTTCCCTCTTACTCATTTGCTTTCCTCTCGCCGAACCCCTTGCACCTGGCTCCTTCATATTCCGCCGGTGTCCCCTCCCCATTATTATCCTCTTACGCAGAGTCGATTTGTCCTCCACCTCCACCTCTTCCCCTCAGGTCATTAACACCCACCTCCGTCGCCCTGTCTCTCGCCTCCGCCAGGGCCAATTATCGTCCCGCTTTGATATCGGTCGTCGCAGAAACCCTTCTTTGTGCAGCGCATTCCTCCTCCTCCTCCTCCTCTTTCTGCTGCTGCTGCTGCTGCTCCTCTCCTGCGTCTTGCCGGTGAGGACGCATATTAAAGGCGACGGAGGATGAGAGAAACGTAAACTGGAATATACATTTTTTTTATTCACGAAAGCTTCACACGTCCCGGCAACAATAACCTGGAAATAATGTTCATGCCATGGTTTATTTCTCTTTTCTTCCATCATTTCATCGTCCAGGCGTCGAGTCAGTCCGTCACGCTGCTCGCTATATAATGTATGAACGTCAAATTTTGCTACACTGGCGGTGGGGTCGCCGAGCAGAGCTGAGCAGAGCAGCCTGGATTACACCTCGTTGCTTGGGGCGTGTTAAGGGATAATACTCGCTGCCTTGTATGCATGACGGAGGGTGCGGCAGGACGGGTGGGGGAAAGAAGCAAACGTATCCCAGATTAATACACTCCCATGTATTCGCTTTGTTGAGTAGCACGAGTTTATGTATTTGAACTCCTTTCATACTTCCTTCTTGACTCTCGCATTCATATAACACTAATTTTCATTCGTATGTTTACTCATATTCACTTACTCGCTTGATTTATGGTTTAGATTTGTCTGATTTCTAAAAATAATAAATAGTGTAAGGAAGGATTGATCTAAAAAGCTAAATAAAGAAAAGGCAAAAATCAAGGAATGTCCAAGCAAGTCATCAGTAAGAAACCGGTCACACGAACTTTATAATTAGGATAGCACCCAATAACTCACTAGTACGTCATCAGTCACATCATCGGGAACAGACATGGTAAAGTTACAGTAAGTCACAGTCCGGGCACAGCAGCATCCACCAATAAGGCAGCAAAAAGAGCAGGCGGCAGTGAGTCAAGGGGAGGAGGCATCCCTGGCCGGTAGCGGTAAGTCAGCGGGACAGACCAAGCTCTCAGTCGCCGGGCCCTAATGACTCCGTAAGTCAAGCGCGATGTACCTTACTGCTTCCGCCTGTGTGCGGCAAAGCGGCGGTGGCTCGGGGCGTCGCGTCTGATTTAAGGAAAATACCTGCAGCTCTTACGGCTTTTAGGTTTGGTTAATGGTCGGGCTTTATTCGAGACCGACGTAGGACAAACCCGGGTCGTGATTTATTTTCGTTTTAATGCTGACTTTCTGTGGCGCTTTGGCGTCAGGTGACTTGTCTGGCGGGTGATTTATGGCGCAAAGACTTGATGTGTGTGTGTGTGTGTGTGCGCGCAGAGAGTGTTAAGCTTTTTTTTTTTTTAACATTTTCCTTATTGTTCTACACGTTTAATGCGGCAGACTTAAGACAATTTATAATATTTTCCTCTTCCTTTCTCTTGCTTTTTAAATGGAATTCGACCGCAGAAATGAAGAAAAAAGCGCACAACAATCCTGCTTTGCCTTACCGTTATTCCTGGACGCGATTTTTACAACATTGGTACATTATAATTTTACGAGGAACCCTTTGAGCATAATGTCCTCCCAATCTGTGTTCCTTGTTTGACCAGCGTTGGAAATTGATATGTTAGTGAGAGATATCTGTTGTGAATGAGGCGATGTGCTGATGTGCTACTTGTCCGCTATTAGTAGCTTAGAACACACGTACCTGCAGAATTTCTTGTTAATTTTCCCATTCTGTCGTACCCAACTTTGGTTTCCCCTTTACGTCCTGCTTTCATCATTTCTTAGTTCTTTTATTTTCGTTTTCAATGTCCTCTCCATCGTTATCTTAATCCTCTTTACCTTCGTTCCTGCTTTAGTTAATCTCATCCTCACTTTTTTTGTCCCTTTATTCATCATCGTTCTTGTCCCTCCTTGTACTCTTCTTCCTCATTCTTGCTTTTATCTTTTCTTTCCACTCCACGTCCTTATTTCTTTTTTTGTGTGTTTTCATCATTATCGGCGTCCTCGTTCTATTTTTCCTTAATATCCTCGCCAGTGACTTCGTTCTCGTCCTTTTTCTATTTATTTTTCTTTTACTCATCGCCTCCTTCGTCTTTGTCTTGTTCTTTTCCATCTTTGTCCTTCGCTAATTCGTCCTAAGCCTCGTCCTTATTATCTTCCACACCCTCGTCCTTGTCCTACTTTTCCTCGTCTTCGTCATCTTCTCTTCCTACCCAATTGTCTTCATTCTTCTCGTCCCGTTTCTTTCGTTTCACTAACTACTTCATAAGGTATTTTTTCCTAACTTGGCTTCTTGATTATGCATACTTGCCTGAATAATTCCCTCACTGGCTTGAATCCTTTATTTTTTCCTTCGTTCCACAATGCTTCTCTCCTCATGCTCCCCTCGTACTTATACATATATTTCTTATCTGCCTTTGTCCCTCGCTTCTCTCGCTTTTTTCTCTTCTTGCACTTGATGGTGTTCCGTCTTCCCTTTGCTCAGTATTCGTCAGCTTTAGGAATGAATTCATCAGCGTGTGGATTCCTGATAGCTTAAGCCTTCATCGTAATTGATAGATGGACAGAAACACGCTTGAAATCCGTCACAAAAACGCGATAAATATTCGGATTCACACAGAAAAGAGTGAAATGTTGAAAAAAAAAAATGCCTTTCTGTCTATGTAAATTCACGTAGTGTGCTCAGTATTTCCCCCTTCCCTCTTTTTTTTTCGTGGTGCGAATGACAAAAAAGGAATATCGAGGAGCTTTCCGCCTTACTAATTATCTTACTGAGGTGACAAATGCCGGATTAGTGGAGGGAATTAGGGGGTGGGAGTGATGCATTGATAACCTGGACTAATTACTGCAGGGATGACGGAAGCTTACCTTTAATCCTAATTGGAGAGATGTTTCGATAACTGCTAATTAGAACGTGGGTTTTGTAGGGAGACACAGACACACACGGAGACTGATAAGGAAAGGTGCGGCTTGCCTGATTATTGTGGAAATGTGGGATGAAATGTGCATTATATCAGTTTAGCATTTTAGTGGGTGTTAGGTAATATTAATCTCTCTCTCTCTCTCTCTCTCTCTCTCTCTCTCTCTCTCTCTCTCTCTCTCTCTCTCTCTCTCTCTCTCTCTCTCTCTCTCTCTCTCTCTCTCTCTCTCTCTCTCTCTCTCTCTCTCTCTCATTCCTCCTCCTCCCTGCATTACTGTTCTTCTAACATAACGAACCTTTTCCTTCTCATATTTTTCTCACTCTGCCTTTCTCTTCCATATCTTCCCTCCGTCTCTCATCTCCATCCCTACTCCCTCACACACCTCCATCTTATTCCTCCGTGCTGCTTCGTCCCTGTATCTCCATCAGGCTGCTAAGTATGTAGGAGGGAAAGAGGCAGTGGGTAGAAATGTAGGGAAAGAGGAGGTGCAGAGGGGAGTGGTGGGTAAGGAGGGGAGGAAAGGGCTCTCTTAGGCCCTCCAGTAAACACTCGGCAGCCAAACTCAATTTTCGTATTTTTCACCCCATAAAATGCCGCTCCTCTTCTGTTAGGCGGGGCGAGGAAGAGCAGGGAATAGAATACAAGGAAGTTATTCAAAATCAAATTAGATCTTTCGCCTCCCTCAGGAGAAGGAAAATAGACGAGAAGAAATATGCTTTCAAGGTTAGTGTTGTAGGGTAGTCAGGGATTATTTTTTTTTTCTTATTTGTATTGTTTTTTTTTTTTTTTACTTGCTGTTGTTGTTGCTATTATTTGTTGTTAGTGACTGTAGTTATTGATGGTGTTGTTATGTTTTATGTGGTTTATATGTTTTGTTTTTTCATGTGTATTTTTAATATTGTTATTGATCGAAATGTTGCTTTACACATTTTTTTTTCTAAGGGAAACTGTGATGAAAAGTAAGAGCAAACACTAGTAACGGCCTTTTCCGACCACCTCTGAGTGTGACCTGCAATATGATGACCCTTGGAGGAGGACTGGGAGGAAGACACACGGGGAAAGAAAGAGGGACGGGAAGTGGAACGTTGAAGAGGAAGGAGAAGGAAGGGAAAAGGGGGGAAGGGGCAAAGTTAGGGATTTATCGGTATTCTGTCCTATAAAGCGACCCAAGTAAAGGCCTCTCTGCCCCATAGTACTTGAGTCACGCTTTGTTGTACACCATTACTTCCCTGCCACGATTGTACTCCTTATGCCCACTCCTTCTCTCCCTTCTTTTTCCTTTTTGTTCTTGTTTCCGTTGTCTAGTACTACTTAGCATCATTCTTCTTTTTTTCCGCCTTTTATCTGCCTTCTCGTCTTTTTCCTTTTGTCCTTGTCGTATTTCACGTTTTTTTTTTTTTGCTTTGTTTTTATTTTATTCTTGTGTTCTCTTATTTTTGTCGTTTTCGTTATCTTCTTATCCTCCTCCTCCTCCTCCTCCTCTTGTCTTTCTTCATTTCTTTACCAATCCTCCCCATTTCTTTATCTTTTTACCTTTTCCTCCTCATCCACTTTCTTTTTGTCCTCTTCCTGGTTTTCATCTCTTATTTTCCTTTTCCATTTCACCGTTCTTGTCTTTCTAGTTCTCATCATTCTCCTTGTTCTCTTCCTCTATGTTGTTGTCCTCCTCCTCCTCCTCCTGCCTCCAGACACCCACCAGTATGTAGAACCTCGATGGGGAACACTGGATTTGCTTAAACACAAGGAGGATATACCTAAAGGGTCCTTACGTGGTGATGGTAGTGGTGGTGGTATGGTGTATGGTGTAAGGGTGTAGGGGTGTTTTTGAAAGTAGTGGTATGTATGGTGATATTGTGGGGGTGTTGGTGTGATGTTGTGGTGTTGATTAGTGAAGATTATTGGATTATTAGCAGTAAATTTGATAGTGGTAGTGTTTGTAGTGCTTGTGGTAATAGTGGTTGAGGTGTTGTGGCAATGTCTGCAGTAGTTATGAGTGGTAGTGATGGCGGTAGTATTGGTGGTAGTAATAGTAACCCTTTCAGTAACATGACGCGCTTTCATATGTCATTCTGCTTACTATTTGATGATTTGATACAGCTTCAGAAACATTTGAAGGGATTAAAGTAGTGAAGACTATGGCCACGTATCTTCTAACCTCCATAGATCCTTGTTAATCTAAATAAAATCGTCTAAGCATACACAAAACTCATGGTAAAAAATGCACCCCAATACTAAAGGGGTTAATGTAAGGATGTAGATCACATAGTTTGTAGCAGCTTCCTTTGTGTTTTTATGTAGTAGTTAGCGGTGGGGAACAGTCCTGGAGGTGGTATTGGTGTTGATAGTGACGTCAGTGATTGTAGTGGAGCAATTAGCAATAAACATCATCATCAAGGTTTATAAAGGCGAGATTAAGCTCATCAAAGTTTCTCATTTTAAAATTTTCCACTAACTAGAAAAAAATAAGAAAACAAAACTGCATAAAGTCTAGAAAATCAAGAAAAGGAAGGAAAAATCAATGAAATAAGAAAAAAGAATATATTCAGTGAAATAAACAAAATAGAATGAATAACACTGAATAATAAGAATGGTCTTGAATAAATTGAGGGAAATATAAGGAAAAGAAGAAATTGCTACGGACGAGGCATGGCAAGAGATAAAATAGATTGGATGGAAGCAAAGGAGAGGAAAGTACAAGAGGGAAACTGAAGTGAAAGGAGGAGGAGGAGGAGGAGAAAGAGAAGGAGGATGAGAAAATGGAAACAGGACATAGTGGACGAGAAAAGAAGAAGAAAGAAAGAAAGAAAGAAAGAAGAACGAAGGAGATGCAATAAGGGAACAATAGAAAGAAGATAAAATGGAGGGAAGAGAAACAGGGAGAGCGAGAGAGGAAAAGAATGGAAGAATGAAAGGAGGAGAAGGAAGAGGAGCAGGAGAACGAAAAGGATAAAAATAAGAGTATGTTTGCATGTTGGACTGTGTATCTCTCTCTCTCTCTCTCTCTCTCTCTCTCTCTCTCTCTCTCTCTCTCTCTCTCTCTCTCTCTCTCTCTCTCTCTCTCTCTCTAAGTCATGGCGTACAGCACCTGGGTTCTCGGTGTCCCAAGTTGTCTTTGAAACTCATTTAACTTGTTCCGTAATAGCGCCCAATGGATCCGTCCCGCCCCGCCCCGCCCCGCCCGACCCCCGTTCCGTCCCGCCCTGCCCTGCACCTCTGTCTACTCCCCACACCCAACAATGTTACTTCCCTTCCCCAATAATGCCTCAACCTACTTTACCCTCCTTTCTCAATGTTCTCCTTTTTTCCCTTTTCCATTTTTCCTCTTATTTATTTTTCTTAAGTTTTCTTTTGGTGTTTTTTTTTTGTTTTCTTTTTTTCATTTTCCCTCATTCTTTTTTTTATTCATCTTTCATCTCCCTTAGTTTTGACCTGATCCATCTTTTTCTCCTGTCTGATCTTCTTTCCTTTTCCTTTTCTCCTTTTCTTTTTACAACCTGCCGTTTTGCTTTACTCTTTTTTTCTCTCTTCCGGAGTTTTTGCATATTTACTTCCTTTTCCTCTGCTTTTTTTTCTATCTTCTCTTCCCTCCCTCCCTCCTTTCCCATAACAATTTTCCATCCCGTTTAATTTTAACCTAGTCCACCTTCTTCTCCTCTTCCATTTTCTGTGCAGCTTTCCTCCCCTCTTCCTCTCGTCTTTCCCTCTCCTTTCCCTTCCTTTCCCCTTTCCACTACCATTTCCTCTTTTACTACATTTTCATTTTCATACCATCTTCTTTTTCGTTTTCTTGTTTCTTTTCTTCCAACTCAGTTTTAACCTCTACTTCAATTTTTTCCTAGTTTCATGTTTTTCGACTTTTTCCTCTTTCTATCTCCTACTGAAACCTGTAGCCAGGAAAGCAGCTCATCCTCTACTGAGAATATTTATTGTGTAACATAAGTACGTTATCAAAATCACCTTCCTTGAATAAGCATCACTAAACATTATTTTTCGGCAAATACTTTCGACATCTTACCGTTAAGTTTTATTTTACATCTTACTAAAATTCACATTACTTCCTGTCTTTTCTATCTTTATAAGATTTTTTTCTCCTTCTCTTCACCTTCGTCACTTTCAACACACCACCAGTACCACTATTAACTTTTCTGGACTCTTTCCTCCACAGTAAGTGAAGTATCAGCGATAAGTGAGAGGTCAGAGAGGCGTTATTAGGGCGTCAGGCATGATATATGTAGGCAGGAACCCGGCCTCCCGTCACCACCACCAGGAGCTTGCCTTTTTTGTAGGGCTGAGAGGTCCATTGGCAGCGAGAGAGACGTGAAGGTGGGAGGGGCATAGAGACAGAGAGGAGAAAAGACGACATAGTGGAAACTGGGGCTTGGCAGATGGAGAGGTAGGGCGGTATTCAGAATCATTGGTAAAGGGAAGTGAGGGTTTGTGTAAGGGTGGTGAGGTGAAGGAGGAATAGCAATGATCGTCTGAAAGTGAAAGAGAACGTGGTGCAGGTTAGTTTGTTGTGGTAATCCTATCAAAGTTATAAGAAAATATATGATTGAAGTAATGAAAGGTAAATCCTACAGCAATGTAAGCCTTGGTTGATCAGAGTCACCCTAAGACCACGGTGTGTAGGTTTTGTTGATTCTTGTGTAACGGTGTGTGTGTGTGTGTGTGTGTGTGTGTTTCACTGTTTGATCTGCTGCAGTCTCTGACGAGACAGCCGGACATTACCCTACGGAACGAGCTCAGAGCTCATTATTTCCGATCTTCGGATATGCCTGAGACCAGGCACACACCACACACCGGGACAACAAGGTCACAACTCCTCGATTTACATCCCGTACCTACTCACTGCTAGGTGAACAGGGCTACACGTGAGGAGACACACCCAAATATCTCCACCCGGCCGGGGAATCGAACCCCGGTCATCTGGCTTGTGAAGCCAGCGCTCTAACCACTGAGCTACCGGGCGTGTGTGTGTGTGTGTGTGTGTGTGTGGGTAAATGAGGGTTAAATAATACAAGAATAAGTGATATAGGAACTGGCGAGTACTGGTGAAAGCTTTTTATTATTTTTTTGTCTGTATTTGCTTATTATTTACTAGTTTATCTCTTTTTACTTATTTACTAACCTACGTACATATATCTGATTTGACAAATGTGTTTATGTGTCTGTTTCGTAAATAGAATCTAATACAAATGTCTTTAAACATACATTTCTAAAAATATCGTATACTCTCTCTCTCTCTCTCTCTCTCTCTCTCTCTCTCTCTCTCTCTCTCTCTCTCTCTCTCTCTCTCTCTCTCTCTCTCTCTCTCTCTCTCTCTCTCTCTCTCTCTCTCTCTCTCTCTGCTGGACCGAAGTTCATCATGTTCCTGGAAGTTTGCTTCATAAATCGCAGAGAGAGAGAGAGAGAGAGAGAGAGAGAGAGAGAGAGAGAGAGAGAGAGAGAGAGAGAGAGAGAGACGGAAAGTCCAGATTGACGAGGAAAAGACCAAAATGATAATCTGACTCAAGAGAAGGAAACTCACTGGCGGGAGAGCCAATTAGGAAACGAGTTCGGTGTCTCGGGAACCAATCGCAGGGCAGATTTATATCCTTCAGAGACCTTAGTCAACAGCAAGAACAATGAATAATTTGAAGTCTTTTCAATCGCTTGTTTGAAGGTTTGCTCGATCCAGTGAGAGGAGGAAAGGAAAGAGGAGAGGAGGGAGGAGGAGTCAAAGAGGAAGAAAGGAAGGAGGAGGATTGGAGGGAGGGTTATAGGGAAGGAAAGAGGAAAAAAATTGGAAGGAGAAAGGCAGGGAGAGAGGCAGGGAAAAGGAAGATAAGTGTTCTGGCTTGAATATTGGGAGGCAGGGTAAGAAGGTAGGGAGGAAGGAGAGGAGAAGAAAAGTATTTTAGTTTGGATATTGGTAAGGAGGAGGGCGGGAAGGACGGAGTAAAGCAGAAATATTGGAGGAAAAAGGGATAGGGAGGAAGAGGAACGGGGAAAATGAAGAAAGAAATGCAAGGGGAGAGGGTGATTCGCAAAGGGGACGCGATAAAATAACAAAAACGAAAATATAGGAGAGAGAGACAGAGAAAGAGAGAGAAAGGGAAGAAGAATGCTAGAAATAAAGAGAGAGAGAGAGAGAGAGAGAGAGAGAGAGAGAGAGAGAGAGAGAGAGAGAGAGAGAGATGGAAGATAAGCCAAGAGGAGGAAGAAAAAGAAGGAAAGACTGAAACAAGGTTATGTGACAACCGATCAATATCGCAAGTTGCATTGTCGGCGATCTTAGCGTTAATTTATTACTCTCACTAATATTTTGATGACGATAGCGACGGCGGCGGCGATGGAGGCGGTTTTGGTGGTGGTGGTGACCGTGGTGGTGGTGAATGGTATTGCAATGGTTCTTATTCCTCGTTCTCCTTCTCCTCCTCTTCCTCCTCTTCTTCCTCCCTGCAGAGGTGTCGCATGGTCCTCATTTTCCTCCGGGAGCTCCTCTACGGACGCCTTTGACCAGCGGCGTTATCAATAGTGTGGGAGGAAGGAGGGAAGGATGGAGGTGTGGGAGGGGGAGGCACGGGGAGGGATGGAGGGAAGGACCACTGTGCATTGTTCCCTTTCCCGCGCGCTAAATACGTCCCTGACAACAATAACAAAAGTGGGAAGCAATAAAGGAAACAAGGGAGTCATTCTCTTCCAATTGGCCTTTCGTCCTTTTTTTTTCATTTTTTTTTTCGTTATCTCTATTTCCTTTTTTTTTTATTAATTTTATTATTTTTTTTGTACCTTGTTATTTTCAGGGTTTTGTTTTCATGATACGCCTTTTCTTACCTGACACTCTGCTTAATTGACCTCTTTTATTTTGTTTTATTTGCGATTTTTTTTTTTTTTTTACTTTATTGTTGTTAAGTATACCTGCTGAAATTGAAGGTAGGGACTTATACGTTGTTAGGGTCTTAATTATTGCTCTTGTATTTCTCCTTCGTGTTCAGTTAAGTCATTATTGTTTTGATGGAAGGGTGAAATATAAAGGTCTTCAGCAATAGGAAATGATGTGTGGTCAGCGGCAAACAGCGGCAGGTACTGTACTTGTGGGGAGATGTAGAGCAATCTGCCGCTTAGGTTCAGTTGGATATTGAGCGTTGCGGCGGTTGAGCGAGGAAGAGTAAGAGGAGGAAGGGAGAAGGCGAGGAATGGAGAGGAGGGAAGGAGGAAGGGCGGTGCTACAAGCCAGATGTTCTCGATAAGCGTGTCAGAATTTCTCAGAGTGAATCAGGAGCTGTCAGCGTCCCTCACAGGCTTGGCGAGCGTCGTGAGGCGCGTTGTCGGGCAGCCGTTCGTCACCAGCCCTCCGCAACCCTCTGGCGGGAGCTCCTCCAGTCATGAGTTGCTGCTCGAGCGAACACGCCCAGTTTACCGACGGATTTATTGCCTCATAATGCCTTTTTTTTTCGGGAAGGAGAGAGGGGGTAAAAGAAAACGTGAGCGTGTAACACAAAGTGAAGAACTTGATTATATTTGTCATACAATCAGTTTGTTATTGGACTATGCAATCTCAGCACATTTGTGCCTCTCTCTCTCTCTCTCTCTCTCTCTCTCTCTCTCTCTCTCTCTCTCTCTCTCTCTCTCTCTCTCTCTCTCTCTCTCTCTCTCTCTCTCTCTCTCTATATATATATATATATATATATATATATATATATATATATATATATATATATATATATATATATATATATATATACGTTGGAGAAATATATATACTCCTGAGTTTCTTTCCATCACCCACCAATATATATATATATATATATATATATATATATATATATATATATATATATATATATATATATATATATATATATATATATATATATATATATCAAGAATATCTTTACTGCTACTGTCTTTTTTGGTAAAGCAAGATCTTTTTTCCCTGAAATATTGCATGACTAACGCTTCCCTTCTCTCGGGAAAAATAATTTTGTAATTTCACGTATGAGGTAAATTTAATATATCATATTACACAATATACACGGGTTATAATTTTCCTTTTGTCTCTAGTTTCAGGAAGCAGTGTGGTGTTTCCGTTCTGCTGGTGCTGGTTCTGCTGATGCTGGTTCTGCTGCTGCTGAAGGTGAGTGTACCAAGGTCGTTTTTCGTCCCCTCAGCTAGACATGCATAGCGAGGGACAGCCGACGCATTTTTTCCCACCTGTGTCTCAGTCTGGAAACTTGCAGGTGTTACACTTCTGAAAGCCTTG
>NC_059296.1:10181937-10184437 GCF_017591435.1 Portunus trituberculatus
TTTCAGCATTTTTTTTCCCACACACAAAATGTACTTGCTTAATATTCGCGCGTGATGGACAGTCCCTCGCTAACAAACTGTTCCCGCCATTACTCACCGCTCGTCATTCCCCTTTCCCAGCCTGTAAAATTTGGTAAAATCATTAGCGTTCTGTGGCTTTTCTCTCATTCGCTCGCCTGCCTCGCCTCGCCCCTGTGCCGCCTGCACCCACTAAACTTGCGGATGACACCTTACTTAGACCATCACTTCCAACCCACGCGGCACCATACACATCTCTCTCTCTCTCTCTCTCTCTCTCTCTCTCTCTCTCTCTCTCACTCGATCCCTCCTTCCCTCCCCCACAGCGTAATTTGTAACGTATTCAACCTCGTCGTGATGTCGGCGGAAAAATCTACATCTGTCCGTATCCTTGGGCGTCGTCCCTAGCGCCGCGCGTACCGCCGGATCTGTTTCAGTTCCCCGGGTTCACTTGCGGATCCCGGCTCGCCTCTCTTCCCTTTTAAGCGGCGCTACACAAAAAAGGGGAAACAAAGTGCAGTCTAATGGAGGGAAACTGACGCCGCCGGAGAATTATGGAAGCGACAGCCAGAAAGGTTACGAACGCGGCTGCTCCTGAGCCTAAATGTTTGTCAGGGGAGGGAGGGGAGAGAGGGGAGAGAGTGCAGAGGAGGGCAGGGCGTTAGGGGAATGGAGAGGAGAGACAGAGAGAGGGAGACAGAGAGAGGAGAAGACCGGGTTTAGTTAGCGTGGTAATCCTATTGTATGTGACTGTGTTGATACAAGCGGGAACGGCGCTGTCTCCAGTCTGCTTACGTTCCATTCGGGGTAGAGTTGCAGACGGACTCGCCGCCCCTCGCTCCTCTAACCCCATCTAAGAAGTCCTGCGTATGCAAATGTGCCGTCGGGGAGGCCCTGGGGGAGAACGCGAAAGGGATGTGATGGCCAGGCAAAGGGGAGGATGCTGTTTGAAGCTAAAGGGAAGGGCGATGGTGATGGGAAGAAGTGCAGCGTGAGGGTAACTTTGAGGGCTGGCTGTGCGTGGCGTGTGGAGAAATGCGCGCAGGAACGAGGGTATGGCCGAGGGGAGAGGATGCACTGAGGGCCGCTGTGAGGGGAGATGAGGAAGGATTAAAGGCTTGTATCTTAAAGTATTCTGGCTTTAATTAAGGTTATTCTTAAACCTCACGAAGACAATTGGGAGAGTTCTCACGTGTATTTATCTATATTTTTCATTAATAACTAGAAATAATCAAAACTTGCAGATGATTTATTGTTTTAATGTTGTTTTTCAATTAAAGTAAAAAAAAAACATTGTGAAACTATTATGGAAATCGTGAAAACATACTTCAAAATTACTATATCAGTTAAAAATGTTTGAAATTACTGATCAAGAGAGATAGATTGATAGATAGAGAAAGAGATAAATAGATAGATAGATAGATAGATAGAGAGAGAGAGAGAGAGAGAGAGAGAGAGAGAGAGAGAGAGAGAGAGAGAGAGAGAGAGAGAGATGGTTGGAAGTAAGGATCTCCAAGCCATTTCCTTATGGTGATGAATAGTGAAGGAGAGTGAGCCGAAAGAAAGACGTATTATCCTCCATTTCGGTAATTGATTTTTAGAGAAAGTAAGATGATGGGATGAGAGGAAGCTTGAGTGAGTGAGTGAGCGTGAGTGAGAGAAATGGTAATCTTCATTTTATTAACCTGTTTTAAGGGGAATTCATTTGATGGATGGATGAGAGAGAGAGAGAGAGAGAGAGAGAGAGAGAGAGAGAGAGTGTTGGGAAAAATTTCACCAACCGTTTTATTAACTGATTATGAAGGAAAGAGAGTGATTACAGAAATATTCGTTCCCATTTCAATAATTCATTCAGAGAGAGAGAGAGAGAGAGAGAGAGAGAGAGAGAGAGATACAAACACTCACCCATATTTTACTAACTCATTAGCATGGGAAGTGGAATGATAGAAAGCCTCATTGCTATTTTAGTGATGGCAGTCAGAGAGAAAAGTGAAATGATAGAAACACTGTCCTCGTATTTTTCAGCCAAACGACTTATATGAAGATTAAAACCATGAAAGATTAAAACCATGAAAAGCTGTCACATCTACTATAAATATACAATACTTAGGCAAAAAGAAAAACAACTACGTCAACAATCACTTATCTACTTTACCCCTCAAGTACCATGACACGTTTCCAGATTAATCCTGCTTACTATCTGGTAATTGTATATAGCTTCAGAAACTCATGTGAGGGATTAAAATTGTGAAGATTCCGGCCATGAATCTGCTGACCTCCATAGACCTTTCCTAATGTAGATAATATGGTCTAATCGTACACAAATCTCAAGGTGAAAATGTGTTCCAGTCTTGAAAGGGGTTAACAATGACCTCTTAATCGTCAACCGAGCGACTTAAACGAAGAGTAGAAATGAAGAGTAGAATAATGAGAGTCGGTCACATCCACTCGTAGACAGACCAGGGAAGCATAACTATATAAA
>NC_059296.1:10194437-10206937 GCF_017591435.1 Portunus trituberculatus
GTAGTAGTAGTAGTAGTAGTAGTAGTAGTAATGGTCGTAGTATTTGTCGTAGTAGTTGTCGTGGTAGTAGTAGCAGTAATAGTAGTAGTATTATAATAGTAGTGTAAACGCTAGATGAAACAACAATTATGTGAATAACAAAAACAAAAAGATAACACATAAAGTAAGAAGGAACTAAGAAAAAAAATGAGTAAAGCCACGGTAAATAAATAACAGACCTGAAAGAAAAAAGAGAAGGAAGAGCATGATGGTGAGGGTGGGGATGACATTGAGGAGGAGGCAGAAGAAGAGGAGGAGGAGGAGGAGGAAGGATGTATTGGCTTAACAAATGTTGACTTTCCCGACCAAGTATTAGCGGAGGTGGGCTGAGGCTCATTTAGTCCCCTAGACATCGGTGTCGTGGCAAGCTATAGGCCTGACCCTCACCGCCACCTTCATCACGGTGCTGTGTACCTTTCTTGCCTCTCTTCACCAGCCACGCGTCTCCCTTCCTCTTCATTGGTTGCTAGTGCTCATCCGGCGTGTTTGCCTTAATGTTATCCGTGTTAATAGAGCGTCCAGGGGTTAAAAATAGAGAACAACGTAAATATTACACTACATGTCCACTGTGTTTTTATTCGTCAAGCGAGGCGAAGAGGGAAGGGAAAAGTGTAGGGACAGAATCCGAAATCAATTTTGAAAAGTTTTAAGGTGTCGTGCTGGTCCCCTATTGAAAGTTTTTAAGTTGTACGAAGGGGAAAAATAAAGTTGAGTTTGAGTGTTCCCTGCGCAGCGTTTAGACGTTAAAGGAATAAAGGGAAAAAAAAAAATCGAATTCCTGTTGTGAAATATTGGGTCGTGTTTTTACACATTTATGAACTTGATGCAAATGCCAAGAAGGAAAGGGAAAACACCTGGCGAGCAGGAATTTGTAAATATATTAACACTGATCGTTACAGGGAAAAAGTGTATCACGGGACGACAGTAAATATTTAATGGACACAAATCACAACCAGTATTTAATTCTCATGATGGTTAATTTTACCACTTGTTATTCCTGGGATAGAGTTGCAGGGGATGATAATGAAATCGAAATTAATTAGAAAGTGTTGAGAGTTTATGATTTAATAGTATATGAAATGTCCCAGGACACAATCGTTATGAAATGAATAACTTAATATAACTGAATGATTCATGTCCACGCTTACTGTTGAATTTAAATTATTTTTATGTATCATAAAGCGCATGAGTAATTAAATATTGAGATTTAATTAATTATCAAATTAAATGTTTCCTTTTCCAGAAACAATAAAATTAAAGGGAAATATCAAATACACGATATAAGGTGCATTGTTTTCATTTGCAGTAAGAAAGTGTGAAGTGCCTAGCAATGATAGATCAGCTGACTGACATAATTATGTTCTGCCTCATTATACTCAGTGTGTGTGTGTGTGTGTGTGTGTGTGTGTGTGTGTGTGTGTGTGTGTGTGTGTGTGTGTGTGTGTGTGTTTTGTACTTTATTTTCTGTCCTTATACTTGATTACAGACGTTCTTGATTGTGTACAATATATATATATATATATATATATATATATATATATATATATATATATATATATATATATATATATATATATATATATATATATATATATATATATATACACACACACACACACACGTAGTACACGAATGGTGATTGCTTAAAAGTGTCGTGCGTTATTCAAAGTTCACATCAGTGCTCACGATCTGCTTGCAACTCATTTATATAATGATTTACGATATCCTAGCATCACTTTTAGCTCTCCTTTCTCTTCTATAATAATTACATATTGTCCCCCTGCTTATTCTCCCGAAAGTAACGTGGGACTCATTAGTTTTATCCACCAATTTAACAATGCTAAAGAGCTTATCGTAATGGCTGAGTTTAATCTTCTATTAGCGTAATGGGAGGGCAGCCATCAAAATGGGTATTTGTATAATTGGTTAATTATTTCGTGCATCAACATAGTGGAAGCAGCTTTTACTGTCTCGGTTAGCAACCTTGACTTGAAGGGAACAGTGTACAGGAAGTTCAGACTTCTTCATAGCTCTAAGTTTCGTTTTATGCTACGAAAATTTAGCATTTTCCAATATAGTAGTGCTGTCTTCAAACAAATATCTCAACTCAGTATAGTTCGAAACAGTATTATTGATAGCTATTGATAAGTTCTTTTTTTTATTATATATGAGAAGGAAGAAAACAGGACTATTCTTAGGTGGCCTTCCCTGTGGATCTTAGAGTGAACCTTAATCGCAGAACCTCCATTTGACTTTTATTTATTTAATTAAGTAAGTAATTTCATTTATGTATTTGTACTCACACCCATCTCTCTTTCATTCCAGGTACTTACGTAATAATTAACAAAGCAATTGTTTATTGCCGTGTTATACAGAAAGCAGTCGGCAAAATATGTCAGTTACTAAACTTGCCTTTTGAACACATTATGTATTGACCGAAATGTTGATGTATTTTTGTATTTGTGTCGCTGCCGTATAGCACTGCCATTATTCTTTATATTGTTAATAGTACGGACGAAACAAGAGATTGTATTGAGAGTCCAGATCCAGAAGTCACCGTATTACTTAGTAAATACAGCATTTCATACACATGTGACTTTATTTTTATTATTTTTGTTTTACGTGTTTATGCGTGCAATTTGTACTTTATTCCTGTATCTTATTTATTTATTTTTTTTAACTATATAAACATTTTTGAAGATAATATTGATAACATTGATACCTAAGCGATTATATTGATGTTAGGTAACGTTATTAGTGACGATGATTATTACTATGAACTAACAGAAGATGGCTACATTGCTTGCAACGAGATAAATTACAGGAACATTAACTATTAATGTTTTATTTGTATCATATATGCACGTATCTGAATACAAAACATACTTCTAACTCAGCATAGATTTTTTGAATTCTTCCATGGTTCATTTTAACTTTGAACTTGAGAACCTTAAGTGAGTTGGACTCGTCTCAGAGGCAGACTTGTTGGTAATGGTGTTTGTACGAGTAGATGGCTGTGTGAAACTTTGGGAGTTTGCTGTCTACTTTGGAGATTACTTTAGGAAGATTGTATGTGTATTATGGTGAGGATTATGGTGTTGATGGAATGGCTGATGTGTTGGAGATGATGGTGATAACGAGGAGATCTTGACGAGCTCGTGGTAATAGGAGATAGTGTGATGAAGATAGTGATGTGATGATGATGGGGAAGGAAACATGAGAGGTGAGGTTGAACGACGATGTTTGCTTTATTATTGACGATGTTGGTGTAATGGTGATGGTGATTATAATGAAGAAACTCTTGTTGTAGTGGTGCTTTGGCGGTGCAGTGTTGAGGAGGCCTGCTGTGGTGCGGTGGGGTCGCAAACCTCGCCCTCGCTGAAGACTACTTAAAATTCCTCTTACTCTAATGAGAAAACTTAACGGGATATTCAAAATGTGGGCCTACTGCTCCTAAAGTTAAGAACCCGTTTACCACGCCGCCTCCACTGAATTTTCTCCTTCAGTCATAGTTTAAAAAGTTGGCTGATTGCTTCGTTTTTGTCCGGACCAGACTGACTCGCGTTGTGTAAATAATAAATGGATAAACGAGTAAATAGAGTTGACCCCAAAACGCACGTGAACATTTGTCATAACGTAATGCATTCAGTGTTGTTTTGTCGTTTTGTATACGAGTGTTGGTTTCCCTGGACATTGCTCTACGAAAAAAAAAGAAAAGTGTGTTATGTATGTGGCGGCGGTAACATGTGCAACAGTGTCCATGTTATGTAAACCTTTATGCGGCAGTTCTACACAAGTTTGGCTGAAAAAAAAAATGGTAATAAATGGAGTAGGACGAGTAAAGTGTTTAAGTAGTAGTGTAGTGCAAACGTTGAAACTATGGACTTAACATACATGCTGGGCTGGAGTCTACTTTAGTTATGATACTGTGACTTTTTTTTTCTTTTTAGTTTTAATCTTTTCACTGAGACATGCAACGGTGTACAGCTTAAAAGAAAAGATAAAGAAGAAAAAAAAAACATTATACTCCGTAATAAGTACCTGTAAATAAAAAAAAAGAATTGAAAAATAAATGTTGAAGAGAAAAAAAGAAAAAAAAATATATAGAAAGAAAATAACGTGGTTTGTGAATAAGGAACAGTAGGTTAAAATACCAACTGAAGGTTAAAAGAGTACACTCAACTTTGAAACTGGAGCTGAAAGGTAGACAATGAAACTTTATTTTCAAGTAGAATTCAGACATAAAGAGTAGCACACTTACTGACGCGATAAAAGTGAAGTCCTTTATTCTAATTAAGTGTAGGGCAAACATTGTTGTGCGTGGAGCAGTTAAAGACACGAAAAAAGAAAAAAAGAAAGACACGACCAACCTTTAACCATTTTAATTACAGAATAGACACACAGAAGATAGTTAACCACTTTAGTACTGAGATGGATTTTTACATTGATTTTTTGGAATGATTAGACAATTTTATTTACATTAGGAAGGAGCTATGGAGGTCAGTTTAATGGTCACAGTCTTTACTATTCTAATCCCCTACATAAATTTTTGAAGCTGTATAAAATCGCTAAATAGTAAGCAGAATGAATATGAAAACGCGTCTTGGTACTGAAGGTGTTAACATGCGAAAAAAAGGGACAACGAAAATTTAACGTTTATTTTTAGCTAAAGACATGGAAAAAGATATAAAAAGCAGACAGTGAACTTTACTTTTTAAGTACAGGACAGACACATAGAGTAGAGTAGTTAAAGACGCGAAAAAGAAGCATTACGGTATCACCTCGCCTGGGCCTTTGATTTCCCCGGCGGGTGCTTGTAACTCGGATGGCGCTGCCTCCTAATTAGCAGAGTTGGACTTCGTTTTGCAACTTTCACGACTTCAGCTTCATCAATTTTCGCCTGACCTTTGCCAAGTGACATTCAAAGTGCTTCCCTTCCACTTTAGAGCCAAAAGACCAACTTCGGCGTCCGTCGCGGAGGTAATATCGAGGCTGCCAGCATCGTAGAAGTGAATTTAACCATTATTCTGATTGAAAAAAAAAAAAAATGGTGACGCAATATCATAATCTATTAATCGTGATATATACGGAAAAATAAGAGAAGTAGCATTTCAATTCATATATTAATTAACACAGTGCAATCTTATGTACTGAGTTGTGCGGTAGATATCTATATTTTTTTGTATCTCATTTTCCGATATTGAGATGCTACTATTGCTACATACATTACTTCTGGTAATTCTATGGTACTACATCTGTTACTTACTAATTACTATTACTGTTACTACTATTACTAGTACTCATGCTGGAAATTGAGGTGTATTTGTGAACTTGACGTTAGTTAAAGAAAAATAAGAGTCTACAAACGCCCGAACAGGGACTTGAACCCTGGACCCTTAGGTTAAAAGCCTAATGCTCTACCGACTGAGCTATCCGGGCTGTATAGGGTAAACTATGGCGTATTATCATAATGCCATTTTGATTGCTGTATTACTATTATTATTATTATTATTATTATTATTATTATCATTATTACTATTATTATTGATATCATTATTATTATTATTATTATTATTATTATTATTATTATTATTATTATTAGTTGTTAGTAGGAGTAGTAATAGTATAGTTATTATTATTATTATTATTATTTTTAGTAATAGTAGTAGATAACAGGAATAATGGTACTGTTACTACTATTTCTGCTACTGCTACTGGTACTTCTACTACTACTACTACTACTACTACTACTACTACTACTACTACTACTACTACTACTACTACCACTACCATTAATTAATTAATTACCACAGTTTTTTTGTAGCAATAAATGATAGCAATAAAAAGATACTACTAATAAGCTACAAATAAAGTGAAGAAGTATAAGAATGTTTTAAGTGCAAGCGTGGCAGGGTGATAAAAGGAGGAAGTGTCCACAGGGCGGCGGTAAAGACGGCCGTAAAGGAGTTAAGGAAGGGAAGGCAGGAGGTGCAGATGAGATGTGCACCGAAATTCTCAGTGTTTTTTGGGGGGTTAAATGCAATTAAGTTGACATAAAACATAGAACTTTTGGAGCGCGTTGTGAATTCATGGAAGCAAGGGCACTATACAAAATTTCAGTATGAAGGATATTATCAAGTGTTGGTGTTATGGGAGAGAAATAAAAAAAAAAATAACAACACTGAATTACGTAGATATCAACAGAATAAAGTATTGGCATTCCAGTAAAAGTATTAGTGACTGTTTCTCAAGTGATTTAAGATGATATATCGAAAATACAAAGTAGTTTTGAAGTATTGAAGGGCATTGAATTAAGTAGATATTAATGAAGTGCTGAGGGAGTAGTAAAAGTAATAGGTGGTGTTACTCAAGTGATTTAAAGAGATATATTAAAGTTACGAAATGATATTGAGGTAGGATAGGACAGTAAATTCCACAGGTATTAATGGAAGAAAATTCTCAGATTGCAGAAGTATTAGGTGGTGCTACTCCTAGGGTTTCAAGGGGATATATTGAGGTTACACAACGAGGAATATACATCAAAGGACGCTGAAGTTATGAAGGAAGGAATATATATATCGAAGGACACTGCAGCTAAGGGACACAAAGTAAGTTATTGAAGTAGTATTGATTGACGTGCCGTACAAGTTATAGAGAGGAGACTATTACAGAATACTAAAGTTTGTGTATTGCTAAGTTTTAGAAGACGTATTGGCTAACTTGCTTAAATTCCATAAGTATTGGGCAAACATTGTTACTTGTTTGTATAGAAAAGACAACCTTTAGATGTGAGACACTGAAATATAATATATCATATAAATAAAGTCTTCATGTTTAGCAGTCTGAAAGTAATTGAAAGTAATATATTTTGTGTTTATGATAGAAGGAAACATATCAGAATGAATGTTACTGTACTAAAACTAGCAGCGTTGATGATGAAAGAGTAAGATGGGTACATATTGGTGGAAATGATGACAAAAAGTAACTTACGATAATGATTCCGTCGTGAAAACTTTCGTACTGATTGGCAAATGCTCTTAAGTTAACTACTCACATATTAAACTTGATGTATATTCTAATCATTACATTATAACTTGTGCAAGTCTTAAGTACATACTGTGTAGGAAATACATGTTCTTTTCTCATAGATGCTCAATAAGAAAAATATGTATAAAAAAATATATATTATGTTCCTCGTGTGCTATCCAGAAAATTGATCTCCGTGAAGTAAGTGAGTGAATTAGTAGCTGAGTGGATAGTATTTCTTACACGTTATTTATAGGGAAACTTCGGCACAGAGTAAAAACATAAATGAAAGGGAACAGTGGCGTATTG
Source organism: Portunus trituberculatus (assembly GCF_017591435.1). NCBI lineage: Eukaryota > Metazoa > Arthropoda > Malacostraca > Decapoda > Portunidae > Portunus > Portunus trituberculatus. The sequence continues at coordinate 10,201,812 of NC_059296.1, forward strand.
GGAATAAGAGTTTTGTACACCACTTCAGGATTCCCTCGAAGTATGTGAACCAAAATAGGCACCACACTTACTATTTTTGATCCCGTCCAGACACTGCGGAGGGAATCGTGGTAAATGTGGTGAGTGTGGGCAATATAGTGACTCTCTCCGCATACAGGGACGCTAAGGGTACTATAGCACGTGTAGTATAGCGTGTCTAGATAAACAAAGGGACTGCCTACAAGCAATACCAAACGTTGATTAGCTCTTATTTATCTTACCCCATGTGTGTGTGTGTGTGTGTGTGTGTGTGTGTGTGTGTGTGTGTGTGTGTGTGTGTGTGTGTGTGTAGACCCTATATTTCCTCTCAGTCTTATGTAAACATTTTTTTCCTGTTATTCTTATGGCAAACCTCATGAGGTCGTGTTGGTCTTGTTTGGCTGAGAGCTTCTTTCCTTTCCTTTTCTTTCTCTCTCTCGCTCTCTTATTTTTTTCTCTCTCTTTGATTTCCCCCGCTTGGTGTTTGTGTTTGTCTTGATATTTGTTTTTGTTTTCTGATGTTAAATACACTTGGTAAGTTTTTGTTTGAGGTACATTCTCTCTCTCTCTCTCTCTCTCTCTCTCTCTCTCTCTCTCTCTCTCTCTCTCTCTCTCTCTCTCTCTCTCTCTCTCTCTCTCTCTCTCTCTCTCTCTCTCTCTCTCTCTCTCTCTCTCTCTCTCTCAAGAAAGTTTATAATTAAAATAAATTTTCTATTTTTATTTTTTATTTTTTTAAGTTTGTTTATATATATTTACTCTCTCTCTCTCTCTCTCTCTCTCTCTCTCTCTCTCTCTCTCTCTCTCTCTCTCTCTCTCTCTCTCTCTCTCTCTCTCTCTCTCTCTCTCTCTCTCTCTCGCTTCAAAACAGACATTGTAGTGCTTCTCATCTGCGCCTTACTTATTTGTTACTTTCCTTCAATATCACTGCCTCGTGTGAGTCTCAGATTAATACGGCAAGCCATACATATTTAATTAATCAGAATATCACCTAAGAAAACATCAACGAATTCATCAAAACACCTTCTGGGGCTCCCTCTAAAAAAAAATGGGACCCTCTAAAGAAAAATAGGACCCGAAATAAACAACGCCTCGGAGTCCCCCTCTGGGGAGGGGACCAAAAATATCCCCAGGTCGGACACCTCTCCTGTTGAAGACCACAAATGCCTTGACACCTCCCTCAACTTTTTCTACATTAACTTCTGCAACATTCGCGGTCTTAGATCTAATTTTCAATCTGTGGAACACCACCTCTCCTTTACTAAACCTCATCTTCTTTTCCTCACCGAAACACAGCTGTCTGAGGCAACTGACAGTAGCCCCTTCTCTGTTCCCTCCTACTTTCTCTATTCTCATTTTCATTCCAAAGCTGGATGTTGCGTCTATGTACGCAACGACTTAACTTGCTCTCGTGCCCACGCTCTTGAGTCTTCCGAATTTTCCACCATCTGGCTACGACTTAACAGTCACTCTCAAACTAAATTCATCTGTGCTGTTTATCTCTCCCTAACTCTTCTGACTATAGTAATTTCTTCGACTACTTAACTTCTAAAGTGGAGCACATTCTGTCCCTCTACCCTTTCGCTGAGATTTCCATTCTTGGAGATTTCAATGTTCACCACCAGCTTTGGCTTTCCTCTCCTTCACTGACCACCCTGGTGAACTAGCCTTCAACTTTGCTATCCTCCATGACCTAGAGCAACTGGTGCAACACCCTACTCGTATTCCTGACCGTCTTGGAGACACGCCCAACATTCTTGATCTCTTCCTCACCTCTAACCCTTCTGCTTATGCTGTCACCCTTTCATCTCCGTTGGGCTCCTCCGATCACAATCTCATTTCTGTATCTTGTCCTATTTTTCCAATCCCTCCTCAGGATCCCCAAAGCGAAGGTGCCTCTGGCGTTTTGCCTCTGCCAGTTGGGGGACCTGAGGAGGTATTATGCTGATTTTCCTGGAATGATTATTGCTTCCGTGTCAGAGACCCATCTCTTTGTGCTGAACGCATAACAGAGGTGTTAGTATCTGGCATGGAGGCGTACATTCCTCATTCTTTTCTCAACCTTCTAAACCTTGGTTTAACTCAGCCTGTTCTCGTGCTATACATGATAGAGGTTGCCCACAAAAGGTACTTGAGCCTTCCATCTCCTGAATCTCATGCACTTTATATCTCTGCCCGGAATCATGCCAAGTCTGTTCTTCAACTTGCCAAACACTCTTTCATAAATAGGAAATGTCAAAATCTTTCAAACTCAAACTCTCCTCGTGACTTCTGGCATCTAGCCAAAAACATCTCAAATAACTTCACTTCTTCATCTTTCCTCCTTTATTTCATCCTGATGGCACCACTGCCATCTCTTCTGTCTCTAAAGCTGAACTCTTTTCTCAAACCTTTGCTCACAACTCCACCTTGGACGATTCTGGGCTTGTCCTCCCTCTCCTCCTCCCTCTGACTATTTCATGTCTACAATCAAAATTCTTCGTAATGATGTTTTCCATGCCCTTGCTGGCCTAAACCCTCGGAAGGCTTATGGACCTGATGGGGTCCCTCCTATTGTTCTCAAAAACTGTGCTTCTGTGCTTGCACCTTGCCTGGCCAAACTCTTCCAACTTTGTCTATCGACTTCTACCTTTCCTTCCTGCTGGAAGTTCGCCTACATTCAGCCTGTTCCTAAAAGGGTGACCGTTCTAACCCCTCAAACTACCGTCCTATAGCTTTAATCTCTTGCTTGTCTAAAGTTTTTGAATCTATCCTGAATAGGAAGATTCTCAAACATCTGTCACTTCACAATCTTCTGTCTGATCGCCAGTATGGCTTCCGTCAAGGTCGCTCTACTGGTGATCTTCTGGCTTTCCTTACTGAGTCTTGGTCATCCTCTTTTAGAGATTTCGGTGAAACTTTTGCTGTTGCGTTAGACATATCAAAAGCTTTTGATAGAGTCTGGCATAAAGCTTTGATTTCAAAACTGCCCTCCTACGGCTTCTATCCTTCTCTCTGCAACTTTATCTCAAGTTTCCTTTCCGACCGCTCTATTGCTGCTGTGGTAGACGGCTACTGTTCTTCTCCTAAACCTATTAATAGTGGTGTTCCTCAGGGTTCTGTCCTGTCACCCACTCTCTTTCTATTATTCATTAATGACCTTCTTAACCAAACTTCTTGCCCTATCCACTCCTACGCTGATGATACCACCCTACATCTTTCCACGTTCTTTCAGAGACGTCCAACCCTTCAGGAAATCAACAGATCACGCGGGGACGCCACGGAACGCCTGACTTCCGATCTTTCTAAGATTTCCGATTGGGGCAGAGAAAATCTAGTAGTTTTCAATGCCTCAAAAACTCAATTCCTCCATCTATCAACTCGACACAACCTTCCAGACAACTATCCCCTCTTCTTCAATGACACTCAACTGTCTCCCTCTTCCACAATGAATATCCTCGGTCTGTCCTTTGCTCATAATCTTAACTGGAAACTTCACATCTCATCTCTTGCTAAAACAGCTTCTATGAAGTTAGGTGTTCTGAGGCGTCTCCGACAGTTTTCTCGCCCTCCAACTGCTTACTCTGTATAAGGGCCTTATCCGTCCCTGTATGGAGTACTCTTCGCATGTTTGGGGGTTCCAGTCACACAGCTTTGCTTGATAGGGTGGAATCGAAAGCTCTTCGTCTCATCAACTCCCTCCTCTGACTAACTGTCTTCAGTCTCTTTCTCACCGCCGAAATGTTGCATCCCTTTCTATATTTTATCGCTATTTTCATGGTAACTGTTCTACTGATCTTGCTAACTGCATGCCTCCCTCCTCCTGCGGCCACGCTGCACAAGGCTTTCTTCTTCCTCTCATCCCTATTCTGTCCAACTCTCTAATGCAAGAGTTAACCAGTACGCTCAATCATTCATCCCTTTCACTGGTAAACTCTGGAACTCCCTCCCTGCATCTGTATTTCCAAATTCCTACAACTTGTCTTCTTTTAAGAGGGAGGTATCGAGGCATTTGCTCCCCTAATTCTGGCTGACGGTTTTGGCACTTTTTGAACTCTTTGGAGAGCCAGCGCTCAAGTGGGCCTTTTTCTAACTTTCTTTTTTTTGCCCTTGGCTGGCCCTCTTCCCTACGTAAAAAAAAAAAAAAAAAAGCACTCGTGTGTCTTCCCCCATCCCCCCCACACGTGTCTTGTGGTGGTTCGTTTCCTGGTAGAACTTGTGTTTCCTTCATTTCGACGGTGTAGCGGTGTAGTGGTTTCCCAGGGAGCCCCACGTATCCCTCCCCAGGTGTTCTTCCCGGCACCCCAACTGTTTCCCGTGCCACTACAGGTATTCCCGGCCTTTGATGAGGGTCAGGGCCCCGACAGGCGCGCTTTAGGCCTAGCTGTGTCAACGTTATTTCGGGCGGGATGAAGGGGGGAGGGGTGCGAGTCTGAACAAATATTCGGCCTAACTTGTGGGAAATGGGACGACTTCAGCCATAGTTTTTCTTTCCGGACACAAAAAAAAAAAAAAGAAAACTCGGCCACTGTTATTTATTTATTTTTTTTGTCTGTTTCCTCCAGTGACAAGATTACGATGTTTTTCCCTCCCCGTGGTGGAGATAAGTAATTGGATGCTTGGTGCGCTGCGAGGATTAGATGGCAAGGGAAGGTTGTATTAGCGACATCGTGACACCAACAGGTCTGATTGGTGACGATGTGACTTGGTGTAATTACATTTAAGCCTTTCAATGCCATGACGTGTTTTCATATTCATTCTGCTTAGTATTTGGTGATTTTATACAGCTTTAGAAACTCATGTTGGGGATTGGAATAGTAAGGACTGGCCAATAATCTTCTGACCTCCATACACTCTTCCTAATGCAAAAAAATTGTCAAATCATGCCACAAAATTAAGGTAAAAATGCGTCTCAGTAGTGAGGAGGTTAAGATGAAAAAAAAAATTACAGATGTTTGTGGCTTGTGGATTTTTGTGTGAGAATTTGAGGTTTCAATTTTTATAGATACTTTAACCTTCTTTCCCAACTAAAACTGACCCTTTCGCCATCACCACCAATACACCATTTCAGTTTTTATATTACACCATCACATCACCAGTAACGCTTTTCATGCAGCAATTAGAAACTCCCA
>NC_059296.1:10216937-10254437 GCF_017591435.1 Portunus trituberculatus
GTTATCGTGGTACACCAACCTAATTATTCAGATGAGTAGTACGTGAAATGGCTGGGGGAGACGAAGGGAGGGTATGGGCAGGGAGGTTAGGGTGGAAGCCTTTATATATAATTAACATATCTGAAACATTTAAGCCTGTATGTTGTGTCCTCCTGAACTATATACCTTTCCTCATCATATTACATGGATAAAGAAAAATGCGTAGTTTTTTTTTCTCTTAGTGTTTAAGTTTTCTCTTGTTTTGTTACATAATCGTAACATTTTGTACATTTTTATCCTTTGAATTTTAATCCTGTCGTTTCTTTTCCGGTGTACGTCCGGTTTCCCTAGTTAGTATTAGTATTTATTTCTATTATATTCAACATTTATCTTTTTTCTTATTCTATCACGTAATAAGACAAGTTTTCATATTCCTTTGAGAACTTAACCACTTTCATTTAATTCAGGACCGTGCTGTACTTTTGAAATCTTATGAGAACTTGGCTGCTTGAATATACCACCACTATGTACCTTTGATACTCCAAAGCCAAATTGTTGTAAAGCGTTAGCGCAAATTTTCTGAGTAGGAAGGCAACGTCTCGTGACTTGCTGCCATTTCATCAAAGTCAGCACCGAGCAACACTTGGCGGACTGCTAGCGTCTGACTTTAATTACTGAAGGAAAAATTAGCACAATCCTGCCTCACGACCGAGACGAAGCACATCACTGAAGTTCCCACCTCAGCAAACCTTTCATAACGCACCTGGGACAACCCTCGCGCTGCCTACTATCCGTGACTTCCAGGGACGTGTTGTAATCCATCCACAACTTATAATTATTTTTTTGTTAACTCTTTCAACTCTTCCACTTTTTTCCCTCCGAAGCAAAACCTACTATTTTGTTTCATCCAGTGCCTTAATATTTTTCATTTTCATTTTCATTGATTGTTCTTGCAATTGATTCAGGCTTCAGCTTAAATATTTTCTTGTCTTTCTTCTCCTCATCTCCCTCCCACCCTTAATCTCTCATTTTCCACTTTCTCTCTCTTCCTTGTTCTCTCTCTCTCTCTCTCTCTCTCTCTCTCTCTCTCTCTCTCTCTCTCTCTCTCTCTCTACTGCTTTTACTCGCTGTTTGCTCAACGAAGCTCCTAACATTTCAATTAAATTATTACGCCATGCTCCTTTTCTTTTTTCCGTGTCCCAATCTGAACATAACGTACCAAAAATATTCCATAGCCGTTGTGTGTGTGTGTGTGTGTGTGTGTGTGTGTGTGTGTGTGTGTGTGTGTGTGTGTGTGTGTGTGTTCAACCTTGGTTTGAAATCAAATAAAGGGTACCGATTTGCCAATTTAGAAAAGCGCACACACACACACACACACACACACACACACACACACACACACACACACATTGCACAGAGAGAGAGAGAGAGAGAGAGAGAGAGAGAGAGAGAGAGAGAGAGAGAGAGAGAGAGAGAGAGAGAGAGAGAGAGAGAGAGAGAGAGAGAGAGAGAGAGAGAGAGAGAGAGAGAGAGAGAGAGAGAGAGAGAGAGAGAGAGAGAGAGGGAGAGAGAAAGAGAAATCAAGTAAAATTATAAAGAAATAACAAGGAAAACCAAATATACCATAAAAAAAATAAGCAGATGTTATAGGAAAAAAAGTTACAAGATCTGTCAAAACCTCCCCGGCGGCTGAGAATCAAGCTTTGCTCTAGTTTGTATTCCCTGTGAGCCGTACTGTATAATGACGCCTATACGTTTCCTCTGTTGTAGGAGACGTGGCTGGAACATTATTATGAAATTCACGTGAAGCTTATGACTTGCAAAAAGAAAAAAAAAATTCTCCGTAACTGTGAGGCATTTGATTTTCCTCCCTCCTCTATAGATCCTAAAAAAAAAAATTGATGGTTTTGTCTTGCGATATTTGATTTGTTAAGGGTTAATGGAAGAAGTAAGGGTAAAATGAAAAAATGTGAAGTAGAAATATTTATATTCCGGTGGAAGCTAAAGATGACTATTCAAGTCTGTTCATTTAGGACTACATGGAAACTTTAAAATGTAAGGAATTTCTTAACTTCCGTTTCGATGCAGTAGTGCTGTTCATTGATCATTACAGAGAATCTTCCAAAGAAGGCAACCAAAAGTAAAAAAAAAAAAAACCGGTAAAATATTAGGTTGAAAAACTGAACTCGCCCGAACAGGGACTTGAACCCTGGACCCTTAGGTTAAAAGCCTAATGCTCTACCGACTGAGCTATCCGGGCTACGTGTAAGTGAACTATTATTAATTATTAAAATTAAGTTATCTTTAATGACTGTATAAAGAAAAAATACAGAAATTAGCTGCACTATTTTTTTTTTTTTTTTAAGTGTTTGAGGACACCGCGACAAACTCATTTTGGGAAAGTCACAATATTGCCAGATCTCACACGGGGCTTTCTCTATTAATAACATTATTAATAATCATGGTAATAAGGATGGTAACACTATTAATTAACTACTGCATTCATATAGGGAGAAAATCACTTTGCTAGTACATAGATATATTCGATTATTATCATCATTATTATTATCACCGTCATCATGTTCATCATAATCATCATCAAAACATAGTATAGGGCCAGGGAGAACGAGGGATAGAGGGAGGGAGTGGTTGGAATGAAGGAATGAGGGAAGGAGGGAAGGAGGCGCCGAGGGAGGTGAAGGTAATTCCCGGGATGATGAGTGTGAATCTTGTTTTCAATCTTAATTTAATATCCTCCCCAGCGGTTTGAGAGAACCTTATATGGTGGACTGCTCCTCCGCCTTTTCCTTCTTCCACTGACATTTCTACTCCCCTCCTCCTCCTCCTCCTCCTCCTCCTCCTCCTCCTCCTCCTCCTCCTCCTCCTCCTCCTCCTCCTCCTCTTTCTCCTTCTGCTTCTTCTGCTTCTTTTTTCTCCTTCTCTTCTTCCTCCTCCTCCCTCTCCTCCTCCTCCTCCTTTTCTTCTTCTTCCTCTTATTCCTTCTCTTCTTCCTCCTCGTCCTCCTCCTCCTCCTCCTCCTCCTCCTAATCTTAGCTAACGTATTATTTTACAGTTCATGGATTTTCTTTTCTTTATCAATGTTTTGTGTTTTCTTAGTTATTTTTTTAAGAGAGACCTTTTCCTTCGAATTAATATGTGCGTTGGTCTATTTATTTCATGATATTTTCTTTCGTGATGTAAGGTATTTTTATTATTATTATTATTATTATTATTATTATTATTATTATTATTATTATTATTATTATTATTATTGTATTTATTTTTCTTCATGACAATTTCTTTATTATGTTATCGCAACGCCGTTTCTCATGCGCGATGCTGTATTTGATTTTCAGTATTGTCTTCTTTCAAACATTTCCTCAATCTCGCGTGTATATTTTTCCTCTACTTTTTTTTCTCGCATGTTTAAGTTATCAGTGTCCTTTCCTTCTGTCTCTTCGTAGCTGGGAGTTTTCATCTTCATGCCCTTTTGTTTCTCTCTCTCTCTCTCTCTCTCTCTCTCTCTCTCTCTCTCTCTCTCTCTCTCTCTACGTGCATCCATCTATTCGTTCACTCATTCACCTTTGTTTCCGTGTGTGCTTTCCTTTCCTTTTCCCTCAATTTGCTTCTTCCATTTTCTGTATCGATTTCATTTTCTATATTCCCTTCGGGGCCCCTTCCTTTCTTCCTCCTCGTATTTCATCTCGCCCTTTTTCATTCTGCTTTCCCTGTTCCATTCCAGCGTCGGCCTTGTGACTTTCCATCGCACATCCCTTTCCTCTTTTTAAATCATCCTCTCCCCTTCCCTCGTGCTCCCGTATCCGCCCCTCTCCCTTCCTGTTAAACCATTTCTTGCCCTGACAGCTGACTTTAAAGATTTCAGAGGGAGGCGGTAGGCTTAGGGCGTGTACAGGGTTGAGGGGGGGAGTGGGGAATGTCCTCCTCCTATATAGGCTTCGTTTGCATCTCCCATATTAAAAACATATTGCGCCAGTGCTGTATCGGTTTTTTGTCCTGGTATTTATTTTTATTCTTTTTTTTCTGTAAGCTACGTGTAGTACTACGATGTGTGTGTGTGTGTGTGTGTGTGTGTGTGTGTGTGTGTGTGTGTGTGTGTGTGTGTGTGTGTGTGTGTGTGTGTGTGTGTTACTATTTATCTTTTAATAGTGCATTCAATTTCATGTTCATGGTCAGTATGTCTTACTGAGAATGTGTGTAAAGGAGTGTTTGGTGACATTACAGAGAGAGAGAGAGAGAGAGAGAGAGAGAGAGAGAGAGAGAGAGAGAGAGAGATATACACACACAGACAGTCAGACGCCCATCACATAATTCAGGCTTTCCGTGGTTGTGAATATTTGATGAGGAGATCATAAAGTGTGTGGCTTGTGGCGTATTGGACGAGTCTCTCTCTCTCTCTCTCTCTCTCTCTCTCTCTCTCTCTCTCTCTCTCTCTCTCTCTCTCTCTCTCTCTCTGTAATGTCACCAAACACTCCTTTACACACATTCTCAGTAAGACATACTGACCATGAACGCTGAACTATTTTCTCTTATTTTGCTTTCACCATTCGAGGTCCATCGATTTTATTAGTGCCTATAAGTCGCGGAGATAATAATGCAATGTCGTGAATCCTCTTAGGGGTTGTTTGCAGGCACGTTACGCTCCGGCCCTTGTTGCCTCTGCACTCGAGAAGGTGAAGCTTATGGGTAATGGCGGTCGGTATGGCGCCCGAGACACTACTTGAAAGTAAAAAGAAGAATTGACCAAAGAAAATGAGCGTAAAAAGGGGCAGCGGAACGTGCATTAAACAGTGAACTCGTGACGTTTCCGAGACGCCAAGATTTATGAAGCCATTTATATTCGAGGAGGCTGCTGCGCCGCCCCAAGTTTAACAAGAGCCGGTGGGACTAATGGAGTACACTGTCTGTGGACTGCCGCCACGGACGTGCTCACGCTAACTACTTCCAATATTCGGGGAGAAAGAAAAAGTTTGTAAACAATGATAACTTTTGATGGGGTGCCCTGAGACGACCCTTCCTTCCTTCCTTCCTTCCTTCCTTCCTTCCTTCCTTCCTTCTTTCCTTCCTTCCCTCCTTCCCATCACCTCCCTCTTTCATTTTCTCTTTTCCTGCCTCTTCGTAGGCCCAACTCTGCGCTAGGCTGGGTCGTACACAAAACTTTTTTTGATGAGGTCGAAATTTAATTTTTCACAAAATGATTTCGGTTAGAAAGACATCTATTTCAGAAATTGCCGCGTGAGTAAATCTCGGCAAGTTGGATGTGGACAAAGTAGGCTGAGATTACATCTTAATACGTTTTGTCGGGGAAACGTAAACATATTTACAAGTAATGCTTACGAAATGACAAAAGTGCATATAAGAGAAAAATGCATAAAAAATGGTAGATACGCATAAAATATACGAGTAGATGGGATGGAAGGAATCTCTGGCTACCCGTAAATGGAGTTCCCTTCAATCTAGCAGCGAGGAGTACTGCTCGCTGGGTGCCGTAAGTGCGTGGCTGAGTGACTGACTGACTCCCTAACTCCTTAAGCGAGACTGACTCCATCCACTCATTTCCTTCATGCAGACGGGAGGCGGCTGGCCATTTACGTGTAACTGAGGAGGGATTTATTATTCAGGTGTGGAGATTGAGAGAGTGCCGGTGAATTGGTTGAGAGAGAGAGAGAGAGAGAGAGAGAGAGAGAGAGAGAGAGAGAGAGAGAGAGAGAGAGAGAGAGAGAGAGAGAGAGAAAGCTTAGAAATAAACGTGATGGACATGAAATATCGCTGCCTCTCTTCTGTCCTCTTCTATCTTTCATACGTGAATGACATGGTTAAGAAGAGGAGGTGAGAGACGCCCTGAAATATAGAGTAGAGGTCAAGGTCAAGGTACTATTGAGGTGGAAAAAGATGGGATGAATAGTGGATTAGCTTATCTGGTCAATTCGTTCACCCTATATGTGGGTTATTTTCCCGCTACGAATAAAAAAAGTAAAACGGCAAGGAAGTTTGAGTTTATGAATAAGATATACTCCTCGTGGTTTTTGTGACGTGAGAGGAAGGCGTCTTGTGTCTTAGAATACCTGACTCTAGAAGAAGAAAGTGAAAAGTGGCAGGGCCGTAGAATGGTAGATAGAGACTCTGCTATTTCTACACAGTTGAGGGAGATCCAATTAAGGGACAGGCCTTGAAACAGAGACGAGTTACCGGGAGAGGAGCACGGAGAAAGGCTGGTACGGAAGGGACAAAAAACAAAGGTAAAGGGTAGGAAGGTGAACAAGAAAGAGGGAAGAGGGAACATATAGCTCGAAAAACAGGTATTTGGAGTCGTTGTTTCTAAAGTATAGCATCATGTATTGGTGGTGAGATAATGGTGTCTGCTTGGGTACGAGTTACAGTGCGAAAAAAAAAAGATAAAAAAGGAAGAGGAGAGTGGAGAAGGAGGTAAACATACAAAATGAAAGCTTGTATTGTCATCGAGGGGAGAAGACAGGTATCGAAGGAGTGTAAGGTGAAGGAATAGATGTAAATAAGAAGAGGAGGAAAATACGGAAAAAAATATAGATTCATGAGAGGATAAAAGACGAGGTGTATTTAAAGGAAAGAACAAAAAATATATGCGGAAATTATACACGTTAGAGGCAAAGGAGAAGCGATGATGGGGTAATAAGGGACGGAAGCAAGTCTAGATGAAGTGAAAAATATGAGAAATAACTGGTCATATGCGTTGAGGTGCAAGGCTGAATATAATCGAATATGAAAATGACTTGAGATTAAAAAAAAGAACAATGACAGACATGATACAAGCTGAAGAAGTGAGACAATATGAGAGGAAGAGGGACGAAAGATAAATAGCAAGAGGTGACGTGAGTGAAGCAAGACTAAAGACTGGTGAGTATAAGGAAGGTCCGTGTGAAGGTCATTGTTCACTCACCTGCAGGAGGAAGACTATGAGTGTAATGAAGGACTTTTTACCTTTAATTACGCGTCGTAGTCATGAGAAGGTGCTAATTATTTCCTCTCATGAAATGCTGTCATTGGAATAGCAAATGGAATCTCGTTAACTGGGCCTAAGCTGATATTAGGTGTTTTACTGTGTGGTAATTTATTTTGCCCGGGAACAGTGTCACATTAGTTGATGGATAATTAAGAGCATTATCTGAACATAACTCGATGAACTAGATACCTCTAAGCAATCTGTCAAGGGAAGGTTAATGAAATGCAACTTTTTTAATCCTCTTGACCGAAAATAATGTGCTGCAAGAGAATGATGTGCTTAGACTACGTGTGTTATTTAGTGAAATGGTGCTTCGTGGTGCTCTGGTTGTGTATTTGTCCCAGTAGTCATGAAGGTTTAGTTTGATATTTTTTTACCTGGATTATCTAATGCCTCCTTGTGTGTGTGTGTGTGTGTGTGTGTGTGTGTGTGTGTGTGTGTGTGTGTGTGTGTGTGTGTGTGTGTGTGTGTGTGTGTGTTTCCGTCACCTGAATATGCTGCTGCGGTCAGACCTACAGTTACATGTATGACGCAGTAGTGTGAAAGAGGGATGAGTTTGTCACGGAGACGAAGAAAAGGAAAGGCAGTAGTGAGGAGAATTAGAGCTTGGATCGTTATAGGGAAAAGTATTAGGAGTCCAGAGGAAGATGAAGGATGGACAGTAGTGAGGAGAATTATAGATCGCCATGAAAGGAGATCAGTAAGAAGAAGAATTAGAGGATATCTAAAGGAAGGAGCGTATGAATGGAGAAGGAGAGGACAGTCACAGTAGCAAGGAGAGTCATTAGAGCAGGGAGAACCATTGGGAAGATAATGAAGGGTTGGTAGGGAAGCAGTAACCTGTCGCCGTGGCACTTACCTGTCTGAGGGAGGTACCTGGGCATAATTAGTGGATGTATTTGTGATAATTACCCGTTTGAGGTGAGGCAACATTCATGGCAGCCGCCGCCCCGCCATTATTGTCATTCGCCTCATGTTCATTGAGTTAAGTTCATTCATTACCGTCGCTCGTCACTTGTCCGTCGACCTTGAGTGTGTGTGTGTGTGGGGGGGGCTGGCGAGAAGGGAGAAATTATTTGGTGTTTGTGTGGTTATCTGTTTAAACATCCGCCACCAACACGGATGAATTAAGAGTCGTGTGTGTCATCATCCGTTTTTCTTTTTTTTTTTTCTAATCTGCTTAAAAGTTATTAAGTTGCTTTTTATCTCTGCTGTGTTTTGATTCGATTTTATTTTGTGTTGTCGAGGTTGAATCGGTTGGTCGGTGTGTTTATCCCTTTTGTTGGCGACGCACGTGCAAATGTAGCGTGTATGTTGTGGGTTTGCGATCTGTGTGTGTGTGTGAGCTGTGCTTATCGTAGATCACACAAAACAAATGCAGCAATTCGTGGTGGCTTCGATGTTTTCAATGTATGCAAAAGTAAAATGCTAAATACATAAATAAATATAAAAAATAAACGAAAACGAAAATACATTTAAAAATCCTTGTATAGTAGTTACATTTTTTTTATTTCGTTTAATCTTTTTAAATATGTTTTTCTGCCCTGCACATGAGTAAAGTTACGTGAATAATGAAGCAAGACAACTCGTCCTAAGCCTGAAGGGAATAATTAGATAAAGAGTAAATAGAGACTCACGCTTTTCCTCACGTACACACGCAGACACTTTTGTTAACGTGCGCCACGAGAGGAATATTAAATGTTAGATGTTTCTCATTTTTTTTTTATCATATTTTCTGTCATATCCATATCAGCTCCCTCACGTTTTCTTTGCCCGTGTCTCCCCTTCCTTACTTTTTTACCTTCCTCAATTTTCAATCTACTCTGCCTCTTTTCTATTCTCTCTGGCCGCGTCTGTGGACTACCCTCTTATTTATGTCCCTTTCTTAAATCCACTTCCCCAGAGCTATTCTCCACTGTTGCCACACTTCACTTATCTTTCATTCGTTTATTTATTTTCATCTCTCTCCCTCTCAGTGCCACCATCCTTTTCACATATTCCTCCACGATCCCTTCTATTCCTTCTCTTTTTTCCTATTTTTTTTATGCAATCTTTCCAGTGTGTTGAATTTCCTTGTATTTCCATATTCTTTTAGACCACAATAAATCCTTTCAACGATCTGAATATTCACAATGCTCGTCACTATGGGTATATATATTATTATCAGTCATCACCTTAACATCCCTTTTCGTAAACTCAGTCAGTCACATCTGTCTTTGCAACACCAATTTAAATCCTAAAAAAAAAAGAAGCAGGACCTCCATCAAATTTCTCACCATTTAAACTTATAAACAGCACATCCGCACCCACCCACACACACACACACACACACACACACACACACACACACACACACACACACACACACCTCAAGGCTAAATCGCCACGAGGAGCAATGGAGTTATAAGGAAAGAAGTTCTGGCGAGGAAAACACGAGTCTATTAAAACTTGGTAGTTGCCTCCACCGGCGCGGCTGAGACGGAGGGGGAGCAGAGCAGAGGAGTGAGTGCCTGCCGCTCTCCTGTTTCCTCCAACTCCACATAAATACCGAAAATTTTCTTTGGGGGCTTGAGGATTTTGCAGGAAATTCCCACTGCTTTTTTTGGGGAGGTTAACTTTGCTCTCCCTTTCTCCCTCTTTGTGTGCCTTCCTCCCACCCCCCCTCTTGCTCCCTCCCTGGTATGTTGTGGATGAGGAGTAGGAGGAGGAGGAGGAGGCAGTGGTGGTGGTGGTGCAGAAGGACACGGCATTGAAGTTTGAGAAAGATACTGTCACAGAGAGACACTGAGCGAGAGGAGAAAGATGAGAAGGAGGAAGACGAGAAGGAAAGTGGTGATAATGGAATAAATGAGAGGAAGAATGAGGAAAAAAATAAGAGGAGGAGGGGAAGGAGGAAGAAGAGGATGAGAAAGGAGGGTATTAAGAGAAGGAGGAGGAGGAAAAGGAGTAGAAAGTGTTAAAGGAAGAAGGGGAAAAGACGAACTCGAAAAAAAAAAAGAAAATGAGGCTAAGAGTAACAAACATGAATGAAAAGGCAAGAAAAAACAAGAATAACAAGAATGATGATAAGAAAAAAAACAAAAATAAGATATAAAGAAATAAAAATAAGAGCACCAACACCACCACCACCACCACCACCACTAAAATCCACAAATAGTGAGAAATACATGTTAAAAAAAGGCGTCAGCAGTAACAAGTCAGTGAGGAAGGAGTAAAGAGTCCCATTGGCAGTATTAATGTGGTAACCTCTATCCGGGCCATCCATAATACACAAAGGCTGCTCCTGACATTTCGACACCGGAAGACGACGATTTACAGAGTTAGACGGTGACATTTGTTGATCCGTCTCTTTTACGTACGAGTTGTAGTAGACTCTCACTAATTTACGGGATCACGGTATTGTATTTTTTTTTTCTACTTTTTTTAATGAGAGAGAGAGAGAGAGAGAGAGAGAGAGAGAGAGAGAGAGAGAGAGAGAATATCACCACCACCACCACCAACAACATCACCACCACCTCCATTATTAACTCAATCTCTGAGGCATTATACCTTTGCTTTTTCTACCATTCAAGCTAATTTATTGAAGAGTCAATTTCCCCACTAGTTCCTTATTTATCAGTCCACATTCACCCCTTTTCAATCACTTATTTACACTCTGATAGATACATTTCTTTTCCTCTAAAATTTGTTGATCTATACTAGAATCATTTATTCACTACATTAATCTTCCTTATTTATTTCTACCTAACTATCTCTTCCCGGCACTAGGCAACGCTCACCGGCGGCTCTCGGGGCGTGGTGTAATTCTAGAGTCGATAATTCGCATGTTTTTGTCTGGCAAGTGGCGATCGATAGGAGTCTCGGAGAATTCCTTTGATGTCAGCTGACTACCTCAAGGTCTTCGTTAAGCATAATGGAATGTTTGATGTGAAGATGGTTTAGAGAGAGAGAGAGAGAGAGAGAGAGAGAGAGAGAGAGAGAGAGAGAGAGAGAGAGAGAGAGAGAGAGAGAGAGAGAGAGAGAGAGAGAGAGAGAGAGCCACAGATCATACTTTATTTACCACCTCGCGCATGCAGTACATGATGAACCCGTCACTCACACCTGCTCCGCCCTCAGCAATGTATAATTAATATATCACGTAACGGCGCGGTAACTGAGAAAATTAATGCGAATAATGGATTTTTAGTACCTAACAGCTGCAGGCAGGAAAAAAAAAAAGAAGTTAACACGAACGACACCGAAACAGTACCCCTGGCAGTGAGAGAAACACAACCAAAGTCGTTAAAATGTAGCAGGAAAGTTCCCCAAGTGTCCAGTGTGAATGGTGTTACTAATTCATTTCAATGAGACTTTATGCGGAGGAAATATTGAAGTGATAGGATGTTTCTGAAAAAAAAGAAATTAGTATGTTCTATATTTCCTACCAAAAAGCGTAATGGAAATAAAAAAAAAAATGCTTCGTCATACTAAGCAAATGCAATTGTAGAATGAGCTAGCAAAATTTTTCCATCACAACGCATGAAAGAGCAAATATGTTAACATGTTCTTACATTACTGAGATGTACATGACAGAAACGAAAGCCTGGAAGATGAATCAACAATGTAATGGACGGAGACACTATGGATATATCTGGAATATTTTATCAGAGAGTACCATGAAGAAAGAAAGATAGTCTCCCTTCACCTGAATGAACGGAAAAATACTGAAAGAGTGGAAGCAGAGCAGACAGTCTAATGGAAGGAGACGGTGGAATGAAGGCAAGGGGAGGAATGAGACATGCATTAAGGAAGTTCAAAGGCTACTTATGGCACTGGAATACGAGAGCAGGATACTTCTTTTAAGAATTTCGTACCCTGAGTATTAGGCGCTTCGGGGAATCTATAAACCATGTATTTGTAAGCCAGGCACTGCAGGGATCCGGGTGTAACGTGTGTACAGTATCTCAAGGACTCTATTCGCATAACAAAACAAAAGCAACACTCCAGCAAATAAAAGAAAATAAATAATCTCAATATATTCAAAGAGAGAACGAGACAGAGAAAGAGAGCTATTACAACTGCACTGCAAGATAATAGCAAGAAAAGATTAAAAAAATAAAGCCAAACCAAATAAGATCAAACGGGAAATGAAACACGTGATAAGAAACAAAAGAAATAAGATATAAAAAAAAATCGACTGAGGAGAGAACAAGAGGAAAGGATGTGTGATGAAAAAAAAGAAAGAGAGAGAGAAAAGAAAGAAGAAAGAGGCAGAAAAAAAGATGGTCAGGAAGAAAATAGCCAGGAAAAGTAAGATGAGGGAAAAGCTGAGGTGGCGTGTAGATCAAAGTGAAGACCAGACTAGATGTAAATTGAGAAAAGCGATCTGAGAGAAGAGAGATGAGACGAGACAAGAATAAAGAGAAATAGACGGAGGAGGAGGAGGAGGAGGAGGAGGAGGAAGAGAAGGAAGGAGCACACGGAGGGAGAGAAAGAAGTGTTATGTGAAACGCACCAAAACCAGCGAGAAAAGGGAATTAAAAAGGGTGAGTGTGTGCAAGAGAGAGAGAGAGAGAGAGAGAGAGAGAGAGGCATTAATAAGGTAAAGAAAGGAGGGTTGGCTGCTGTACGTACTCCACCTTCCCCTATGAGTTAAGCCAACTTCTTCCCGCTTAATTAAGACGAATATCCCCTGAAATAAAAAGTTAAAACATTGGGAAGCGTTTTATTTGCTGTGTAAATTGAGGCGGAAATTTGAGTTCCTGAGTGTGTATGACGGAAAGAGAGCGAGAGAGAGAGAGAGAGAGAGAGAGAGAGAGAGAGAGAGAGAGAGAGAGAGAGAGAGAGAGAGAGAGAGAGAGAGACTAACTATGTATACATCACTTCTATTTGTCTGAAAGTTAATTAATGGCGTAGTTTATGTTTACTCTCTATCTGTGTTTATGTTTCCCTGTGTTGATTTATTGTTCAATCTGTCTACCGTGCTAGGTGTCTAATTTACATGTCTATAGATATATAATTCCTATCCATCTGCTGGTGTGAAGTGGGTTGTTCCTATGTCATTACCGTGTACATTTATTATTTCATTAGTATTGGTGCGTCTGTTTATTCGCTAGTCGTGGTTTAATATGATAAATAAAGTATGGGTTTTTTGTTCTCTATGTGTGTGTGTGTGTGTGTGTGTGTGTGTGTGTGTGTGTTTGGGGTTTGTCTTCCTGTATGTGTTTGGATATCATGAATTTGCTAGTTTGTTGTGTGTGTGTGTGTGTGTGTGTGTGTGTGTGTGTGTGTGTGTGTGTGTGTGTGTGTGTGTGTGTGTGTGTGTGTTTGGGGTTGTCTTCCTGTATGTGTTTGGATATCATAAATTTGCTAGTTTGTTCTGTGTGTGTGTGTGTGTGTGTGTGTGTGTGTGTGTGTGTGTGTGTGTGTGTGTGTGTGTGTGTGTACAATATCATAAAAAAAAAAGTCCCAAACACAAATAATCTGTAGCTAAAAGAGTCTTACACTGTTTCTTGCACGTGTGAGTGGCTGATTGGGTTACTGGCTGAATGACAGACTGTCTGGCTAGCTGTCTGACTGGCTGGCTGGTGAATGGTGGTAGTGGTGGTAGCAGTGGCAGTGGCGGTGGTGGTGGTGGTGGTAGTGGGACCAGCCAGCTCGATAGTCACTCTTTATAGGTGACACATTAACCATTAATATGCTAATAACACGTGTATGTATCCCTCTCCAGTCACGCCCACTCTATTCTTCTCCCAAATCCCCTCCCTTGGCTCACGTTCCTTTCTCCTCTTCCATCCCTCCTCTCTCTCCCCCCCCTCTCTCTCTTTTCTCTCTCTAGCTCCAATTTTTTATCATTATTTTTACATGTATGACCTGGATTCATTATTTTTCTCCTTGTCCGTTGTAATTTATTATATTTTCACCTGCGTTGTAGTGCTGGAGATGCAAAAATGCGACGTTCGTTTATTAGGTTTTCCTTTAATACAGTGTTGCATTGCATTAGCCAGCCTCGACCAGATTATATTTTTTTTAACTCATGAAATAATTACGTTTCGCTTCATTTTTCTCGTGAATTACATGATATCTCCTTTTAGTTTTTATTCTGAGTGAGTTTTCGTTTCATACTTTCACTTCTTTCTCTGCTCTGAGGTGTTTAAGAGAAAAATGAGTCGGATGAAGAAAGAAGGGGAAAAAATAGGAGGGAGGATGAAAGCGGATGGAAAAATTTGAAAGGATGAAGGAAAAATGAGAACGAGTATGAGGCAACGGCGAAAAATGGAGAGAGAGAGAGAGAGAGAGAGAGAGAGAGAGAGAGAGAGAGAGAGAGAGAGAGAGAGAGAGAGAGAGAGATGTTGACTGGAAAATGAAAACAAAAATAGAGAATAGCAAAAAAAAAATCTAGAAATACATGAATCGATAGAACAATGAAGAGGCTAACTTTAAAAATTGAAAACTACGTGAAAGGAGAAAACCAGGAAAGAATAAAAGAAAAGTTGGGAAAGATAAATACAGATAGAAGAAAAGAAGGCGGAAAAAGAAGAGAAAGAGGGGGAGGAGGAGGAGGAGGAGGAGGAGGGGAGAAACTTTTGAATATTTGACGTATGGTACTAGGAACGACAAGACACGGGAAAAAAAATATATGAGGAAGACAGCGGAGGGAGTAGGAAATAAAGAAAAAGAACGAAAAGGAAAACTGTTAGAGATTTAGACGAAGGTGAAAGGGTAGATGGAGATGATGGGAAGTCCTTCAACTAGTAAAATAGACGAAAAACTCAAATAGAAGGAGAATGTGAAAGAAGAAAGTGAAAAGATGGACGGATGATAAAAATGTGGAATAGTGGAGTGGAAGATGGATATAAAAGAGATGGTCTGAATAGAAAACAATGTAAAAGTGGAATAAATAATGGAATACCACGGTAGGAGAATGGAAGGTGAAGAGGTGGTGGAAGAGACGGGAAGGTAAAAGGGAAAGAAAACACTAAATAGGAATGAGTGATTATGAAAGTGTAAGATAGAGGAGGATGAGGTAAAGGTGGTGGTTAAAGAAAAGTGGCGGTGTAAGTAGAGGTGTAAGTGTAGTGGAGGAAGAGGTGGATGGAGTGTGGAGGCGCTGAGTCCCTCGGGGGATCATTAATGTGGAGCCGCGTGACTAAGATAATTGGAGAGCAGCGCCACACACCTCTAATGAAACTCTCGCTTCTTACCTCCACCTCTGAAGCTTTTCCCTCCTCCTCCTCCTTCTCCTCTTCTTCTTCCTCCTCATCTTCTTCATCCTCCTTCTCCTCCACTAGCTCGAGTTTCTTTCATGTCATTTTCTTTTTCACTTTATTCAATATCTCTTAATTATTTATCCGTGTGTGGTTAATGCCATATTTATTTATATATTGGTGGTAATATTTAAATCGTGTACTCTCTCTCTCTCTCTCTCTCTCTCTCTCTCTCTCTCTCTCTCTCTCTCACCACTTACCTAGGTCAGTACTCCTCACGGTACTCACCAGCCATCCACTCTCTCTCTCTCTCCTCCTCTCGCGACCCTTTGAGGTGTTCCAAGAAGAAGGATAAGGAAGGCCGGCCGCTGCTCTGCCTCTTGGGGCGACGGACACAGGTCACAAAGAGAAATTTTTTCCCTCGACTTGAAATACGTGAGAGATTGTATAAATCTTTTCCATTTTTTTTTTCTTTTTGAGGTGAACATTCACGTGCCTTGTAGTACGAGAATTTGTGTGTGTGTGTGTGTGTGTGTGTGTGTGTGTGTGTGTGTGTGTGTGTGTGTGTGTGTGTGTGTGTGTGTGTGTGTGTGTGTGTGTGTGTGTGTGTGTGAGAGAGTGTGGTGAGGGAATTAACTAAATGTATTCACTACGTTTGACGAACACATAAAGAAATTGTCAAGGGTTCCAAGATGGGTGCTGCTATCGGAAGGTAAAACAAACATGAGAGAATGGTTAAGACACCATTTACTATTCCAATAACCAATAACCACCAAACAGCCTCACAAATAACAGAACCTTCTGCAGGAAGGTTGCAGCACTCTGGACTCAGCAGCGACACTCAGCTCGGCTTCCATCCGTCTTGCGTCCCTTCGTCTCGTGTGGCGAGGGCGGGGCAGCACAGCTCCGCCCTTGTAGGTGGCGTTGAAGTGGTAGGCGAAGGAGGCGCAGGAGGAGAAGGGGCGTCAGGTGCACAGCAGTGACGGGAGTCGGAGCGTGGTAAGGAGAGGGTAGCAGCACTCAGGACCAGCCCACGGCTCTGAGGTAACCACGGTGAGAGCAGAGCCAGCCAGCGTAGGAGGAAGTGAGCAGGACGAGGCTCAGCTTCTGTCTGCCGAGGAAGGCGAGCTGCAGGAGCCACGTCAACTCCTACTGACGCTCGAGAAGCCGCGGTGGCCGCTTGAGAAGCTTCGGTGGGTTGCTCAGATGAAGCGCCGAGCAACTGGGTTAATAACGAGCGCCGACGGTCGAGTGTCGGATAGGTGAAGGTCGTTGGCCTCGTTCAGGTGGTAGTTGCCCTCACACAGGCCCCCATAGAAGAATCTACTCCAGGTAGATTATAACAACTACCACATGAAAAGAAAGAACATACATGTTAAGAAAAGGAGGGAGGCACTGGTGAGGTTGGTTTCAAGGCGCCTTAGGCTGGGAGTCTGCTCATTAAATCTGCTCCCACGTTGTCCTTCCCAGCAATATGGACGACTCTGAACCGGTAGGCTTGTAGACTTAAGGCCCATCTCAACACCCTATCATTCTTGCCTTTAAAGGTTTCCAAGTACAACAAGGGCTTGTGGTCCACTTCTAATATGAATTCACGACCTCTGAGATAATAGTCAAAGCGGAGCACACCAAACACAACAGCAAGACACTCACGTTCTATGGTGGAATACCTCTTTTCCCGGTCCAGGAGCTTCCTGCTGGCATAGGCGACAGGATGAGGCACCCCCTGATGGTATTGCAGCAGAACAGATCCTAGTCCGTGACTTGAAGCGTCACTCCGAAGGATGAAAGGGGAACCACAATCTGGAACTTGTAGTACTGGTGTGCTGGACAACACTTGCTTCAGGTGATTGAAGCAGCTCAACGCAGTCTCATCCCAGGCGAGAGGTTCGCGGACTCCTTTCTTCAAGAGGTCAGAGAGTGGTCCGGTGTAGTCTGAAGCCTGGGGAATAAACATCCTATAAAAGGCAATCATACCTAGAAAACTGCGGAGAGCTTTCTTGGACAGAGGGGGAGTTATCCTGCACAGCGCTTCCATCTTGCTGTTCTGAGGTCTCAGCTGTTCTCCGTCTAGTACGAATCCGAGATAGTGGATGGAGTGAACACCGAAGCGGCACTTGGAAGGCTTGGCAGTCAGGTTGTGGGAGCGTAGTCTCTCAAGCGTAGCTCTGAGGGCGCTGATATGCTGAGGCCAATCTGAAGAGTGGACAAATATATTATCAAAGTAGAAAGAAATGTTGGGTAACCCGGCGAGGACAAGACGCATCAGACGGACGTAGGTAGCACATGCTGTGACAAGTCCGAAGGGTAAGCGGCAGAATTCCATGAGACCACGATGAGTTGGAAAGGCAGTTAGGGGTTTGGCTCTGTCTGTCAATGGAATTTGGTAATAAGCCTTGCAGAGGTCAATTTCCGAGAAGTATTTAGCACCAGCGAACATGTGAAGGTCTTCTTCCATATTACAAGACGGCTCAGCGTGGAAGACCGTAACGGAGTTCAATTTCCGGTAATCAATAGCCATCCTGTAGGAACCGTCAGACTTCCGAACCATTACAACAGGACTACAGTGGGGAGAGGAAGACAATTGAATTATCCCTTGTTCCAAAAGGCTATCTACTTCTTCATCAAAGTGAGGTCTAAGGTGAATAGGGACAGGGTACAACCTAGCTTGAATCCTGTTGGTGGTGGTGAGGACAATATCGTGCATGATAGTCGAGGTACAGCCAGGTGTGGTGGAGAATACATCCCTGTAGTCCAGCAGTAAGTCCTCGATGTCGCCTCGTTGTTCCCAGGGCAAGGAGGGATTTATCTCCGGCATACTTGGTGGTGAAGAATCCAGCCATTCATCGGCCGTAATGGGCAGTTCCGTGGAGCTGGCGTCAGGCAATTTCTCCTCCACGACGGGAACGGTGCTGTCCTGGGGTTCGCTTGTTTCGAGAGATTGAATCTCGTCGAGAACATGGAGCCTGTTAACAACTGCTCGTCGATGGTATCTTTTAAGTAGATTGGCGTGGTATAGTTTAGGCCCACGAGGCTCGTCTATAAGGTAATCAACATTACCACGTCTTTCAAGGACCTTGTATGGACCATTCCATGCTACCAATAACTTGCTTGTGTGGCTGGGAAGAAGAACTAGTACCTCGTCACCTGGATTAAACTTCCTGTCCTGAGATTTAAGATCAAAATAGGACTTGTAACGGGCAGTACTTACATCAGCTGCTTGAGCAGCAAGCTGGGCACATTCTGACAACTTGTTTCGAAGTTCCAGGACGTATTGGAAGCTGGTTCTTTCTTCTCCCTGGATGTCCTGATTATCCCACAACTCCTTCAACACCGTGAGAGGTCCTCGAACAGAGCGTCCATATAGTAGTTCAAAGGGGGAGAACCCGGTCCGATCACTGGGGATTTCCCTGAGGGCGAAGAGCGTGGGAACGAGGTAACGGTGCCACTCCCTGGGTTTGTCAGCACAGAGCTTGCGCAGAGCTGCCTTGAGAGGACCATGGAGCCTCTCTATGCGTCCATTGCCACTGGGATGGAAAGGAGTTGTGAAAATAGGTTTAACACCAAGCAGCTTATGTAACTCTGATAACAGACTGGAGGTAAACTGAGTTCCTCGATCAGAGAGGATTTCTCTAGGAATTCCTACACGTGCAAATATCACTAGTAAGGCTTCAGCTACTGATACTGAGTCTATGTCCTTAAGTGGCAGGGCCTCTGGAAACCCAGTTGCAAAATCTATTAAGGTAAGAATGTGTCTATGGCCCTCGGAAGATGGAGGAGAAAGAGGTCCAACGAGGTCAATGGCGACTCGGGAAAAAGGCTCGGTGATCACAGGTAGGGGCTGAAGAGGGACAGGACGCACCCGGCCCTTTGATGACATCCGTTGGCACTTGTCACAAGAGCGGCAGTAGGCACGGATATCCGCTCCCATACCTGGCCAAAAGAAATGTTCATAAATTTTCAACTCAGTCTTGCGGTGAGAGAAATGTCCAGCCAAGGGACTCTCGTGGGCCACTGAGAGTATGATCTGGCGACACTCACTTGGGACAACCAGGCATTGTTGGCCTACCTTATTTGGAAGCTGAGAAGTGAGGCACTTGCGGTAGAGAAGCCCATTGACGTACAGGTACTGGAAGGACGACCCGTTCCTGGCTTTCTCAACTTCTCCCGTAGAGGCTTTCTGTCGTACCCCAGTTAAGGAAGGACACGAGGCTTGCAGTTGGTTGAACTCTTGAGGGGTCATGGAGAGAGGCTGAAGTTCTGGAAGTACCAGAGGATGCAGTCTTTTCATCCTTCCGGCACGGGTGGTAACAGCGTGTACTTGGTCAGCCGAAGACACAGTCGAAGCACTGGTAGAAACCTCCGGCTGCAGCTCTGATGACAAGGATGCCCTGCTGGAATCAGGAAGAGGAGCTGGAGAAGGATTAGAGACCTGGGGATCCATAACTCCCGGGATGTTTCCTATCAGAGCGCCAGCAAACTTTATAGGAGCTCTCACCACCTCAGTCCAACCAGTGTAGAAGGGGCAGCGCACGTAGCACTTTACAACTGGGAATTTGTCTACTCTTCCCAAGTAGTCAGCTAGGGAAATCTTGGGACAACTCTCCACATCTACGTCTGGAAGCACCTCTTCTGAGACTACCACACACGAGCAGCCAGTGTCACGGATGATGTTCGAGCTCCAAGATCCGTTAATGGTGCCCGAGACAGAATAGTTTGGGACACTCTTGTCACCAAGGCAAAACCCAACCTTAGGAGTCGACTTACCCGCTTCCCAATCCTTGAAGGCGCGGGATTCTTAGGGCAGCGCGGCCGAATATGGCCGTCTTCTCCACACTGGTGGCACGTAATTTTCTTAGGGGTGGACTGGACAGAGGACTTGCTGGAGTCACCTTGAGATGATGTAGGGCTTACCCCAGAGGCAGCTTTAGAAGTTCCTCGGGAACTAGAAGAGTAGGCTTTCGGGTAGGCGTGACGGGCAGATGACCAGTCGTCGGCAAGCCTTACTGCGTCGGGAAGGTCTGTCGGCCGACGCTCCTTGATGAAAACCCTCAAATCTGGAGAAAGATTAGTCAAAAACTGGTCAAGCAGGATGAATTTTTTAAGACCTTCAAAAGTGTGGGCGACATCAGATGCCTCCGACCATGCCTGGAACAGTCGAGTCAGATGGACAGAGAACTGCTGATAATTTTCCCCAACCCTAATCCTGGCTTGGCGGAACTCCAGACGGTAGTTGTCGGCGGTCTTACTGAACCCAGTGAGGAGAGCTTTCTTCAGAAGAGCGTAATCTTCAGTTATGTCAGCAGACAACGACGTATACAGTTCAGTAGCCTTACCCGTGAGGAGACACCCAAGTCTTGCAGCGTAGCTATCCTTATCAATCTGGAGTAGTTCAGCCACCCTTTCAAAGCGCACGAGGAAGTTGCTTATATCATCTCCCTCTTGATAAGTTGGCAACTTCGGTCCTCTGACGTTCTCACAGGAAGAAGTACTCACTTTTCCTTGACCGGTGCTGCGGGCGAGCTGTATCTCCTTCTCAGCTTGAAGCTTAGCAAGTTGGAAGTCTCTCTCAGCAGCTCTTTCTTCTCTCTCTGCTAGGAGCCGCTTCTCTTCTCTCTCGGTAGCTCGCTGGTCCCTCTCAATAGCTTGTTGTTGTAGAACATACTGACCAAGCTCAGCACCCTCAAGACCCAAAGCATCGGCCTGAGCCTTAAAAACATCAAAGCTAGACATAGCGTGAAATCACAATGTAAATAGATCAAACACTCAAGATATAACCAGACAACCCAACAATAAGAGCAATAAGGACCCAGAGAGAAAAAGATAAGTGAAAGGATAGAAAACCCAAAACAATAAGTGTGGAAGAAACAATGGTAACAAAACAGCCCTGAAAAAGGGCACAAGACAACAGTCAACACAACACTAGGAGTGCTTGTGTAGAACAAAAGTAGTTTCCAACAACACGATTGAAAACAAAAGGGTTACCATCAACAAACCCTACCGCAGGCATACAGGAGCCACAGAAGAACGGTAGAGGATGAACACTTGCTTCCGGGCCGCAGACAGCAAGTGGCGCGCATGGGCGACTTCATAGACCCTTCCAAATAGCAGTTGACCCAATCCTGGCGAGGTCGCCACGTGTCAAGGGTTCCAAGATGGGTGCTGCTATCGGAAGGTAAAACAAACATGAGAGAATGGTTAAGACACCATTTACTATTCCAATAACCAATAACCACCAAACAGCCTCACAAATAACAGAACCTTCTGCAGGAAGGTTGCAGCACTCTGGACTCAGCAGCGACACTCAGCTCGGCTTCCATCCGTCTTGCGTCCCTTCGTCTCGTGTGGCGAGGGCGGGGCAGCACAGCTCCGCCCTTGTAGGTGGCGTTGAAGTGGTAGGCGAAAGAGGCGCAGGAGGAGAAGGGGCGTCAGGTGCACAGCAGTGACGGGAGTCGGAGCGTGGTAAGGAGAGGGTAGCAGCACTCAGGACCAGCCCACGGCTCTGAGGTAACCACGGTGAGAGCAGAGCCAGCCAGCGTAGGAGGAAGTGAGCAGGACGAGGCTCAGCTTCTGTCTGCCGAGGAAGGCGAGCTGCAGGAGCCACGTCAACTCCTACTGACGCTCGAGAAGCCGCGGTGGCCGCTTGAGAAGCTTCGGTGGGTTGCTCAGATGAAGCGCCGAGCAACTGGGTTAATAACGAGCGCCGACGGTCGAGTGTCGGATAGGTGAAGGTCGTTGGCCTCGTTCAGGTGGTAGTTGCCCTCACAGAGAGAGAGAGAGAGAGAGAGAGAGAGAGAGAGAGAGAGAGAGAGAGAGATTAAAGCAAAAAGAAGCTAAACAACATACAAGAAACACAGCAAGGAAACGTAAAACAAGAAAAAAAAAGACTAAACAACGAGGCAAGAGACGGAGAAGAAAGAATACGAATAAGAGGAGGAAAGCAAAGTAAAGCCAACAGAGAAAAAAGTGGAAAGAAGAGGAGAAGGAAGAGGTAGAGAAGGAAACACGTTCGTACCACACAACCACACCCACCAGCCCTAACCATGCACCACCGAGCAGGGCCTGACCAGCAAGCAACCCACGCCCAGGCAGGAAACTCACCACGCTGCTGTAGAGGTCCTCGAAATCCTGATTCAGAGTCACATTTTGGACTCTGGATTGTGTTTGGGATCCGCCAACGTTATAATCCGCCGAGTGGAATGCCCTGAGGTGTGTTTGCGTGCGATTCTCCTAGAGTTCTGCACAAATATGACGACAAGACGCTCCTCGAACGCCGCTCACTCGCTCGCTGGAAAGAGGAAACGGAAAGGATAGAGATGAGAAGAAGGAGTAGGAGGAGGACGAGGAGGAGCACGAGGACGAGGAAGAGATAAGTGGTTTTGTTGGAAGTATGTAATCATCTCTCTGTTTACTGTATACAACTGTGAAGACTGCTGTGTGTGTGTGTGTGTGTGTGTGTGTGTGTGTGTGTGTGTGTGTGTGTGTGTGTGTGTGTGTGTGTCGTCCTTACTAGAGT
Source organism: Portunus trituberculatus (assembly GCF_017591435.1). NCBI lineage: Eukaryota > Metazoa > Arthropoda > Malacostraca > Decapoda > Portunidae > Portunus > Portunus trituberculatus. The sequence continues at coordinate 10,239,616 of NC_059296.1, forward strand.
ACGTGCATTAATGTCTCAAAATAATGGACATTTCCCACAAATAAATCATACATCGACGCATAAAATTAGTAAAACGGATCATGGTAGTAATCGTGAAATGTGCCACTTAATATTGATTCTGTAGTCATAAATAACAGAGTACACAGCCAACACTGATACACGGCCACATAATTACTTGTAGAGATTACCATTACTGTAGTGAATTGCGTTATTTTTGGTCTGTTTCGCTCGTATGCTGTAAGAAAGCTACCTCATCACACTCGGTGTCTGGCTGGCTGGCTGGCTGACTGGCTGGCTGGTTGGTTTGCTAGCTGGCTGGTGTTGCGATGCTGGACTGACGTGTTGACCGCCTCCTCTACACCAGCTGGAGGGTGACGCAAATTGGAAGCGATTTGTGTGACCGTGATGGAAATATGAAGCGGCGAAGAAGAGGGAGAAACGGAACAATTGAAAAGAAAGATTTGGGCGATTAGAGGTAGGAATGGAGGAAAAGGAAGGAGACAAAGGAAAAGTACGGAAAAATGGTAAGAAAAAAATACTGGAGAAAAGTGAAAGAGAAAATACATAACAAATGGAGAAGGGAAAATGCGGAGAAGGAGGAGGAGGAGGAAGAGGAAGAGGAGGAAGAGGACTTGGAGAATACGAAGGGAGAGAAGACCTATGTGTGTGTGAGGATAAGCGGTAGTGGCGGTGACAGGTATTACCCTCAGCCGTCACCTGACCGTCCCGTCTCCCGCCACCCGCAAGACCGTCTTTCCCTCCTCATTCAAGACATTGCCTTTCTCCTCTTCCCCCCATCCCCCTCTTCCTCCTCCTCCTCCTCCTCTTCCCTTATTATTTCCCCCTTTTTTCAATCCACTTTTCTTCAACTTTAGCATGAATACTGTATTTCTTTTTATCTCTCTTACACACGTAACAGACGGAAGAGGAAGAATAGAGTAACGGCCTGTCACCGTTGTTCCTGCTGCTCTTTTGAAAAAAAAAAAAAAAAACGGCTAATGACAATTCCTCAGAATTTTTATGTGTTAATTATTGAGTCTTGTTCTTCTTTTCTTTTCTTTTTCTTTGATATATGCAAACTAATGATATTGCTTTATATTGATGTTACCTTGTCTCATTTTTCGTTTTTTTCATGGTGTATATTTTTCATCATAACTTTTTTCCCTTTTAGTTCTCTGATAAACTCTCACATTTTACCATCATCACCATCATCATTACCATTATCATTACAAAAACAACAATAATAATACAAAAAAAAAAAAACATTACCCACACCAACAACCTGCAGACATTTTCCTTCGCTCCATCTCATCCCAACTCGCTTCCCTCTCAATCTTCCTTCCCTCCTTCAGCGTGAATGACGGGGCGCTGTGTGGAGTGGCGCTGTCCTCACGCCTCGCTTTCCCGCCCCGCTCATAAATCACTGCACGGCGAGTTTGTAAATATGCTTTGTCCATCCACGAGGCGATCTGACGGTCCTAAGTGGCTGTCATGCTTTGAACTGACGCGCATGTATTGTGTGGTTATGCCTCTGGATTGGCCCTCAGTCACGGAGAGCTGCGCCGAGGAAGAGGAGGAGGAGGAGGAGGAGGAGGGGCAGGAGGAGGAGGAGGAGGGGAAATGAAGTGAAGAGAAGATTAAAAGGAGTATACGAGGAGGATGGGAAAGAAAAATGCGGTCTATGGATCACGTCCGCAAACAGTGTGTGTGTTTAAGTGTCTGGGAGTGGAATAAAATCTGGTATTTTTACATTGAGTACTGAGTTCCAATTAGGTGAGACCTCGTGGGGATTTGTAAGAATACTTAAGCTTTTTGTTATGCTAGTTTCAGTTGTTGTGGACTCTCTCTCTCTCTCTCTCTCTCTCTCTCTCTCTCTCTCTCTCTCTCTCTCTCTCTCTCTCTCTCTCTCTCTCTCTCTCTCTCTCTCTCTCCTTAGAGACAATACGGGTGAGCGTCTTAAGGTTAGGATCAGATGGGATGATCATAGGCAAATCGCACACCAATGTGGATCTTTGTGTTCATTAGAGATTAAGGCCTCTTCCTCCTCCTCCTCCTCCTCCTACTCCTACTCCTTCTCCTCCTCCACCTTCTCCTTCTCCTTCTCCTTCTCCTTCTCCTTCTCCTTCTCCTTCCCCTTCTCCATCTACTTTTCCTTCTCCTTCTCCTACATCTTCTTCTTCTTCTTCTTTTTCTCCTCCTCCTCCTCCTCCTCCTTCTCTTCACCCTCCTCCGCCTCCTTTTCCTCTTCCTCCTCCTCCTCCTCCTCCTCCTCCTCCTCCTCCTCCTCCTCCTCCTCCTCCTCCTCCTCCTCCTCCTCCTCTTCATCTTCATCTTCATTTTCATCTTCCTCCTCCTCCTCCTCCTCCTCCTCTTCATCTTCATCTTCATCTTCATCTTCTTCTTCCTCCTCCTCCTCCTCCTCCTCCTCCTCCTCCTCTTCCTATATATATATATATATATATATATATATATATATATATATATATATATATATATATATATATATATATATATATATATATATATATATATATAGAGAGAGAGAGAGAGAGAGAGAGAGAGAGAGAGAGAGAGAGAGAGAGAGAGAGAGAGAGAGAGAGAGAGAGAGAGAGAGACGTAGAAGACAAAAAAAGAGGGAGTAGGACGAGGGAGATAATTTAGAGAAGTGGAATGAGGAGTGAGAGGTAAGTGGCTCTAGCTGGAGATGGAGGAGGAATAAGCCTGAAGGAGGGAGACAAGTGGACGGGAGAGCACGTGATCAGCATCCTTGTGCTTGGGGAGTTATGGCAGGAAGTGTTCATTAACAGCAGCCTGCATCAGTCAGCCTTCATGGACTTGAGGAGTGGCTGCGTGAAGGCTTTACATTTTTACTTGTTTTATTATGAACATCCGAGGTTAGGCAGGATATCTATTGTGGATCACGGTTCCCATGTGTCAAATCTCAATCTTCTTCTAGTAGGTGCTGCTCTGGATTGGGTATACGTATTAGGTGAATGGACGTAAAAGGGAAATAAATACATTGAGAACATTATTTTCAAGTAGATCTATTATTTTTGTTTATTAGGTCTTCCATGTCACGTGGTACATTAACCCCTTCAGTACCATGACGCGTTTTCATATTCATTCTGCTTACTACTTGGTGATTTTTTACATCTTCAGAAACTCACGTGGGTGGATTAAAATAGTGAGGATTGTGGCCATTATTCTGCTGACCTCCATAGACCTTTCCTAATGTCAATAAAATGGTCTAGTCGTACACAAATCTCAAGCTAAAAATGTGACCCAGTATTCAAGGGGTTAAGGCTCCTATGCTGTGTATCTGTGCGAGAACTGTCTGTCTAAGAGCTTTATTTTTCAACCTTCCCTTATCATGAACACTTTTCTGACTTCATCTGTTACACGCCTCATTCTTCACCTATCACTTGGCATACAAAGCTTCCCGTTCTGCGTGTCCCGTTTCTATTGCCAGCTCAGTGGATGGTAATGCCCTTGACCGTCACTTAGCGGGCTGAGGTTCTTGTCCCGCTCAGGTTGCTAAAGGTAATTGGTAGCGATCAGGACAACAGCACGTGATCCTTAAGACTGTGGGATGCATTTCACTCACCCACTTACACGCACACACACACACACACACACACACACACACACACACACACACACACACACACACACACACACACACACACACACACACACACACACACACACACACACTTGTACACGTTGACACATACTATCAGAGACATTCAAGCCAATACCATGGACCAATATCCGTCGCTCTCTTGGTAAACTCTCCCAAATTGGTCCTCTTGTTAGCGGACTGGGCTGCTGCTATTTTTCCTGCAGGTGAAGCAACTTGCAGAACAGTGCGTGGAAACAGGAAGGGTTGGTGAAACACAGGAGGAGGAGGAGGAGGAGGAGGAGGAGGAGGAGGAGGAGAAAAAATGAAAGAGGAAGGTGGGGTCAACAGAGTGGCCTAATTGTTAAGGGTGAACGAAGAGAGACAAGGGAAGGATTAAAGGAAGCCCCACGTGGCATACGAGAGAGAGAGAGAGAGAGAGAGAGAGAGAGAGAGAGAGAGAGAGAGAGAGAGAGAGAGAGAGAGAGAGCATAAGTACACAATGATGATCCTGCAAGCAGAAAATGAGATATACGTACGTACAAGAGTTTTAACCTCTTAACCTCCCTTTCTTTCTCTCTCTCTCTCTCTCTCTCTCTCTCTCTCTCTCTCTCTCTCTCTCTCTCTCTCTCTCTCTCTCTCTCCTTATCTCCCTCTCCTTCCCCCTCGCTTCCCCCCAGCGCGAGAGACAAGTGCCGGGAGTAATTGGGTGGCTTGACAGATGAAGACCACAACGCACAAGGTCACTCAACTGCCTCTTCTCTCTCAGTCTCCTCTCCTCCCACTCATCCTAACCCTCCATCCCTCCCTCCCAGTGCTCCCTCGTTTCCTCGTTTGCTTGATGAAGATTTGGTAGAAGGAAGGAGCTGTAGTGGTAGGCGTGGCAGTAGGAGTGGTGGAGGTGGATAGAGGTGGTCGGGGAAAGCAGGAGGAGGCGTGGATGAGGTTTACAAAGTGGGTGGGCGTGTACAACCGTGGGCGTTCGAGGTCTGGGTCACGTTTCACTGCCAGCACATTTGTCACGTGAATAGGGAGGGACTCGGGGACTACAACTGCTAGAGGAGGAGGATGAGAGGTGCAGGAGGAGGAGGAGGAAGAGGAGGATGAGGGGGCAGGAGGGAGGGATGGATAGAGCATTGTCGAGGACGTCTGTTTGCTGGCACTTGTAGTTGAAGGAGAGTCGAGTCATAGGACTTGCTGGTTATATGTTCACTCACTCGGCATGTTGCTTTCTTTTTTCATTTAAGTTGGCGTTGTGTGAGAGACAAGCGCAGTGGTGGGACTCGCAAAGGATGGATAGGATGGGTAGTAAAAGTGGTGGAAGAGGCGTTGGCTGTGGCAGGCGAAGGACGCTAGTTGAAGTAGACGAGGGGGAGGCAGCCAGAAGATGGCTGAAAGGACAAAAAGAATGTGAAGTGACTGAAAGGATAAAAAATTAAATAAGGAAGAGAAAGAGAAGATGGAGAAAGAGTAGGAAGAAACTAGAATGTAAAAGGTAGAGGAGGAAAAGGGAGAGTGCCAGGGAGAGTATGAGGGAAGGAGGGAAAAGGAAAAGGACATACTTTTCAGCAAAACTGGGGAGAACATCACTCCTCCATTCATCCCGTGAGAGGTCTTCCCGTCAAATTTGCTCCCGCTCAGCTAGTGTGGCCGCCTCGCCGTCCTATTCACCCCGACGCTGGTACTCTGAGCGAATTTCTTTAAGCTTTTGTTGGAGCGCCAAGTGATCACCGTAATGGCTTTTGAATGCCTGTGTGTGTGTGTGTGTGTGTGTGTGTGTGTGTGTGTGTGTGTGTGTGTATGTTGGCGTTTTCCCTCTTCGCTTTAACAAACGTAGCTTTGTTTCTGCAATAATTATACTGTTTCCGTACACTTTGTCCCTCTTATGTGTCCATGAAAAATCCTGGAACAAAATTGCATTCTATGATTTAAGAGACGCATATTATGATTCAAATATTCCATACTGATTAATCATGTTTTTATCCGCAGAAAAAGATAAATAGATAAACGCTGACCGTTGAAATATGTTGGGCACCGTGTATCGCTAACGGAAGGATATAGTAATAATAGTAAACGGAACTCATTAAACACACATGCATTACTTTCTCACATATTGTATAATACTTGTCAACAGTTAAAAAAAAACATCACTGCAGTGGTTGTTACGCCTCACTGCGCCTTGAAGGGACCGAATTTTTCATAGTCTATTCAGCGGGCGGCACAGCTGGTGAGTACAGCGGCGCCGCCCACATAACAGTCGGACGCCGGGTTGCCACCATTCAGTCCAAGATTTCGTTCAGTCTCGATAGTGGCAGATGGTGAGGACTGGCCTTTGCATCCTCCAGGCGGCTCCTATGTTCTTCATCCAGTTTGTATCACACACACACACACACACACACACACACACACACACACACACACACACACACACACACACACACACACACACACACACACACACACACCTGGTTTCGTTTCGTTACTCGATGTTTGAAATTTTCATCTGAGAATTGAATAATAACGAAGTCTAGGATAGCGACAAAAGACTAGCGATACTACATGCATTTGTAACATACACATCCTCTCTCTCTCTCTCTCTCTCTCTCTCTCTCTCTCCAAGTTAAGGTGATGCAGTGGATGTTAAAGCGTTGGATTTGAACAAACGAGAGAGAGAGAGAGAGAGAGAGAGAGAGAGAGAGAGAGAGAGAGAGAGAGAGAGAGAGAGAGAGAGAGAGAGAGAGACGGGAGACGAAAGGGGAAGGAAGGCCGAAGAAAACTCTGATGAAGTGACGGAAGAGAATGGAGAGAGAGAGAGAAGGAAAAAGAGAACTGAAGGACGACAGGGAATTTGAAGTGACACTTTAACATTCCACATTCCTCCTCCTCCTCCTCCTCCTTCTCCTTCTCCTGGTGCTTTCTTTAACCTTCCTCCCTTTTTCTTACACTTGTCTGACCGCCTCTCTCCTCCTTTTCCTTTTCATCTTCCTTCTCCTCCTCCTCGTCCTCCGTTTCCGTTTAGGTGGTACGATTAAAACTTTTCTTGTTACTCTAAAGAAGGATTGGCTTATTTCCTTATGTCACTTATACCGATTTGCCTTCCAAGTTTATCTGGCGGCCGGAAACTCCTTATCGCCTCGCCAATTAGAGGTTCCTGCCCTTCATCGTTTTCTGAAGAGTCTTTAGTGGGTGTGCGGATGGTGAGAAGATCCGTGTGTGTGTGTGTGTGTGTGTGTGTGTGTGTGTGTGTGTGTGTGTGTGTGTGTGTGTGTTTGTATGTGTGTGTGTGTTTTGATTCTCTCTCTCTCTCTCTCTCTCTCTCTCTCTCTCTCTCTCTCTCTCTCACACACACACACACACACACACACACACACACACACACACACAAAGAGATCACGGAAGGAAAGAAGGAAGGAAGAAAGGGAGGGAGGGAAGGAGGGAGGGAGGGAAGGAGGGAGGACAAACTCGCCGTCATACCGTTTGTGTCTAAATAATGGTTTATTGTCCCGCTCTTGGCTCCATGATATTAAAGTATTTATATTCCTCTTCGCTAGAAAGCTTTTGTGACCGACAACGACTTGTTTGGCCATTTGCCGGAATTGGTTCGCTGCTGCAATTCATATTTAATGAACCGAAGAATATACGAAGTATTCCATATTTTTGTTGGGGTTAAGTGCGTCCAGGGAGGGGGTCAGGGATGGAGGGATGGAGAGAGGGACGGACGGAGGGAGGAAAGGCTGTCAGGCGAAGAAAGGACTGGGAGGGATGGTGGCATGGAGGAAAGACTTTGAAAGAAAAATATATTACAAGTCAAATACACACACACATACTCACACACCTACATACTTACGTACATAGATGCATACATAAATGCTTACACACATATTTGTATGTTAAATCTACTTTTTTTATGTTTATTCAGGCTGCTCTCCTTGATTCTTATATATATTCGTCATATAATCGTGTGTGCATTAGAGAGAGAGAGAGAGAGAGAGAGAGAGAGAGAGAGAGAGATTGAGAGAGAGAGAGAGAGAGAGAGAATACATCTGTAAAAAATACACCCAATGGAGGATAAGTGACTGCGCCTCGCCGACAGACTTGCAAGTGACGCGACGCACAGACATCAAGTTTTCAAAATCCATTTGAAATTAGACGCCTCTCTTTCTGAGGGAAGAGAGGGGAAGGAAGTGAGATGCTGGAGGAGGTGGGGATGACAGGAGTTGAAGATATGAAGGGAAACAGCGATGGGGAAACTATACAAAAGTGAAGAAAATTAGTAAGTCAGTAAGAAAGAATATCACCTGCATAAACTTAAAAGCGTTTAATTTACTAGTGAGTGACGTGTGACATGTGAGGTGTGCTTTCTTTCAAGGAAATCTTTATAGTGGAACACCAGTGCTTAACAATGCCAGACCGTAACACTTTGAGAATATTTCTATCTAAACTAATAACACAACGGTCTAGGATCTGATATCAGAAGGAATGGGAATCCGAAGCAATGGTAATAGAAAATGTGTGACTTTGAGTAGGGGAAAAATACAGAAAAGTTTCATAGGAAGAGGGAAAAATAGGTGCGAGGGTTTGTGGATAGGCCTAAGTTACCTAGGAGTGGAAAACAGGATTACACCTCGCGGCTTGTGGTGGCTACCGGCGAGGCGTGTCTGTAGGTATATTGGAAGCGGCATGAATAATGTATTTGTGTGTGTGTGTGTATATGTTTGTGTGTGTGTGTGTGTGTGTGTGTGTGTGTGTGTGTGTGTGTGTGTGTGTGTGTGTGTGTGTGTGTGTGTGTGTGTGTGTGTGTGTGTGTGTGTTTCGCATGCAGGTACTGTAGCGTTGCCTAAAACCAAACTAATTTAACTACGGAGCACCTGTGTCTGTCGTGGTACCACATTAGAGTAAGGTGCGTGTTCAAATGATCACGTGAGAGACATAAATACAATCAACACAGCATAATTATTTCCTGCAGTAAAACAAACCTTCAAAAAGAAAGAAAAAAAGGCGACGCTTATGTACGTAGTCATTGACAACAAAGAGGAAAAAGAGAAGCATTGTTTTTGGTGCGTGTTGACCGCAGTGAATCCGGGTCATGTGATCCTTATCATTATTCCCCACTTCCCCATTATCTGCTTTCCTCTCGCACTTCTTTCCCTCACCTACTGTTTCCCTTCTCTTCTCTCATCTCTCGCCTTTTCCTTTTCCCACCCATTTCCTTTTCCCCACCTCTCACAGCTTCTCAGTCCTATCACCAGTGCCTCTCATGCCTTGAATGACCTTGGGAGGCCACCGGAGGTTAACGAAGCCATTATAAGCGGCTGGAGGTGACCAGCCCAGGAGCGAGAGGTGCTGGGGGGCCTTACGGGAGGCTAGGAAGGGACTGAAGAGAGGCGTGGGACATGGCCTGCTGTGATTGGGTCCCGCGTCATTTGCTCAGGTCTGGTGTAAATTAAGCCATTTTTCATTAGACTTTTATGCTGATGGAGTGATGCTCTTTTAAGCTTCTTCAATATGTAAACCATTTCCACCTGCCTGACTGCCCGCCTGCCTGCCTGGGGGTCATCATGTCTTTACACTCTTCTCTTTTCCTTTCAGCGGTGTTGTGTCTTATCTGGCCTGATTAAAATATTTGTTGAACGCGTAAATTATCTTCACATCATGCCTTCCATTGCTTCTCACTTCACTAGCTTCCTTGTTTTATTGTTTTTTTCTCCTCTTTTCGCTATCACCTCGTCCAAGTGGTGTCTGCTGGTGTTCATTCCTGCCCTGCCTCATTTAGGAGCTGACCATTGCGTGTGTTCCTTAGCGCGCTTTACTGTAATGATCCCAAACGACCTGCTCCTGTTTCTGCGAGCTGCACTTTTTCATAAGAGTGTATGAAGGTATTTCCGAAGTTCTGAAATTAACCCTACTTTGCTCCTTAGTTTTTGCCTGCTGAATGGGAGTAATGGGTGTATTATTTATTTTTTTCTTTTATTTGCTTTGTTAATTTCGAGCTCAAGCTTCCTGCCCTTTTTAACGTAACGAGTAGCGATATATGTGAACATGTATCTAATGACGCGTGTTTTTTGTTTTCTTTCACTCACTTATTGAAAAAGAAATGTACGTATATTTTGTTGAAAGGAAATAAAATAATGAACAAAAATGTTTGGTACACTTTCGGATAAGCTACATTCAGAGCAAAATGGTCAGTAGTTTTTCCAAACCATAAAGTTTTGAAAAGGGAGGGAAGCAGCACCTCGACCAAGCTTCCAGGGCCATTTTGAGCCGAGCTGGACTGGAGCACCGGAAGGCAGCGAGGGGCCATCACTGCCAGGCCACTCTCGGGCCCCCGCGTGCTGGCGCCGAGCCTTGGCCCTGCGAGAAACACACGGCCAAATGGTGATGACGCATAAACACTATTCAACTCTCTTTTGTGTGGAATTGGGTTCGGATCCTGAGATCGCGTCCATACATCAGAGAACGGATGCGGATATGCCCTCCATTCGGTGTTGGGTGCGCCATCAGGTGTCCGGTGGCTTAATTAAGGAAGCGGGACCAGTCGAGAGCACACAGGCTATTCAACACACTGAATAGTCTACACTTTTCCATCCCCCTTTTTAATATTTGGCTTTGTAAGTTGAGGAAATCAGAGAGGATATTAATTGGGATTGATTTTTCTGATCATTGTAGAATTCATAGACAAGACAATCTTTTCTCTTTCTTTTTTTTTATGTAGATCTCAACTGGAAGTGAATGAAGGAAGAGGGGGATTGGGGAAGCGGAGAGGCACGGGAGGGGAGGAGGATAAGCGTTGTTTTGCTGTTAATTATGTTTCCGTGAAATTAACGTGATGTCGAAATGAGGCAATTCCTCACATGAATTAGACTATAACGATGAAGAGTTTGACGGAAGCTTCCTGTTACTCGTGACGTGTGTGTGTGTGTGTGTGTGTGTGTGTGTGTGTTTGTTGATCCTACCCCAGAACAGCCTTGAGGTGGGTGTGGTGGTGGTGGTGGTGGTGGTGGTAGTGGTGGGTAGTCTTTATAGACCATAAATCGGAGAAGGCTCAAGGGGAGAATTGAAGTCTTCTCTTTATATCAATTGAAACCCATTCCACTGGCTGGGAAATTTATCACCTTTCGGCCCTTTACGTTGAGGGAGAGTCAGCAGAGTAATTTGGCATAGAGAGGGGGCAGCAGTAGGAGAGGCAGCAGAAGTAGGAAGAGGAGGAAGAGGAGGAGGGAGAAGAGAGAAGAGTGAGTTGGATGATCATAAATCGCGTGCAAAGGTCAGCATTAAGCAAGATAGAAGACCCAATACTCCTGGTCATACGGACTCCTCACCGGCGACAAACCTCATGATTTTGCTTCGAGGTGAGCGTTGTGTGTAGGGCGGTAGAGGAAGGAGGAAAGTGAGGCGGGAGTTACATGAAGGGAAAGAAGGATAATCATAGCCTCAGCATTGGAGTGTGTGTGTGTGTGTGTGTGTATGTGTGTGTATTGTGTTTGTGTGTGTGTGTGTGTGTGTGTGTGTGTGTGTGTGTGTGTGTGTGTGTGTGTGTGTGTGTGTGTCTGTGTGTGCGATCTCACATGGCGTGTTGAAATCGAGTAGGGTGCGTTTAATTTTAGTTAATGAGTCAGAGTAATAAGCATGAATGGAGGCTTTGGTGACTGAGATTCTGGGAAGCTTGAGTGTCATTGAAGCTCTCTTGACTATAATTGTAATTAGTGTGTGTCTGTGTGTGTGTGTGTGTGTGTGTGTGTGTGTGTGTGTGTGTGTGTGTGTGTGTGTGTGTGTGTGTGTGTGTGTGTGTGTGTGTGTGTGTTTGTTTTGTGTAATTCGCCATCTTGCGTTACTTATGATCGTCAGGTATTATCATCGTGAAGACAGCTTAGAGAGTTCATGTAGTTTAATCTATGGGTGGGATTGGGACCTTTCACACACAAAGCCCATATACCTGAGCGGGACGTCAACGATACAAAAGAACAGTGCATAAATGTTTGATATCGAGTGCTCAAACTATGTGTAGGGTTCAGTAGGTGGAAAAATGAACGGTATTCTGGTGCAAAGTCAAGTCCATGCTAGAGGTCAATGTCAGTACCTATTATGATAAAATATTCACTGGATGAGGGTTGCGTGGCGTGGGGAAGTATGAGCAATGACAAAAGAGTATGTTTTCCTATGCATGCTTCCAGTCGTCTGTCCTCAAAATGTCCCTCACACCTTCTCCACTCAATATACATTCTTTCGTGTATTGTGTGTGGGTGCTGAAATGTTCTAATTCTGAATCTTGAGTATTTTTTTTTCCCATTCATTATTTTCTAGGCCTCCAGTAACGAGACATGTGTGGCTGTTATGCCACATTTTAACTCTAATTGACATCATCTGGTCGTTTTATCTTTTTTCCTTATTTTTTTTTTCGTGGTGGTTTATTTGTCCCTGGTCACCATTCCACTTTCCCACGTCTTCCTTTCCTACCATCTGAAGCCCTTGCACTACCACCACCACTACCACCTTCCCCTACCTCTTCCCTCCTCCACCTCCTCCTGCCTTTTATCCCCCCTATCTCCTCCTAAATCCATAATATCCCATAATTTCCTGTGGCCGGACAGAACAGGACGCTGACCACCGTGTCTGCGCCGGATTATAGATATATTACAGCACTTTTCCGTTTTTCCCGTAGGCCTATTGGTGTGGCGACAGTCAATATCTTTTTTCCGTGGGTTTCCTCTTGGGTGTTAGGACCCTCGCCTCTCCGCCTCTCCGCCAGGTCCTCCGAAGATGACTTAAGGCTGGAATTCAAAGGTGTTTTCGAGTGTGGCATGGTCGCTTCTGGTGTTGGACGTTGCCAGTTTTTTTCTTTATGTTTTCTTCTTGTTTTGTGTATTTCATTCGTCAATTTTTGCCTCTCGTCTATGAGTTTTACGTTGGGAGTGTTTATTTTTGTTATTTATTTATTTACTTTTATCAATACGTGTTTTCATTTGTGCCTGAACGATTCTGGTGCTTGGTTGTCGCTGACTTGTTAGTGTGCATTTTGTCCTTGTTTTCTACTTCTTTATATTTTATTTATTTGTTACCATTTCTATTATATTTTTAATGTACCATGTTTCTTTTTTCTATTTACGCTCCAGAGAACAACAAAGGAAATTATAAGATGCAATGTTGTTCCCAAATAGAGAATGAAGAAAAAAAAATAAGACAGCTTAATGATTTAGTTGATGTATCATATGATGCACACTAGCTCCTTCTACTGTTGCATTTTGCCGGTGTGTTATTGTAAATGTTACTTTTCTTTGTCCATTTTTTTCTTGTCTCTTGTGGGTATTTTTCCTTATTTGATTCCATGCTACCTGAATAGAAATTGCTAGGTATTTTAAGTAATTTTATACCTTATACATTTGATATTTGTTCCAGACTTTTGGCTTAGTCTATTACTTTTTAAGGAAACTGGCAATCACGTGGACCACTTTTTTTATTTTTGTGTTGCCCTTGGCAGGCTTCTCTTTGCATAAATAAAAAGCGCGTTTCTAGTCTTTTTGAAATCCCTATTCAATATTGTTTGTGGATTTCCGGTATGCTTCCTCTACGATTTCTAGCATTCTTATTTGTTTCTAATATATATTTAATTGTTTCCTTTTCTCAATGGACGATACCTCTGCAAAGTTAGTGAGGTGCTCTTTAATATATTGATTCTCTGATGATAGTTTATGGCATACTCTCTCTCTCTCTCTCTCTCTCTCTCTCTCTCTCTCTCTCTCTCTCTCTCTCAAACGTTGTTATTACTAAGTAAACACTACTATACAAACCATTTCTTTTCTTTCTTTACGTGACGGTCGATGAATAAAGATTGGAGTGTCGAGCAAGGGTTTTAGAGTGCAATTTTTCAGTGTTGATGTACTTTTGGCCTTTCAAAGAATTTTTCATGCGTTGCTGCGCGGTGAATCACATGAATAAATTGGCGCAGCGTCCCTTGTAGTACTACACTTGCTGTGCTCTGGGGTGGCGCTTACTTCCTTTTGCTTTTTTTTTTCATTTATTTCTTGCTTTATTTTTATTTATGTATTCGTTTTCTTTTATTATTTGTGTTGGTTGTTTATGTTCTATCAATGTGTGAGGAATTGTAGTTCCAGAATTTAAATATTGGATGCGTTGTCTCTCTCTCTCTCTCTCTCTCTCTCTCTCTCTCTCTCTCTCTCTCTCTCTCTCTCTCTCTCTCTTCATAGGACGATTGAGGTAGTCGCTCAGAGCAGGTCAAATCGGATTCAATTACCTTTAAAAGGCTTCAGTCCTGCCTACCTGTGTTTTCCCTGACGTCATCACCACCCTCCTCCTCTCCCTCCCTCCTACCTCTCCTCCCTCTCTCTCCTTCCTTCCATGCCTCCATCCCATCGTTCTTCTTTCCTTCCATCTCTCCACCTCCATGTCCCATTTTTTCTTTATCTATGTCCTTTATTTTTTTTATCTGTATCCTTCCCTTCATCTCTCTAGTCTCTTTTTACTTTACTCTCTCTCTCTCTCTCTCTCTCTCTCTCTCTCTCTCTCTCTCTCTCTCTCTCTCTCTCTCTCTCGTTTTGTCTGGTTTTGTCTTTTTCCGTCCATCCATTCATTCATTCTTTTATATCTCCACTCCTCTCTTCTTACTTCCTCCCATTCATTCATCCTTTCCTGCCATCTTCTTTTCGTCGTGTCATCCTTCCTACCTTCATCTTTTCATCTTTTCTTCTTTCCTCCTTTCTTCTTTCCTCCTTTCCTTCTTTCATTTCTTCCAACCACCGCAATTATTTCTTCCTCTCCATCCTTTTCTCTCCTTTTCATCCCTCAGGCTCTGCATCCTTCCCTCCATTTACCCAGTCTCTCTCCCTCTCCTTCCTTTTCTCTTCCTTCATCCCTCTCCCTCTCTTCCTCCCCGACCATCCCTCTCCTCCTCTTTCCCTTCATCTCTCCCATTGGCTGCTTCTGTGTGGCAGCCTTTGTCTGGGGAATTTATTCGCTTATTGAATTAAGTCACGATGCTTTTGAGAGCGGCAGAGTTACAGTGTGTGTGCCGCGTGGACGCTGCGATGGAGGGGAGGCAAAATAATATCCAGGTGACTCAATGGGAGCTGATAGATTAATTTAGAAAGGTGTCGTGGCGGTAAGTCATGTGCAGAGAGAGAGAGAGAGAGAGAGAGAGAGAGAGAGAGAGAGAGAGAGAGAGAGAGAGAGAGAGAGAGAGTGTATCTGT